>NC_140941.1:34104870-34562370 GCF_014529385.1 Adiantum capillus-veneris
AAGCTCTCCATTGCAATTTCAAGCTCCCACTTAAGCATCAACGGCCAACAATGGTCAAAATAGATGCCCCAAACCCATCATTCAAAGTATGGTTCTCCACAACTCGAAGAACGAGGAGCAGCAATGAGAACCTCAGGTTTTTCAAGAAGGTTCTTGGGTCTACATGCAACCTTCCGCAATCGGTCCCCATCGTTTTCGTGAAAGCATAAACGTTGATCTCCATTGAAGGGGAAGACTAATAGGCTTCAAGCAAGTAAGAGACAAGGGTACGGTGGCAATCGTTCAACATGTCTTCATGTTTGGACACATGCGTCTATGAGGGATCACCAACCCAAGGGATTTTCCTTGTAATTGTATGTCCCTTGCACTTCAATGGTTTTGGTGGTAAAAAAAATGGACTTTTTACATCTCACAGACTGTTTTGTTCTATATAGATGTTTTTCCTTCTAGCCTTGTGGAGGAGCAACCGGTCTCGTGCCTTTCAGGAACATTTACGGCCATGCATGCAAGTCTTGGGGATATGCTCTTCCCCAACACAACTTCATCAAACCGTGCAGGGCAAAGGGTGTTCTTCTACACCCACAAGTACATTGTACCTAGAGATGAGAAAGGCTACGGAGAGCTACAACCTTTGGAGGCTACAACCTTGTGTAGCATGGAGTGGCCAAAGCCAGATGCATTCACTGTAATGTCCCTGAAATCCAAGATTGTAGCTGATGTGAGAGCATCATTAAAATTTGGAAAAGCCTCGCGTTCGGTTGGGCTTGGATGGTGTTTTCGTGCTCATGTCTTTGCTAGCATATTAGGATCTTTGCCTTTCCATCATACAAACACTATGTATGTTTGAAAAGATCTACATTACGATACATTGGAATCCCTCCTTGGTGAGAAGTGGGGGTATCTTGAAGGAATTCACAACGGAGATCGCTTTCGGTGTCAGGTTGGAAGTTTCGGCATTGCTTTCCGTTTGATCAAGGTGCGCTCCACCCTTTACGTGCGGTACTTCTATGAAAGATGGATGTGCAAGCTTGGTGAATGGATTCCATTGCAATCCACCGATGCAGCAACTGAGGTATTTGAAATTGCAACCAAATTGTCGAGTGGTGCTGTTGACACCGTCCAAGTGAACAAGCATTGGACATTGGCCGATGTGCGGAAGCACTTAATGAAAATGGGTTTAGAGCATGGAGAAGCTACAAAGTTTTGCATTGGATGACGTAAGGTGAATGATCTTTCTCTCTTAATCATGTAATCTTTATATTCTCTGGATTATTCCTCACTCCAAGGTGGGTATTCTATTTCTTAATTTTTTGCTAGATTGGTAGTCGCATGGAGAGCACGATTCAAATTGAAAAGGCATGGATGATGGAAGAAAATATGATTTTATCATTAGAGTAGTTATGTTTTGTACTTAAATTTCCTATAATATCACAATTGTAAGTTCAAATAGATGGTTGTATCAAATTTTGGCAATGCTTATTATCTTAAAGTCGTATTGATATGTTTTTAGAGTTAAATGATTGTAATTTAATTTTAAAGTCCTATATATTTTCTTATTATTTGTGTTACTGAGTGAAAATGTTTTAATATTTTAATTATTGTTATTAATTTTGGGGGCAGAGGGGGGGGGCGCTATATAAAGCCTCCTAAACCCTACCATTTTCACAATTCACCTACATAGCCTATTCACACTCTCATTTGAACTCTAGCACTCTTTGCATTCCTACCTTAGCAGCTAGCATCATGGCATCCTCCTCCACCCCTCCCAAAGACACGGTGTTACAATGCTTCCAAGCGTTTTTACAAACAACCGAGTGGCAAGATCGTGACGATCTCCACAATTTATTCACCCAATTCTTTGATGTGAACGCAACTATTCACCTAAACATCCAATCTTTTCAACCTATCTGCGGGTGAGGCAGGTCAATATATTGAAGATTCATGTTTGATAAAGAAGAAGGTGGGCACCCAGTTTCTAAGTTGCTTAGCAACTTTTGTGTTTCTTCTTGCGGAGGAGCTTGAAAGATTTGAGGTGAGTTTGCCTCATTTGCGCCTTGGGGATGTCGTCAAGGACAGAAAGGAGCCCACTACAGTGCCTTAGGATGCAAGCAAAGAGGACAATATTCTTGCCCTAACCTACCCAGGAGGTTTCATGGATGCCGCAAAATCCATGGGTGATAACGGTGCAGAAGCATCCTTCAAGCCCGCTGCAGATGCGCCAGAGGAGACATTAACTCCAGAGGTTTTTTTTGGACACCTTTCCCCAATTGTCATAAATGGGGAGGAATATTTGTTTTTACATGATCTTGAAAAAACTTTTGACATCCACATGGATGTGTTCCTGTCCATCCTCTGTGCCACTGTAGAGTCCTCGGCCGTTGACCCCTCCTCCGATCCACTGGATCGAAGCCTCCTACCCTTTGGAGAGAGTGTGGTAGATACAATGGAGTCAGCAATGGTGGCGGTGACAGATGCACCGCACTCATCTGTGTCGGAGGATGAGTTTTTAGCTACACGCACATTGCTTAAAGCCCAACGCACTCCTATGTCTGTTCATATGGATGAACTTGAGAGTGTCGCTATGGCTCCCAATTCTTCCATTTCTCTTGACAGCAAAGGCATAA
This sequence comes from Adiantum capillus-veneris, assembly GCF_014529385.1. Lineage (NCBI taxonomy): Eukaryota > Viridiplantae > Streptophyta > Polypodiopsida > Polypodiales > Pteridaceae > Adiantum > Adiantum capillus-veneris. The sequence continues at coordinate 34,107,495 of NC_140941.1, forward strand.
ACAATGAGGACGACAAAAAACAAGAGGTATCAATTAAATTTTGTTTTGTGATACGTTGATTTTCATTGTTGCATTCTGAAATCTTATTTACCTATTGATTTCTTTGTAGAATGCGTGGAGCTGGATGAGCATGCAAGTCGGGGAGGAGATGGTAGGCACCAAGCTTTCGGATGGCAGTCATCCCTTGCGCATTACCTTGGCAAGCTCCCTCAAGACAGCTTTGCGATAATCCACAGGGAGTACACTCCTTGTGGTCAATTTTGGGTGTCAATGATGAAAGCAATGAGCCGCATCCTATCCTGTCAACCATATCTCAAGCCTCCCAAGTCATTTATCTTGTAAATAAATCTCTGGCCAGTGCTGCATTTGCAACACACATTTGTGGTCGTGTACTTTGTAATGTGGCCTTAAGCCAAGCTGTAGGTCTAAGCAATGTGGAACAAATTGCTTGGGATGTGCTACACAAACAGCTTCCCTGCACCCAACAGCACTCAATAGCTGCATATATCTTGTAATTAACTCTTTCAAATTTGTAATGGGATATATCACATCTTTGTACTTTGCTATTTCAAATTTGGAATGGGACTTGATTTTAACTGTGAAATTTTGTATTGAGTTTATGGTACGATAGACAGTAGGTGAGTGGCTCTATATTGTGGTATGATTGTGCAATTCTCTGAACCAAGATCAATTTTGTTTTTCATATAAATAATAAAAAAATGGCATAATATCAGTCCAGCCTGACAAACCTAGCCAAGAAAAGGTGAAAAAAAGGTTTCTGGGAGCCTGCAGAGGCGCGCCGGAGGGCGAAAGTAACTATTACTTTTGCCTCCCCGCGTGCCTCTGCAGCGGTAGGCCCCTAGACAACTTTTTTTCACCTTTTTTTGGCTAGATTTGTCATACTACATTGATATTATGCCTTTTTGGTTTTTCAATTAACCACAATCGGTTGATTATTTTATCATCTTGAAAATGTCAATCGATGAGAAAATGCAGTTGATTATTGACTAAGATTCAATATTCTATCTATGTATATGCAGCGACTGGATACAATTTTTCATTTTGCTAAGACTCGGGACATTTTCGAGGCTAACATCTCTTTTAATTACCTTCTATCAACATGTCTCTCTCTCCGTATCTCTCTCTCTCTCTCTCTCTCTCTCTCTCTGTCTCTCTCTCTACCTAGTTCTACTTAAAATCATTTTTTCTTTGAAAGCCATTTCAACCACAAGCACTCACTTTTGAAAGAAAGAACCGACATCTAGAATAAATCTCACAGCATCATATCACTTATAAACACAAATGTTCAGTACGATGGAAAAGAAATCACTAAAGCCACAACTCGTTATATTTGAAAAAGATATCTTTACATTGCCAAAATGGCATAAAAGTCAAATTCAGTTTCTCTCTCCTCTGATTCGACGCGCAAGAGCTATATCCTTGGGCATTATTGTCACCCGTTTTGCATGAATAGCACACAAGTTTGTGTCTTCAAAAAGAGAAACTAGTTGATATTATTTCGCTTCCTGTAGAGCTTCTAGGGCGATACCTTGAATTCGATACGCCATTCGATAACTTTGCATGATCTCTTTCACCAAACGTGCGAATGGTGCCTTGCGGATGAGAAGGTCAGCAGTCTTTTGATAGTGACGAATCTTTTGCAAGGCCATTGGAATGCGTCGCTTCACAGCAAGAGCCCATTGTTGAGGGATGGTAGGATTTGGGACATGGTCCCTACAAGGGCAAACCTTGAAAAAAATTTTCTTTCTACGCGAGGGCTTGCGATAAGGAGCTTGCGCATCTTCAAGCCCACCATGTGCTCCGACTGGGTCTTCAACTCCACCGTGCGCTCCAACTGGCTTGACTTCTACATCCTCAAAATCCTCTACATTTAGTAACCCATGATCACATCTAGGCTCATCTGACGGTAGAGCTCCCAAGCCACGTGGCAATGTCTTCCCAACCGGGACTCGATGATTGCTTGGGATCTCCTGTCCGCTCCATGGTGAGCTTGGTGCTTCTTTGTTCGTCTCGGTTTCAGTGTCTGAAGTCACTACCCATTTCTTCTTGCGTGAAGGTTGTCCATCTTATTGCTCTTCACCTGACCATTCCCTCTCCATCTCTGCTAGGAGCTCTTGTTCGTGTATCCAAGGTGTTTTTGAGCACCTTGGACGGATCAGAGAGGGTGAGCAAAAAAAGATTGATCTTTTCTTGTTGTTTGCTTTGTGCGTTCCATTGTGTAAGAAGGGGCAATATTGAAAATGAGATTCCTTCTTCTCTAAAAGCCCCCTTTTAAAAAAAAAATAGGTCTCTTCACACTTGACCAGGCCACTTAAAAAAACTCTTAATATCATCAAAATATTAGAAAAAAATGGATAAATGGAGAAGTATTATATGCAACTCAACGAAGACATCTACAAACAGAAACATTACATTGCATAGCATCATTTGTTTTACATGTTGGGTAACCATTGTTTGCCCACTCTATGGTGATTTGCACGCCACCTAGCATTATTAAGGGGTCCGGTGGAGTTTCTCCATTTCTCTTTAGTATTAAGTCGAGATTGTCTCCTAACCTCCTTGGCAAGACTTGACTTTTGCGCTCGCTCTATGGCATGACATCTCCCCAAAGAACAACGAAAGAACCAATCACACATCTCCTTCATGTAGTTGGATCTCGTAGTTCCACCACCATGACATGTATTTTTAAAGTAAACACCTTTGGCTCGATAATGTGATTTCTCCATTCCTTGAGTGCTCCACATGTCTAATGAACCATATTTTGATATAAAGAATTCTCCATGCGCATACAAAATATGATGCATCAAGAAAAAATCTTAGATCAAATGAATGTTTATGTAGAGCATCAAAATTTGAACTGAACAAAGTAACTTACCATGTAGTGTGTGATATTGCTCTCTCTACACACTTGCACAAATTATTTAGTGACATTAAAAATGTGATCTTTAAACAAATTTTGTTGCTCGCTTGTGGTTTGGGGTTTCCACATGATTTGAAGCACTAACTCGAAGTGGTGCCACACTTGCCTACGCACATTTACAAGCACAGGATTTGAATCTTGATCGGTCGTACACTTGCAAAGCGCTTTCCATAGCTCCCATGGAGCATCCTCCTCACCCCTCTCCTTTCGCATCTATGGTTTCTTGAAAAACCTATGTGTTTTCACACCATTCATAGATACTTTTTGTGGCACTTCATGCATATTTTCCACCTCACCGATGATAGAAACATTGCCACCATGACATCCAATCAAATTTAGAATTGCTTCAAATATTACACTGGCTTCCACGGATCTGGAAAGTGGTTTCATTGTGAAAGAGTACTCTATGTGAAGCTTTAACAAGCAATCAAATATATGCATGAAGGCATGCAAAGTGCAAAGGTGTACATTTGTAAGTGGAAAATTGATAATGGGATGCCATGTTCTATCTTTTGTCAACCGATTGGGGATCTCCATGATAGGACACTTGAACACCGAGCACACCCATTTCCTTGCATCATCATCCATTGACCCTGTTGCATGACTTCCCTTGACACTTTTCTTTGAAGACGTGGAGCCACGAGTACTCTCCTTGTATCCTCGTACACAACATGGACAAGGAAGAAGTGATGAAGCACCTTGTTTACACCCAAGTATACATTTGATTGTTTTTAGATCACCTCCTAAGTGCCACTCAACATCAAATGTACCTACTCCATCTACTTATAGCTTTTCTCCCTCTAGTTGTGGCTTAATAACCTCTGTGATCCACGGGATCATAGAGAAGACCCATGCCAACACCTCATGAGTCTCTTTTGGAACTTCAAAAGCTCCTAACCACCATATTTCCTTTTCCGATTGTACACTAAATAATGGTTTCTGAGAATGATCACCGATAGCATCGACTTTTGCACAAAACATTGCCTCATTCATGAGTGTCACACTCATACGTTCCAATCTCCGTCCTTTGACAATTTGACATTCATCTAGCTTAAGAATAAATATGAGCTTCTCTCCAAGTACTGAAACAACATAGGAATTGAATTGTTATACTAAATGATATTCAATACAGATAAAAAATGACATTACAATTTGTATGACCTTGTGGAGACAAAGCATAAAATTTAACCATAGCTTGTTGTAGTAGTTTCAAGTCAACAAAAGTATTGTTGAATTGATGATAACCAAAAGACTTTGCCCCATTAGGAATAGTATTGCCCCCCTTTATATTACCACGTGACTTGGCACTTGTGGAAGAGTGCATCATGGATTCTTCAATGTGTTTGTATTCGCCAAGGGATTCCCGAACGAGATCATTGTTTCCTTTTTTTGCAAGGCGAACCCTATGTGGAATAGGAAACAAATTCTCGGTGATGCATTTCTCTCGTAATGCATCTTTCATCAATCCATGAAGTGCATGGTATGCATTTGTGTTGATCCCAACCGCATCACAAGCTCTCTGGACATCATCCTCAGACACAAGGTTAGAGATCTTTTCTAGGATCTCCTTTGTGATGACATCTTTCATGTGTTTGGCCTTTTTGCAACCTATGATGTAAAGTATATCTTTCTTTGAGATGCATCCTAGGAGAAGATTGCAACGGGCCTCTTGTCTAAGACTTCCACACACATCTTGTATATATGTCCTATTCAAAAGGTAAACCGAGTTACAAATTGATGGAAATTATTATAAGTGATGAACACTGTGAATTACAAAAACATACCTGTTTGCCATGATCCACTTCTTAGGTACCCCTCCATTAGAGGCTAAGTTTTCAATGGAAGAGAACTCCCTCTTACGCTCACGCATGCCAAATGGAGTGGCTTTTAGGTGCATCATTGCAATTTTTAGCTTACCTCTGTTTCTGTAGCTTCCATCTCCTCTTTAAGATCTTTGAGTTGTTTCTCTGTGGAATGTAGTTGTTGTTGGAGATTTGTGGAATGAATGTGTAACACTTGCCATTGTTGTCGGAACCATGCCAACGCACCTGCGTGATTGGAGTTCAATCTCTTACAATACCCAAAGACCACCTTCTCCTTCTCCCACATATTTGATTAAGCTTGGGAGTGTACGAAATGTCGGACGATGCACCTACGTGATTGGAGTCCAATCTCTTACAATACCCAAGAAGACCACGTTCTCTTCTCCCACATATTTGATTAAGCTTGGGAGTGTACAGAATGTCGGACGACAGTCCACAAGTGGATCTTTTGGATACAACCCTCCATCCAGCCACAAGTCAACATTTGTTTCTCCTCAAAAGCTTCGTACCGATGCCGATTGAGATGCTTTCTTGTCATTTTTTTTTGTGGGAGCAAATTCGATCAGTATACGCAGACTGACATTAGTTGACCTAGTAGACGACGGCGCAGGTGATTCATTGGTTATGTCGCGAAGAGACATGGTGGAAAGTTATGATGGGAAAAAAAATAGATAAGATATACTTTTTGGGATAAATAGACAATTTTTGGGATAAAAAGACTTAAGAATATATTTTTTCATATGTAGATATATATAGGTTCAATTTTTGAGCTCAAAGGAGGGATAAAAATTTCAATTTTTAGGCTTTATTAGGTGGACGTTTTGATGATGTGGCATTATCTATTTATTTTTGGAATTAATGTAGAGAGGGACCCAAGGAATTTTAGATTTGGAGATTATAAAAGCTAGATTCTTCTAAAAAGATACTGTAATATATATATATATATATATATATATATATATATAGGGACCTTTTTAAAGCTTGAAAGATCCATTTTGAAGATTTTATAAAAAAATCATTTTTTGGGTTGAATTGATGCACGAGCTGAAAAGGGGATTTTGTCATAACTACTTACTCTCTTTGTTTGGTGATAGGTAGAGAGATAATGGTTCTTCTCTCTACTTTTAGTCCTCTCTCTCTTTTTACCCCCCTCTCTCCCCTAATATACCCCCTCTTCCTCCTACTTTACCACCCTCATTCCCTACTTTCCCCCCCTCTCCTAGAGAGAGCTACAAAAGTAGCCCTATTTATTGTCTTTGTTCCCTCCATCCCCTACAAAATTAGCTTTAATCCCTTAAAATTAGGAATCCATACATGGCCCCAAGGGGGTCCAATGTTTTTCTAATGGTATCATGGAGATGAAGATAAGTGAATGGGCTGAAAAGAACGGGAAACATGCGCTAGGCCAAGCAGGCTTTTGAACACATCATAGCACTATTGACCACCTTGTCACTCTTTGAAAGGGAAAAATTTATTTGTTGCTTTGTGGATTTCAAGAAAGCTTTTGACATGGTACCACGAGGAAATCGTTGGAGACCTATGCAAAGCCTTCAACTGCCGAAAGAATTTATGCATGCAGTCTTTCGTATCTACCAAAAAGTGATATGTCAACTACGTATGGGAGATGGAATTTGAGAATATTTTGCAAGCACCATTGGTTTCAAACAAGGATGTCCACTTTCCCCAACCCTCTTTGGGATACTCATTGATGAATTGGAATGCATGGTTCTTGATTTTATGCAAGAAGAAGGCATAGAAGAGGTTAAGATCGGAAATGCGATGATCATGCTTTTGCTTTATGCTGATGATGTACTGCTCTTGGCACATACCTTAGAAGATTCACAAAAGCTTATGAGTGTCTTGAAACACTTTTGCCTACATAGTGGGATGATCCTGAATGGATCCAAAACCAAGGTTATTCTTGTAAAGACCCTCAATGATGAAAATCCATGCATTGTATACAACAATGAGCAACTTGCAGTGGTAGATAGCTTCAAGTACCTTGGCCTTGAGGTTCCATCCAATCATAGATGGAAGGATTGCACAATGTGTCGCTTGGAAGCCGGAAAGAGGGCTTATTATGCATTTGAGAACATGTGCAATGCTGGAGAGATCAAGTTTTGGGCTCTCAAAAAGTACCTCTTTGACACATTGGTGACCCTGGTGCTACTTTATGGAGTGGAGGTGTGGGGTGGTAGCATCGGGAAGTCTACTTGGAAAGAGTTTGAGAATGTCCAAAAGCATTTTCTCACCAACTTTCTCCAAGTCAAGACACAAACACCCTACATGCTCTTACTTCTTGAGTCTGGATCGCTTCCCATTGAGGTCTTGGGCATGCAAAGGCTTGTGGAGTACATGCTTAAGACACAATGTAGCCCTTTGTATCGACTTTCTAGAATTGCATATGAAGCAAGTCAAAAGATCCAAAAGACATGCAAGAGCAAAATACTAAGTTCGGGGTGGATGCTTAACATCAAGAAATGGTTTGGAAGATGGGATGCATGTCACTTGGTCAAGGATGCATCGATTGACTCCCAAGTTTATGAGGCCTTCTTACAACACCAATGTATCACGGCATGGGAGAAATCCAAAGGTTCTGGCTTCAGCCATAACACCACACACATTGCCCCAAACTACAAATCTCTCTTCTTCTCCAAACGTGATAATCAAACCCATCCCTCCATTGAGTGAGATCCGCACCATTACCTTCAGTCGTCTTAGCTCCCATTCTCTACGTTGCGAGACAGGACATTGTGGCACTAGCAAGGAGTTTCATCAACTTGGCACCTTATGCCCTCGTCAACTGTGAGAGAGTGAGTACCACACACTACTTGAGTGCTCAGCTTTTGACCACATTAGGTTCTCTTTTCCCCATATATTCAGCCATGAGCTCTCCCTACATACCTTCCTCTCCCAGCCATGATATGGACTCTCTATTGTGACGCTCATTTCAACCATTTTCTATCATGGAGAGTCACTTATGACCTCCACTCACACCACGTGACATGTTCATTTGGTCCCATAGGTCATATTTGACATCCAAGGACGATAATAGAACTATCTATCTATCTTTCTTTCTCTCTCTCTCTCTCTCTCTCTCTCTCTCTCTATATATATATATATATATATATATATATCACTCTCTTTTTCTCCCTTTTTTTCCCTATCTCTTTCTCTCTCTCTCTCTCTCTCTCTCTCTCTCTCTCTTTCCATCTATTTCTCCCTCTTTCCTCTATTTCTTTCTCTCTCATAATCCATTTCTTAACAAAATTCAGTTTGCACACTCCTTTGCAAATAAATCTAAGACAAAGAGATTCTAACAAATCTACCATGCACGAAGAGATTTCATCTATCTCATAACGTAACCTAATCAAATGAACAACGTATGTCTCTCTATCTCTATCTTTCTCATTTTGTTTTTTCATTTATGCATATATGTGTGTGTGCGTGTTAATATGCGTGTGTGTGTGGAGTAGAATACAATAGGTAAAAGGGGGGGGGGGGTTCCTTAGGTTGTAGCACGGTTGCCCATCAGGTTGACCTTCGAAGGGCGAGGACGGTGTCGTGCCATGGCACGTTCATAATGTGAAATTAAAGTATCTACCTCACTCTTAATGTTTATGATGTGTGGGACCAAATGCTACAATGTACATAGTGTGATATATGCGAAAATCAATGTCACGATTGCAGTCGTGTACATACCTTGCCGGGCGGGCGAGGCCCTACACGTGGCGCCATGGAATTATTTTTCATATAAATATATGCCTAATTTGATTTAGGAATGTACAAATTTCAAGTGTTTCAAAGTGGCAGGCTTGTTTTGCCTAGAAAGTTCAATGCGGGCAATCTTGGCCAAAACTAGCAGGTTTCGTGCGCTGGCATGAAAGACGTGTCCAAAGTGATTACAAAGTAGAAAAATGAGGCTCAACATGAAATTTGAGCCCAATAAGATTTTTCCACAATTTTAGGGATTTTTCCCATCTCGTTTGGGCTTTTTACGGACAAAAAGTGACATTTTACGGACAAAATGGTCAAAAATAGCCTTAAAAATGCTCAAAATAGCTCAAAATGCCACATAAACGATGCTGGGATTTTTTCTCAAGCTATGTGGGAAATTTTAGAGCCAAGAATGAGCTCATTGGGTCACATGAGCAAGGAGATACAGCCATTCCTCTACAGGGTGCTAGTGCAGTCCCATGCTGCTTCCACTGCATGCTTGAGGCTGTGAGGCCTCGACCAATTAGGGTTTCCCCTCCTCAAATAACTACTTGGGCTTCTCCAATAAATTACCGAATCTTCCATGAAATGGTCACGATGAAGATTCGAAGAGTAAATTTAGGATTTTTAACAGGTCGAATGAGCACTGCATCTCTGCAATTGGGAGTGAGGATACACCTATTCTTCACACACACAAGAGTTTTGAGTTATTATTGTTTCTTTTTCAAAGTGGAGCTTTCATGGCTGGAGTTTTATTCTCTTTTAGTGTGTATCTGGATTCAAATCGTCTACGCCTTGCTTGATTTTGCTACGAATCCTCACAATCAGAGGCCTAACGCTTTCCTAGTCGCACTGTGCACTTCTTGACAGGTTTTTGGTGAACCCGACGCGAAGTAGGCTAGGGTGAGGGTTCAAAAGCTTCATTGAAGGTCTCAGAAGAAAGGCTTAAAGCTATGGAGCAACAAGAGCAACAGGGGGTGCGGTTTGATCCAGTCACATTGCAAATGTTTCAAGCTTTTGCAGTGTTTATGCAGCAGCAGCAAGCTGTAGAAAGGAGGGAGCTCTCGTCAACCAAAGAGTTTCAATCTCTGGTGAAGAAATTGGACCAATTTAAAGGTAAAGATGTAACAAAGTATCTTTGTGGATATATAAAGGAGACGGAGCTTCATGGAGTGCCCGAAGCAGAGATGGTGCAAAGTTTTGAACTTGCTGTGGTTCCCGAGATCAGAGAGCATGTAAGGGGAATTAGAAATGAGCATGGGGCAACTTGGGAAGCATTCAAATTAGCCTTGAAGGAAGAGTATTTCATGGAGGACTCCGAAAGGGTAACAAAGAGGACTTTCTTAGAGTGGGTAGTTCGGCCAAAAGAGGGGCTCTCGCCTATCGAACTCCTAAGGGAATTTGAATGCCGTTATGATCAACTGTCAAGGACTGAAAAGGCTACGCTAAACTCAAAGAAGACAGAGCTCTTTTTGCAGGCAGGAGGTAAAGAGATTCAAGAGAAGCTAGAGCTATTACTTGAGGATAAGGATGCGGAACAGGGCTTGAAGACCAATTGGAATGAAGTTGAAGACACCATTTCGCTGCTAACTAAGCGACAATGACGAAGAGACAAGATGATAGTTAACCCATCTCAAGTCCCAAGTTTTCTCGAGAGTCCTATAAAGCGTGTTATTGTGGTTCCAAAGAGTGAAAAGTCCATTCTAGATGATATTGTCAAGGGAATGCAAGAGCTCAAGTTAAAGCTTGCAAGGCTAGAAGAAAGGGGGCAACCATCAGGACAATCTATAGGGCAAAGGCCTCAAAACAGAGAAGGCTTTGTAAATAGATCCATATGGTACGATAGAACTGACCATGGAAGGAGGGATTGTGAAAGTTTTAAAGACGCTTTGACAAAGGAGCTTATTTTCTTTAAAGATGGAAAAATTCACTTAAGTGAAACAGGTAAGCTCTTGGGAACTAACTTTGGCAAAGGTGGGATGAAGAAGCTAGTTGAGGACATGGCTACTAGCCATGCCATCTCAAATGTTGAGACAGCCGCCCATGGGTTGAAGGTGGATCCTATTAAAATAAAAGGATCAATCAAGGTTGGAGAAGCGGAATCTAATGGTATTGGAGAGTTATGGCCATCCACTATAGAATCTGCTATGAAGGGTAAAATGACCACATAGATTTTACACGAAGCTGGAGACTGCATTTGGCTAGAAACAGGTTGGAACGACCCTGTAGATTCTTTGTCAGTGCATGCGTATATTTCCAAATGTCAAGAAAATGAGGCCATTGTTGAAGAGAAACATAGGCGCAAGAATGGGGATGAAGTGCCTTCAAAGTGGGCCACGAGGAGTGGAGGCATAAATGACACAGTGCCTCCTAGATCACCTTCCCCGCAACAGATGCCTGTCCCTGAAGTGCCTATGCAAGAAGACTCTAAAGAAAAGAACAAGGATGCAACAAAATCCAAAGCAAAGGGTCCGGCCTACAAACTCCAATCTGATATAGAGGCAGCAACGGATCTCAAAAAGGTTTTGGAAGAGAGGATTCTAAACAGTAAGGTGGAATTTACCTTGGCTGAGGTCCTTGGTATAGCAAAGCGGGAATTCCACGAATAAATAATTGATATCATAAAGAGGAAGTGGTAGTCTCTTACTGAATCTATCTATGTACAGGGTGAAGAAGAGACTTTAAATGCACAGGGTGTACAGGTCTATGGCGAGCAAGGTGAAGAAACTGTTGTTGGATGCTACAAGTCTAGGGGAGGAGTAAAACACGTTCGCTTCTTGGATGATGAAGATGAAGTGGAGACCACTCACAAGAGCTACTACTTGAAGAGTCACTGGGCAAGAGCAACTACTCGGACCTTGGTAAAAGTGGGAGACTTAGAAGAGCCATACATTGTGTTGATAGATCATGGGTTAGAAATGAACCTCATGTCAAAGAATCTTTATCAAAAAGGAAAATTGCCAATTGATATAAATCATGGATGGATGATTCGTGTAGCAAACAACTCATTAAGGGACATGTATGGAGCTTGTCCAAATGTTAAGGTGACTATAGGGGATGTGAAAGATGACCAGAAATTCTTTGTGCAGGAGATGTCTACATACCCTCTTATCCTTGGGGAACCATACATCACTGCTATTTGCATAGAAACCAAGGTGATGGATGATGGGTCAGCTTATGCAAGAATAAGGAGTAGGGATGGGAAGCATGCAGTACAGTTACTCACTGTTTGTGTGGACCATGAAAGGAATCGTGAAAGTCTTAGAGAGCAACCCTTGCCAAAGAAGAACAAAGAATTCAAGGACTATAGGGATATGAGGGGTTTTGGCCATGTACCATTGTAGAGTGGGATTGCAGTGGTACAAGAAGAGAAAGCTTCTCGCATGTATATGCAAAGGAAACATTTTCTACAGGTTTTGTAGGATTATCAGACTATGGATCTATTGCTTTTACAGAGTGTGAGGACTTAAAGCGGGGTGAACAACAACATGTAAATAGTGTACAAAGAGGTTTGAAGATGGATCGTTTGCTAGAAGATGATGAATGCATTGCAGGTGTGTTTGATGATTGTTCGTTTGTGGATAGTATCCAAGATTTGGAGTCTTTAATGGATTGCAATTTTCATATGGAAAGTGAGGTTGTGAAAGTATACTCAATAGAAATGTACAAGGACATTGAGGATTTCAAAAATGCTCAAAGTGTTGATGTACGAGTGGAGACTAAGTATAAGTCCGTGGTAAATAAAGTGAAACGAATGGCATTACCTCTACCAAAAGATTGCACAAATAAGATGGAGCAAGCTGCTTTACAACCTAGCCTTCGTAACCCAAGAAAGATTGGAGACAAGTTCACACAAGATTCTTTGAAGGAGTTACAGGTTGGTTTCGAGGAAAGTTTGACAAAAGCTGAAAAGATATGCTTTGAAGACATGTTTTCCAAACACGAAAAATATTTTTCATTTGAGCCTTATGCGATAGGGTGTGTTGATACATCCATTTTTGCTCCTATTGTGATCTTCAATATCCCTCATGTACCTTGGAACTTGAGGCCTATTCCTGTTCCAAAGGCTCATTTGCCAAAACTCATTGAGTTGCTTAATGAAAAGATGAAGATGAGACTTCTTGTGCTCCATATTCAAATAGGTGGTTCACAGTTCCAAAGAAAAATGGTTTTTTATGCTTTATTCAGGATATGCAACCTGTAAATAAGGTGACAATCAGAAATGTGGGTATAGGGCCAATTGTCGATGAGTTTGCAGAGGCATTTGCAAGAAGGGAAATATATTCTATGGGAGATTTGTACTCAGGCTATGATCAGTTCCAACTAGCAATGGAAAGTAGGGACCTGACTACCATGAGGACACCCTTGGGTTTAGTAAGGATGTGCACCTTACCTCAGGTGGCAACGAATACAGTTGCACACATGATGAATGCTATGAACAAAGTCCTATGTGACTTCATACCGCAAACTACAATGCCTTTCCTTGATGATGTGCCAATCAAAGGATGTGATGTAAGTGATAAAGATGTGGCTCTAGACTCAAGGGGTGCCGAAAGTATGTGGCAAACCATATCAATGATTGTGATAATATCTTGTCAAGGTTGGAAGAGCTGAACCTTACCTTTTCAAGTTAAAAGTCAGTGTTTGGTGTGAATGAAGTTTCTATTGTGGGACATATGTGCGGGCCATATGGTAGAAGGCCTTCTCCTGCAAAGATTGATGTAATCCAGAGAATGAAAGAGAAATGTATAAATGTCACTTAGGTTCGAAGGTTCTTGGGTGCATGCGTGTTTTATGTTATCTGGATTCCGCATTATGCACATGTAGCAGAGCCTTTCTATCAGCTTTTGAGAAAGAACAAAAAGTTTCAATGGGAAGAAATGTATACCCATGCCATTGATAGCCGTTTTTCGGCTCTCCATAATTGCCATAGTAAGTTACTCCACCCTACCAAATTCACCCAAACGCTATGTCTATCCCTACCATTTCACTGTACATAGGCATGTGTGAGTTAGGGGGCTTTTCCCATATCTTCTTAAAAATCCTCAGCTAGCTAGTCACTGGGCTAGTTGAGCCAAAAAAATAAAAATAAAACATAAAAAGTATATTATGGCCTCTTTGTGTGTAAATATTTCATTGTATATATGGTCTAAATATAGAGACATTTTATTATTATTTTGGTATTTTATTTAAATATTTCTACTTAGGTGTGTGTTTTATTAAACCTATGTACACCTTTTTTCATCCTCTTACACCATAATTATATTTTTTGCCAATATGTACATACTCTAACCTCATATTTTTCCTTTATAGAAATCACTCCCACAACATCACCCTCACCCTCGTGAAAACAAAAAATTGATTTCTACTCATTGGTTACGTTTATTATATTATTTACTTGCATACCTTTTCCTCTTTCACCCAAAATAATTCAAGGAGGGACCATATCATATGATCCAATATCTTTCCATATCCATAACTCCTCCATATTTTTATTATTATTTTTACTCATTATTCTAACACCATGTGCTCATTGAGCTAAAGTCCATGAATAGTCCATACACTAGTCCCACCATGTATATATTTCTTTATTCACCAATAATCCTCCTCCATGCATGGGTCAAGGGAAACTTGGATGCTTTGTATTACAATATGACAAAGGAGGGGCTCACTCTTGGATGCATTGTACAAATTCAACAAAGGAGGGGGCCACTAAAAGACTTTTGCAGGCATAAAAACAGGCTTTTTGGTGAGAATTTTGGCACCTATCTCCACTATGAATTTGGAGCGGTGGTCAAAAGAGAAAATGTAGCCCATGCTGTGAATAATCACCTCAAATTTTTTCATGATTTTTGGAGCTACCAGCGGTGAGCTATGATTTTTTGAGTGGACCACAGTCTGCCCACTTTTCTCACAAGTAGCCCTTAGTGTTCTCTCACCCTTCCACACACCTACTCACTCTTACACATCCCTCCCTCTCCTTCCCTCACTCAAACCTGCAATTTCCATGGCTTCTCCCACCCTCTTCACCATTACCCTTCTCTCTCATCCCTATAGTTCTTTTATGAACCTCTACATACATACACCCTCTCCATGTCTCTCTCTATTGCTTCTATGTTACAATTTCATTTACCTCTCCTAAAACTATCTAAAACTCAGCACCTCAACCATGATAACTTCTGCAAATTGAGGATTTTTCATCAACAAATCCTCTTTTCATCGTGGTGGTCAACCGTGGCGGCGGCTTAAAGAAGCGAAGAAGAAGAAGAAGACCAGCGGTCATTTTTTCCACAATCTACACAAGGGTGAGTTCAAGCTCTTCAAAGCTTCACCATCTCAATGATTCTGTTTTAATTCACCCCTCTTCATTCATCAAATCAACTCATCCTACCCATTGTAAATGTATCACTATCAATTCTAGTGATTATTACCACTAACAACTAACGTCTCTTGTAAAAATGCACCCACACTATCAACATATGGAGTAGGCAACCGCACAAGTAAACCAAATTCACTCACTCCCATGGAAGTTTCTCTCCTTTCACCACATCAATAATTCTCTTACTTGAGCCCACATCCATGTGACTCAAGAGAAAAGAGAGACCCCATTCTCATTTGAAATTCATAAAAATTCATAATCCTTGATCTTTCCTAATAAAATTGATTAGGCTTAATCCTAATCAAGGTTTCTAAAACCTATAAATAGAACCCATTCCTCCTTGTAAAACACATCACTATACCATTGCACACTAAATTGAGCGTACCACACGCCAGTTCTATCTTGGTTGTAAAGAGAGAGTAAGCTTTCTATACACCATCACCTTGGTGCATTGAAAAGCTTGAGCTAGTTTGAGTGAGTGCGAGTAGAAGATATTCTTCCTACCATTGTTGTATCTACCCCAACATCAATGAATTGGTAGTTTTGGGTGCAATTCATGTCCAAAGGCTCACGCTTCTCCTCCAATTTGGCTTGGCAAACTCATTCAGCTTCATAAGGTGACTTGTTTCATTGAAGGTTGTTGTTTTGTTTCTTGTGATTCATTGGCTATTGTTTGGCTACCATTGTAAGAGGGTGGATGGTAAGAGGGCTCCCATAACCCTAAGACAATGTGCTAGTGATTCTATAACCAAATCTTGTCACTTGATTTCGCAAGCTCTAAGTTCCTTTTTGTGCAAAATATAAAGTTGAAGCTAAGTTGTACACCATCTCTCTCTCTCTCTCTCTCTCTCTCTCTCTCTCTCTCTCTCTCTCTCTCTCTCTCTCTCTCTCTCTCTCTCTCTCGTGTTTTAGTGTGTGAGAGTGTTCCATTGGTGTTAGGGTTAGTGTAAATTCCTTGCTTGTTTGTGGGTTGCTCTAACGATTCTCCTCTTTTGCGTCCTAGTTCGCTCTTAAACTAGGTGGTGCCCCTTGTGTAGTTGGGATTTGGCTGTGGGTTTGTTGTTTTGGTTAGTGTTGTGTTGCGCCCCAGCCCCATTGAGTAGCACGGGAGCCTTGAAGGGTGTCTAGAGGTTGCTCTTCTTGTTTCCCGCCGCGGACCGCCTCACCATGAGGAAATTAAAGAAGTTGCTGCTTATTTCTCCAAATTTGAGAAAAGCAAACTATGAATGTGGAAGATATGTAATTGTGACAGTGGATACTAGCCCCACAGGAATTGGATGGGCGATTGGGAAAGATGATAATGATGGCAAGCGATATGTGGTGAGGTTTGGAGCAAAAGTCCTAAGTTCTTGTCAATGCAACTATCCACAGGTAAAAAGAGAGTTATGGGGAGTATTCACAGCTTTGAAATGTGACAAAGAGTATTTGATAGGAGCAAATGTAATAGTGGAGACTGATTGTCTACCCCTTCTTGGAATGATAACAAGTTGCTCAACTCCCAACATTGCTATGCTGAGATGGATTGCCTACATAAAGTCTTTGAATCCAAAATTTAATAATATTGCAGGGAAAGATAATCCAGTTACAGATATGCTTTCAAGAGCAAGGTATGAAAAAGAACAAGACATGGTTGTCGAGGGCGATGATGTAGGCACACAGTTCTATAGTATCTCTCATGCCAAGGGTGATCATGTTTGCCAGTCAAATGCACTTGAGTCATTTACAGAGGACCTATATCAAGGTGACTGGTTTCTCATTGGACGCTATCTGAGCACTTTGACAAGGCAAGAAGGGGTGACTGATCAAGAGTTCAAAAGAATACGGAGAAAGGCCTATGGATACTTTTTGAAAGATGGGTACTTATGGAAGCGTCCAAAACAAAGAAATGGAATGCCCATGAGAGTGGTGAATGATAAGGACGCTCAAAATGAGCTTATGAAAAAGTTCATGAGAGTCTTTATGCTGGACACAGAGGTGTATGGGCCACCTTTACTAAAATGAAAGAGAGGTATTGGTGGAAAGGTATGTATAAAGATGTATCTCACTTTGTGGAATCATGTGAAACCTGTCAAATGTACGTCATCGTGATGGGTTTCACCCTACTTACCCATTGGCCATGCATTACAAGTGGGTAGTAGATCTTGTTTCAATGCCATTGGGCTTATGGCAAATGAGATACATAGTGCTTGCACGAGAATACTTAACCAACCAAGTTGAAGATCGTGCTCTAAGAACAAAAAGCACAGAAGGGATATGTAAGTTCCTCTTGGATGATGTAAGCCGTTATGGATGTTTTGGGAAAATAACAGCGGGGGTGACTTGGATGCTGACAAAGCAAGGGAGTTTTTTTCTAGGTTGGGCATTAAACTTGCTGTCATTACTGTATATAATCCTAAGGGAAATGGAAAATCAGAGCGTGGGCATCCTCCTATCATTAAAGCTTTAGCTAAGTCCTGCAAAGGTAAAATGAGAGAGTGGCCTAGGTTGCTGCCTTATGCTTTATGGGCTGATCGTACAACTCATAGCTCGGTTACTGGTTATATGTCTTTTGAGTTGATGTATGGTCAGAAACCTATAATGCCAATTGAGGATGTAATTTACACATGGAATGTATTACCTTGGGAAGATGGAATGAGTAGGGAAGACCTTCTTGCTTTGTGCATACAACAGTTAGAAAGAAGGCCCCAAGATATTGAGATTGCAGTAGCATGAGTGAAAGATCCAAGGTTAAAGAATAAAGACAGGTATGATAAGAGGCATAGGCTCAGACCTAAAGCTATTGAGGAAGGTGATTAGGTGTTGATGTATGACAGCAGTCTTGAAAACCGACATTCAAAAATAAGAAAGCTTTCAAAGAGATGTTTTGGTCCTTATGTGGTTCAGCATGTACATGAGAATGCAACTTATATCTTGCATGAATTAGATGGGACAAAAATGAAGATTCCCATTGCAGGGAAAATAATCAAGTTCTTCAAAAGAAGAGGTGATATCCCTTTTATTCACAGGAAGGTCAAAATGAAGGCTCTGATGAAAATGTTATGGATGTGGATGAAGAACAAGAGGATGATGCGTTAGATTTTGTTGCAAGCGATGATGAAATCGACATGTATGTTGACTTAAATTAAGATTGAACCTGCAACAGATATCTGTGACACATGACGAAGGATGTGCAGGTTTAGAGGGGGTGGATGTCGTGCCATGGCACATTCATAATGTGAAATTAAATTATCTACCTCACTCTTAATTTTTATGATGCGTGGGACCAAATGCTACAATGTACATAGTGTGATATATGCGGAAATGAATGTCACGATTGGAGTCGTGTACATACCTTGCCGGGCGGGCGAGGCCCTACACATGGCTCCATGGAATGCTTTCTCACATAAATATATAGCTAATTTTCTTTAGGAATGTACAAATGTAGTATTTCAAAGTGGAACGCTTGTTTTGTCTAGAAAGTTCAATGCGGGCAATCTCGGCCAAAAATAACAGGTTTCGTGCGTTGGCATGAAAGAGGTGTCCAAAGTGATTACCAAGTGGAAAAATGAGGTTCAACATGAAATTTGAGCCCAATGGGTATTTTTCACAACTTGAGGGATTTTTCCAAGCTCGTTTGGGATTTTTACGAACAAAAAGTGACATTTTTGGGCTTAAAATGGTCAAAAATAGCCTTAAAAATGCTCAAAATGCCACGTCAACGAAGTTGGTGTTGTTGCTCGAGCTGTGTGGAAAATTTTAGAGCCAATAATGAGCTCATTTGGGCACATGATCAAGGAGATACAGCCATTCCTCTATAGGGTGCTAGTGTAGTCCCGTGCTGCTTCCACTGCATAATTGAGGCAGTGAGGCCGCCAATTAGGGTTTCCCCTCCTCAAATAACTACTTGGGCTTCTCCAATGAAGTACTGAAGCTTCCATGAAATGTTCACGACGAAGAATCGAAGCATAAATTTAGGATTTTTAACAGGTCAAATGAGCACTACATCTGTGCAATTGGGAGCCGGAGCGAGGCTACACCTATTCTTCACACACACAAGAATTTTGAGTTAGTATTGGTTCTTTTTCAAAGTGGAGCTTTCATGGCTGGAGTTTTTTTCTCTTTTAGTGTGTATTTGGCTTCAAATCATCTACGCCTTGCTTGATTTTGCTGCGAATCCTCACAATCAGAGGCCCGACGCTTTCCTAGTACCACTGCGCACTTCTTGACAACGGTAAACCCCTTTGATGAAGTCACCCAAAGGATATCAAAGATCCTCCTCAACCCAAACATGCATGTGAGTTTGTGTGTGTGTGTGTTGTTGTTGTTGTTGTGTTTGTGGGAGGGAGAAGGTGGAGAGAAATGGACTAGGGAGAGAGGGAGTGAGGGTGTGGAAGGTGGAGGGGGGGGAGGAGCTTGAAGATGTAGCAATGGAGGAAAGGAAGGAGGGCAAGTTATGCCGCAAAAAGGAAGCATACTCTGCCCTTCTTCTTTTTTTAGGCTCTTGGTTTTACCGCGGCTATTATCGCGACCATTACCGTAGTTATTACCGATCTTAGTTCTGTGACGCGTCATTTCAAATGGATACAAGCATATCCCACGTTGCAAGGGAGGGGGGGTAACAAACCACCCCCTCTACCCTTAGATATCAACTATTTCATTTCTTTGACTTTTGAGTTTTTTTATGAAGATTTTTATTTTTTTTATGAGTACTTTTTTGTAGTACGGTTTTGTTATTGCATTTTCTAAGCGTACTTTTATTTAAAAACAATTGTAGCACTTATTGCACTTAATTCTCTTTGAACTTAATGTCATTTTTAAAAAAAAAAATTAGAACATTTTCTAATTAATTATTTATTTTTTTAGGGCACATATGACTAAATAAATATTTATCGCGTGTGCAGGACATCGACTGGGATAATCGTGGCCCCCTTGGAGGCCCTGAGCACGATCAGTGGCTCTAGGAAAAACTCCCTTGCCCTTGCGGAGAGTGCAAAAGGGAAGTCCCTCTCTTGACGTGCATTGCATTGGAGCACGTGGAGAATCAAGGGCTTTGGCATCCTCGAAAAAGCACTCAAAGAGATGAGAGCGCCACTCACCGATCGCTTGAGAAGGTGCCCCATTGGTCTGTGTTCGATGGTGGTGCACTAGCGCATTAGAAAATTTCGGAGGTCATTTGGAGGGCCTTGTAAGAAATTATATTTCTCTCTCTAGAAACTTTTTTTAAAATGCACTTGCACCTTGTGAGTACGTCCAAAAGGATAACCAGACACTCTAAAAAGTAGATTTATATTCCCAATCGTCCTTGAAAACGGTCACTTTTTTATTTAATGCGAGCGTCTTTTTCAGGAGGCAGGTGCGGTGCATTCAATGCAGCTTATGTCATCACTGGAGCTTGAAAAGTCACAAACTATGAAGTAGTGATAGATTTTGAGGCTTTTGGCACCACCAATGCGTCCGAAATGCCAAAATACCCTAAAAATGTATGTCTACTTGTCTCATTCCGACATCCGGAGAGGCAAAAAATGTCAAAAAACCCAAAAAAATGGGCTTTTTACTTGAGGTGCGCGAGGAGGCATTCTAAAATTCTAGAATGCCCCCCTGCGTGCCATTAGTACAAAGCTCCTTTTAGTGGTTTTTGGACACTTATCTTTCAAGAAAGCCCCTTTAAAGAGGTTTTTTGACATTTTTCTCTCAAAAAGCTCCCTAAAAGAGGAAAACAGGGGCTTTTTACTAACGGTGCGCGAGGAGGCATTCCAAAATTTTGGAATGCCCCCTCGTACGCTGTTAGTAAAATGTTTTTTTAAGGGTTTTTGACATTTTTTTTCTCTTTGGATGTCGGAGCGAGGCAATTGGACATTCATTTCTAGAATATTTGGGCATTTTGGATGCATTGACAGTATCAAAAGTTTCAAAATTTTCCACCACTTGATAGTTTTGTGACTTTTGTGATGACGTAAGCCGTATCAGATGCACCGCATCTACCTTGTGAAAAAGGTGCTCACATTAAATGAAAGAGAGTGATCGTCTTCAGGGACCACTAGATTATTAAATGAGGAGAGGGACACCTTTTATATTTTTGTTAATATCAATCTATTTTTCTACATAACGTAGGCTCTTCTCTCATTGGAGGAGCTTATTTTCCTCTCTCTTCCAAAAGGCCCTCCAAACCTCTAAAATCTCTTAATGCGCAAGGCCAAACGGTAGATGGAAGAGATATTGGAGGATTTGGGTGCACCGCATGGTCATCCTCCCATTAGTTCTGCTTTGGCAGCTCCTGTGGCATCTCAGTCGCACTTTGAGGCAGAGGATGAGCACTTGTTTGACATGTGTGATGAGTTACTGGCTCATGAACGCAATGTGTGTGAGGAAGATTGCTAGACCTGCACTCAACGAGCAACGGTAACAGAGGATAGATTGATGGTGAGTACCCGAACACCTCTTTACGCCAGTGCAGAGTACTCGGTGGCCCGGGAATTGTTGGAAGTCCTCAACTTGCAAGAAAAACTCGGTTGAATCAATGAAACTGTTGATGCACTGCGTGGGTAAGTTTGAAATATGGGTGGTTATATACCCTTCACTTGCTTTATGGTGCCGCCTCCTTGCAATTGTACTAGTACGCTTGTTTGTTGTATGATGGGCAAAATGTTGCCAAAAGATCAGCACATGCCTCCACATCGTCATCGAGTTAGATCATTTGTCGCTGCACTTGGAATGGAGTATGAGCGCATCCATGCGTGCGTCAACAATTTCATGCTATACTGCAATGAGCCCGCACATGCTACCTCATGTCCCAAGTGCGAGAAATCACGATACAAGACCGAAGTGAGCGGGGTGCACCTAACCCGCAAGGTATTGAGACATTTTTCATTAATTCCTCGCATTCAACACATGTTTAAAAGTAGGTCTACAGTGGAGCTTCTTGCATGGCACACCAACCACCACTCAAATGATGGAATGATGCATGTCCCTGCCAATTCACTTGCATGGAGGCACATCAAAATTCAATGGCCAGAGTTTGGTTGGAGCCTCGACACTTGAGGCTTGGGTTAGCAAGTGATGGTGTCAACCCCTTTGGAACTAGGTCTACTTCATGGAGCACTTGGCTTGTGGTGATCATCAACTACAATATTCCACCATGGGAGACAACCAAGAAGGGCAATATACTTCTTTCCTTGATTGTGCCAAGGAGGTACAAAGTGTCAAATATTGACGTCTACCTCAAGCCCCCCTTCAAGGAGTTAAGAGGAGTTATGGAGATCCATTCCTATTGTAGATGTCTCACTTGCAAAGGGGCGGAGAGAAGCCATTGTGAATGGAATCCTTTTGTGGACTATGCAAGGCTATCTTGGGCTAGGAGAGATTTCTGGTATCTTTCTTTTCCTCTCTCTCTCTCTCTCTCTCTCTCCCCCTTTAGTTTTGTCTCTCTCTACAATATGATATGTATGTAGGGTTTTCCACATCGGGTCACAATGCATGTCCTAATTGCAGGCCATCTTTGGTGATAGAGAGGTCCGATGCCTTGTCCAAGGTAATCTATCCAAACAACCATCATTTCTTACCTCAAGGGAATAGCAAGCACAAGGTTCCAAAAAATGGGAAGACCCCTCTAATGCTCATGATGGCAGATTGGGAAACCATTTGGGAAGAGCAGCACAACAAAAATTTGGCTCCATGTCCTCCAACAAAAGGTATGTCAAGGTACTCCATATTTTTAAGGCTTCCATATTGGAACGACTTAAAAATACAACACCTCTTGGATCCCATGCACATCTTCAAGAATGTATCCCAAACACTATGGGACCACATTATTGGCAAGAAGGATTCTTTGGGTGCGAGGGAGGATTTGAGGCTTTTGAAACTTCTTCACGTCTCTACTACTCCCCTTCGTGCTCCCAATGGAAATATTGTGCTTTCTAAAGCACCATGGATGATAGACAAAGAAGAATTAGATAAAGTGAAGGGTACCATTGCTTCTATTCGCACACCAACAGGATACATGAGGCCGCTAAAGGGATCTTTCACAAAAGAGAAGAAGGGTGAAAGCATTCAATTATATGGGTTGAAGTCCCATGATTGGCACAAGATGCTTCATGTTATGTCCCTCTCCCTATTCTATAGATATATATTGTGTGTATGACTTTCTCTCACTTTCTCTTCCCCTAGTTGACATTGTAGTTCATTCTGTCGATGAGTATGTGTATATGTCGGGACAAGAAAGTCGGGGATGCTATTTTCAAACTTGGAGAGCTAGTAAGGTACACCACAAGACTCCACTCAACTACAATTTTTTTATGTACGCAATATTCTCAGCTAGCACTTAGTGTATCCTTGTGTGTTTTCTTGCAGATTTATGAGCTCCTAGGAAATGGAAATAGATGCTATCCCTGCTGCTCAAACACTTGCAACAGAAACTATGTGTACCATTGAGGATGAATTTCCTCGATTGATCCTTCTTAGTCAAATCCACCTCTTGGTTCACGTGGTAGAGGAGATTGTTGTATGTGGAGTAGTGTACGCACGATGGACGTTCTTCTTAGAGAGGTTTTTAAAGACTCTCAAAGATTTTGTGCGGCTATGGTCTTAACTAGAGGCATGTATGGCCGAAGGATGGATTGCGCAAGAGGCATTTGTTTACATCTTATAGTAAATTTGGTACAAGTTGATCCTTCAATGCCTCACATGTGGTCATATGAGGAAGATGCAAGGATGACGTCACACTTGCCAAGTGGAAAGGGAAAACTACTTAACATGGATATGAATCTATCATGAGTGGTCAATAACTTTTATATTCTCAATGCAAAGATTATGAACAAGTGGGTGGACTTGTGGACACTGGCAAAGGCAAGGCGTTTGCAAGAGAGAGAAGCATGGAAACAAGCACATGGAGGAAGGAGGGCACCCCCATTTCCTAGACACCTTGCATGTTCCCCAGATCTTATTAGTGTGGAGTGGATTCAGGAGAGAATGCAGGAAGCAAAAGCACACAGAGAAGACATCACCAACAAAGAATGGGAGTGTGCACAAGGCTATGTATGAAAGGTAGAGTACTCATATACCTAAACCATATTGTAAATTTTTTTCTTGATTTTATCTTTGTATTTGATAAAACGTATTTTCCTATTTTGTAGTGCCTTTCCTTTAACTCTATGTGGTCAAAGGGTCGTCACTTTTGTACATTCCACATTGACGAGCGTAGAACCACCATGGATTGTGCCATCATGGGAAACTTTGAGATAGAAAATGATGAAGTCAGGTACTCTAGAACTATTGAAAGGATACTAAACGCTAATTGTAGAACCTTTCATACCTTCATCTTTGAGTGCAAGTGGTTTGCAAATTTGTCTAGACGACATGAGAATGGACTCTACATGGTGGACTCTAGTGTGCATCACACAGGGAGGTATGACAATTTAGTTTTACCATGCAATTGTGAGCATGTGACAGCTACCTCTTTTATTCTTATTTTCTTGTAGATTTAATTATACCAATGTTACTCACTTTGAGATTATCTTTTATAGGTCATCTATATCCCAACAATCCACCAACCAAAACTTTGATTTTTAATTCTATAAAACCTCAAGGGAAAACCATTCTTTCCACTAATGAAGTGAAGACCATCTTCAGCCCTCTTCCACCTCCAACTTTGGATGAGGTGGAGACAGAGGAGAGGGAGGCCGATGAATCAAGTCCGGCGATAACAAGTCTTAGCGAGGATGATTGTCATGATGATGAAGATGATGAGATGGAGGATGACTAATTTGAAGATGATGAAGCCAATGCATCCACAAACAACAATTCTGTTTCTCTATTTATTGATTTAGGAGCCATGGGCTTAGAATTGGATGATGCTTCATGTAGGGATATTTTGGAAGATGATTCATAAACATTTTTCATACTTTAAGTTATGAAGATTTTGTGGTTGTGTAATCCATTCATCTCTCTCTCCCCATCTTCCTCTTTCTAATTTTGTGAGCATGCTCAATTATGTTAATCAAGTGACAGTGACTACTTTAGTTGTAACCAAGTGAAATCTTATTATCCCCCCCCCCTCTCTATCCCTCTCTTCGTCTTTCTCTTTTCTTTTTTAAATTTGAAAATTTCATACTCTATTATTTAATTTCTATTGAGAGGAGGGAAACACCAAAATTTGAGAGGATGTTGCAGCAGATAGCCTACATAAAGTCCTTGAATCCCGAGTTCAAGCATATCATAGTAGGGAAGGACAACCGAATGGCATATATGCTATCAGGAAAAGGTATGAGCATGAAGAGGACATGATTGTTGAGGGAGATGATGTAGGAAAAATGTTTTACACTATTTCTCATGCAAAGAATAATCCTGCATGTTTTCTGTATTCACTTGAGTCCTTATTAGAGGAGCTATATGAGGGTGAATGGGTCTTGATAGGTCACTACTTAGGTACTTTTCTGAAGCAGGATGATTAGATTGAGTAGGAATTTAAGAAGATAAGAAGAAAATCATACGGATACTTCTTGAAAGATGGCTACTTATGGAAGCATCCTAAACGAAGAGATGGGACACCATTGCAGGTAATGTGCGATAAGGCTACTCAACAAGAGATTGTCAAAGATTTCCATGAAAGTTTATGGGCAGTACATCGACGTGTATGGCCAACATTTGCGAAGGTAAAAGAAAGGTATTGGTGGAAAGGGATGTATAAGGATGTAGCCGAGTTTGTGGAGTCTTATGTGACATTCCAAATGTATTCAAACGTATCGCATTGTGATGGGATACATCCTACTTATCCATTGGCCATGCATTACAAATGGGTTGTGGACTTGGTCACAATGCGTTTGGGACTTTGGAAATGAGGTATGCAATAGAATATTTGTCTAATCAAGTTGAAGGGCGTGCATTAATAACAAAGAATACAGAAGCTGTATGTAAATTCCTACTTGATGAAGTAATTTCTTGTTATGGATGTCTGGGAAAAATGATTGCAGATAGAGGAGAACTACATGCTGATGAAACAAGGGAATTCTTCTCTAGAATGGGCATCAAGCTAGCTTTAACATGGGCTTATAACCCAGAGGGCAATGGAAATAGTGAAAGAGGGCATCCTCCAATAATAAAAAATTTAGATAAGACTTGTGAAGGTAAGCTTGGAGAGTGGCCAAGGTTACTACTATTTTGAATCTAGGCTGACCATACGACACATAGTTCAATCATTGGCTATATGCCTATTGAATTGATGTATGGTCAAAAACCTGTCATGCCAATTGAAGATGTAATACTTACATGGAATGTGTTGCCATGGGAAGATGGAATGAGTAGAGAAGGAGTTCTTGCATTTGTATACGACAATTGAAAAGAAGGCTTGAAGACATTGATCTTGCAAAAGCTCAGCCTAGAGGATGCAAGGTTGAAAAAAAAGACAGATTTGATAAGAGACACATGCTCATACAAAAATCCATTGAAGAGGGAGATTGGGTGTTGGTGAATGATAGTAGCCTTGAAAACTAGCACTCTACAATAAGGAAGCTTGCAAAGAGATGGTTTGTCCCTTATGTTGTCAAACACGTGCATGGAAATGCAACTTACACCTTGCGTGAACTAGATGGGACAAAAAGGAAAATTTCTATTACAGGAAAAAGAATTAAATTGTTCGAAAGAAGAGGGGATGCCCATCCATTTGATGCACTACCAAGTGAAGAGGATGATGGATCCAACTAAATGCAAACTAAGGATGATAGTGAAGATATGGTAGTTCACCATGAGTTTGGATGCTTAACACTAGAACGGTAACCTAACAGGACATAAAAGTGTCCTTTCAGGGTTGGGAAAAATTTCCAAAACCATAATAAATCCACTCATTTTGAAAAATCCTTTCATGAGCTTATAGTTCAATAACTAATACATATGGAAAAAATGAGAAACTTGTAATTTTTCTTATCCCTTGGTCACTACAAGCCTCCAAAGTTGATGGACCAGTGCATTTTGCCCAAAACAGCAATTTCTTACGGTTGATTGCATATAAATAAGAGTGGAGATTTTTGTAGGACATGAGATAAAATGCCCCATTAACTTCAATGGGTTGGTGACCAAAACATATGGTTGCTTTTACCTTACTAATTTTTTTTTGGGCAAAAAAAATAGGTACAAAAAAGTTTCATTTTTGCCATTCTGCGGACCTATCATCAAAATTTCTATAGTCACGCTCAATACAGATACTATATACATGTTTTCTTAGTTCCCTTTGCGCCTCTGGATTCAAAAGGAGCCATGGAGCATGTCAAAATGATAATGGATCTCTTACAATTGGAACCTTGGGGGCAATGATAAAGTGCTAAATACAGCAAACATGGAAAAACTGGGTTTAGCATTATGACCTCTAGAAACCCATAGAAACTACTCAATATCTAGCCAAGTTTGTAGTCTATGATTCGATATGGTCACTACCTAAAAAATACACACAATTGGCCTAAGAAACTAGCAATATTGAGAAAGTTATACTTGCTACTCTAAAATGTATCGTATTCTTCAGCAATCAAAAAACTAAACCATCATCATATAATATGCTATATAGCATATTAGGTCCCCCAAAACTCAAGGAAGATTACGTTTATGTTATACATTACACTTACACAATAAAAATTGAATTTGGATATCAAGAAAGCCACCAAAAAAATCATAAAAGTGCTAATTTTGGCAAAAATGCAGGATTATGCAACTCTTGTAAATTGGTCATAACTTTCAATTTTAACACTTAGCTCTCCCTACAAGCATCAAAACATCTTGAGAACTATGAAGGCCTAACCTCTAGCCATCTAAACCTCACAAACATGAAGTTTAGGTTGAAAAATGTTGTGCCAGAGTAAGGTTAATGGTGAGATCGATACTCAAAAAAAATGCTAAGTTATTTTGAGCTCATAAGGCAACTTTGTGGATATATAGCACCTAGAAATTCATTTTCATACTCTTCACATAATTCAAGAAAAATGGTCACTTAACAGAACACAAAAGTGTCCAATGACATAAAAGTATCCTATTACCATTCTAGTGTTAACAAATGCTCTTGTGGCACAAACTGGAGGATGTCCAGGTTCATAGGGAGTGGATGTTGTGGCATGGCAAGTATATCGTGTGAAATAAAAACATTGACCTCACTTTTGAAACTTCTTGATGCATGGAAAGAAAAGAAGTAATGTATATATTGTGATATATGCTAAAGCAACTACTACGGTCGCTATCATGTACATACCTATCCAAGAAATTGTGGTCCTCGATGTGGTGCCTTTGCGTGCTTTCCCACTTGATAAGGTGTTTGATTTGGTTTGACAATGTACATATTCAATTTTTTTCATGGTGGCACACACATCTCCCCTATAAAGATTGATGTAGGCAAAAACTACCAAACATAACAGCTAACAAGCGTCAGTACAGAATTGCATGGAAAGTGACCCAGAATGGTATAATGATAAAAAATTATTCATATATATTATTTTTATGCTTATCCAGGTGATCCCACAAATTTAGGGATTTTTTTGACTCCGTTTGGAATTTTTGGGTAAAAAATAAGGTGAAAATGACCTAGTTTTGGTCCAAAGTGGCTAAATGATCCAAAAATTGACACATCAGCTCATACTTCCATGGATAAGAGGGCTTAAAATTGAAAAAATTGTAAATGTTTCCACTACTATGAAATTGCTTCCATGGTTGCTCAACCTATGTGCAGCGAGTGCGTTCTCGCCTCTTCACAATCTTGTATCTGAGCTTGTGCAGGAGTAAATTAGGGTTTCCCCTTGTCAAAATATTGTGTGGAATTCAATATATAAGCTGTTAAATCTCTAAAAAATCAAAAAATGGTCATCATGAAGGTGGAAGCTTGGGTATTCCTTTCAACTGTTTGAAGTTATGACTATGCCAATCGGGGGAGAGGCTACATGTTTCCATGAAAGAGGTTTGGGTTTTGATTGAAAGTTGTGCTTCTATGAGAGTTGAAATTTCATGGCTGAAAGCTTAGTGTTCTTAATTTATCTTTCTAAGTAGAATTGGATGTGAATTGGTGATCCTTTCAGCACAAACTCGTCTACGAAAACAAGCTATTTCCAAGCATAATAGGGGAGAGGGTTTGTGATTGTCATGTCACGAACGCTCTTAGATTTTTATTCATCTTTAGAAAGAGATTTTGTGATTTTCCATAAATGATTTTTCTTAAAGTGTTTATGACTCTTATCACAAACTCTCATAGTCAGAGGTTTTGCACCTTCTTAGCTAGACCGCACACATTCTGACACTGCTACAAATCTGTACATGTAAGATGAAAACAAAAACCAATATGGTGAGCAAAGCTAAGATAAATTTGAAACTATTAATGAATCTCAATGTTTTTACCAACATATATACTAAAAGAAGACAAATGATCTTACCAAACAATGCTCTTGTGCCTAATCTTCAAAATAATGTTGACGAGCGAGGGGAGACCATTTCGGATCTAGACAAGGAAGGAGCAAGAAAGGTATTGAGTAAGATACTGTAGAAGTATCCAGTGATTTAAATCTAAAAGTTTATGGAGAGATGTGAAGGTAAGTAAAGTGATCAATGGATAAGGGAGGTTTTAAACCTTTATTGCAAGAGGTATTTGGAGGGAAAAGTGGTCTTGAAGAAGAATATACAGATTTCATAGCTGGAGGGGAGAGAAGATAGAGGTAATAGCCTTGAAGAGGGTAAGAGGAGAGAGAGACTTGAACAAGGAGATGCAAGTTTTATAGCTGGAGGGGAGAGAGGATAGAGGTAGCAATCTTAGAGGGAGTAAAGAGCAGAGAGAGGATGTCATCACATCTTTTGAAAGACCCCCTTTTAGGGGGAAGGGGGTAGCCTCTAGAGATAGAGGAGAGTTGGTTTTTACCCGAACTTTATAGAAAGAGATTCAACGTTTTTTTTCATTTTATTAATAAATATAAAAACCCTCTACATATATGACTACAATTTTGACTACTCACTTTTAGAACCTACCACACCTTCCATCCACATGGAAGACCCTCATTCACTCATTCTTTAATCTCATTTTAAATCCCATGTCAAGTAAAGAGACCATTTGATACCCCATTCCCTCCCTAATAATTTAACATGTGTTGCACCACAATCATTTTCATGAATGTTAAGGCCCTTCTGTGCTTGTCAGCAGCAACTTTTTGCCTTTTTTTGAGATATGGATATAGCCTCCTTAATCTTTTGAAAAGATTCTTATAGGTCACGGTGTCAGGACTTTTTTGGAGCAAGGGATTGCGCATATGTACATACACATGCATGGTGCATCGAATAAAGGATTGGCCAATTTCCATAGCCAGGTGGTTACGTGCGGCCCACATGTGTACAGGTAGGACAGGGTGTACATAGTGCATCGATTTTCACTATTACCAGTACCACTGTGTTTTTTATACAATAAGGAGGAGTTGGCAGCGCGTAAAACTTCTCAAGGAAGCTATCCCCGCTTCGACGACATGAGGTAAGCAGGTGCGTCAAATGGCATTGAGTGGCATCAGGAGGTCGAACGGGGTCAATACTTGCACGTGGAGAGGTATGGACACAACGTGGGTGTTTTCTTGTGATAATTATGCAGAAAGGTCATCATGAGGACCACTTTTTGGGGCCACTTCACATGGTTGCGGGATGCATTATTTGGAAAAACTGAGTGCCAGGTGTGCGGATGATGCAAAAAGGTGACAACTATGCACTGTGAGGTCAGTTTTTGGCCTGTTCGGGGTCCGTTTGAGGTCATCTAAAAGGCCACGGGTGCGCCAACTAATAAAGTGAAGTGTGGGAACTGAAAAAACAGAGAGAAGACCAGAAAAAAACGTGGAGAAGAGAGGAGGAACAGCCGTAAGTGTGTTTTTGCTGTTTTTCGAGCACTTTTTGGCCCTAAACTGCTCATCTGAGGTCGGATTTGAGCACTGTGACATTGTAGAGTGGGGTTTTTGGGAATTCCGGACGTAATGGCGCTGTCCATTTTTCCAAATTCCTCACAGATTTTTTGCTATTTTTCTATGTAATCGTCTCCAGTGAGTGAAGCCTCTGCTTAACTTTGTGGTTGTATCTGGTGTATTTCCTTAATACTGTGTAAACTATTTGCCCCATTAGTGTTGGGTTGAGCTTCATTGAGTCTAAAAAATAAAAATTTGCCTCCTTTGAGCTGAATTGAGAGTGTGTATGTGTGAGTTTTGAGTGGGAAAGTGGGAAATCTATCTCTTCTCACTCCGTCTGTGTGTTTCCAGTCTCGTCCAGGCTGGTTGTGTAAGCCGAGTGGTGCCCCATAATGTGTGTGTGTGTGTATCATTCCAAGAGTGTGTGTCGGGTCATTATAGAGGCGTTGTGTGTGTTTTCATACCGCTCACATTCTTTTGGCGCCCCCACGGAGGATCTTCTTTGAGTACCTTCTACTTCGAGCTTCGAGCTTCGAGATTGGGGATTACACGTTACAGGTTACAGGTTACAGCGACAAGTATAGGTACAGGTGATTCACACAGATACAGGTAGTTGGAGCACCCTTTTTGTGACCTCACCATAGGCTATGTACTAGTGAGTCCTACTTGATGCTCGGGTTCTATTGTTGACAGTTTATGCATACATATACAGTCTATATTTTGGGTTCCTACTGCTCTATTTCTGGGGAAACTCTGCCAAAATTTTTCCAAGTTATGATAGTTGGTTTTTTGGTCTTTTGAGCCATTTATGTTGTTATGCTGTTGAAATTTTGGCAAAATCAGAGGTTAAGTCAGGTGTGCCTTCTTGGGAGCTTCATGGTTGGCTTTAATGGACGATCAAAATGGCCCTCAATTCAATCCTTTTCATTTAACTCAGAGAATCCAGATAAATGTTCATGTGTCCAGGAAGATTTTTTTCTAGCAGTGCATAGTCTTTATGTTCGGGCCGAGAAGATTAAGAGAGATCCTGGAATGTCCTTTGCCTGTTATAATTCCGATGATTAACTATGAAAACTCATTTGATGTGCATGTGTTTGTCCCTATCTAAAGCTGAGCTCCATTGAAGTTTGTTGGAATTGAGTCAGTCAGAAGTTTTGGGTTCTTGAACGTGTGTTCAAAGGGGTTCTCAAAGCATCATAATTTGGGTAGCCATGGCTTTCTCTTATCCAGAGTTTCATGGAAGAAGTGATGAAGATGTGGAAGAATTTTTGGAAAAGATGGAGGTTGCCTGCATTAGCAACAAGATTCATGACCCTGCGCAGATGTTACGTCTTCTCCAAATCTGTTTGAAGAGTGATGCACGAGTTTGGTCTAAGGCATTTGAAGAGGAGTTGCTTATGGCTGATCCACCCGTAAGGTTGACTTGGGACAATCTACGGCATGTTGAGAGAGAAAGAGACAGCACAGGAATAGAACCCCAAAATGTGTAGAATACACACATGAGATGATGTATATATAGAGGGGACCTGGGTGCCATATATAGAGAAGCCATATATTGAGTGGCTTCACATATAAGCTCAACACCCCCGCTCAAATAAGGGTCCCTAACTGTGGATGGAAAAACCCTTGGGAGATCAAGGGAAAAACCCACAGCTCTATATACACCCACGTTATATTATAAAAATCATTAAATATACAAATGTTCATGAGGAGCTACATCAGTCCTTTTACAATGAATATTTTATGAGGAGACTACATCACTCCTTTTACAATGAATGTTTTATGAGGAGTTACATTACTCCTATCCTATCAAATACAATAATGAATACAAAGGTTCAATAAAGAGGTGTAAAGTCTATCGATTAGCTCGTAATCAGAAGTGTCTCCATGAATCTGCTATGTAGCTTGTCATTACTGTCGTATCACCAAACATATCTTCATGTTGTCATCAATATGATATCACCAAGTTTGTCTTCATAAAATCAATTCTTTGATGAATCCTACATAGGTCATAGACTCAAAAAAACATAGTCTTGAAAATTATTAGCATCGTTAGTGAAATAATTTACGTTCACAATGCCATAAGAGATGGTTCGCGACGCCACTCTTTTGAAGACATATATACTCACGAAAACATATGGTACATAGAGTATGAACATAAAAGTACAAGATGCGTGATTACGTGATGCAAATGATATGTGTATATACTACATAAAACAACATTTATCAATGTAGTGATCAATGAATATCATCAAATTATTAACAAAACATCATCATTGTATCAATAAAAATGAATAAATCATCATGGTATCAACGAAAAGCATCATGATATCACCAAAAATAATCATTGTATCAACGAAACAACATCATGGCATCACCGAGAATAACCATGATATCAACGAAACAACCTCATGGTATCACCGAGAATAACCATGGTATCAACGAAACAATATCATGGTATCACCGAGAATAACCATGGTATCAACGAAAAAGCATCATGGTATCAACAAAAATCACCATGGAATTAACGAAATATCATCATGGAATCACCGAGAATAACCATGGTATCAACGAAACATCATCATGGCATCACCGAGAATAACCATGGTATCGATGAAATATCATCATGGTATCAACAAAAATCACCATGACCAAAGTACTAACAAAACATCAGCATGGTACCATCAAAATCACTATGGTATCAACGAGAAATTATCAATAAAACGACGAAACTATATCTCTAAAAGAATAATTATACGAGAATCAATGAACGAGTATATCATATAACAAAAGATCATGTACCAATAGTAGCTCGATAGAATTTGGACGATCAACAACTGCTCGAGGACTGAATCGGAACAATATGTAACTGGCTTCTGCAACAAAGTTACGTCAGTAACAAATATATGATTGATGAAGAAAAAAATATAATCTAGAAGTTTTCAATTATGAAAAAAAAATCAAAAGCAAAAAGTAAAATTGTGCTTTTCAAACATATTCGCAGTCCAAGATGATAACCCAAAATCGGTGCAGAATTTAGAGAAACTTTCTTCTACAAAGTTATAGACCACATCGATTACGATGGCTTAAGAAAACGGTTTCTCATCGATTCCGATGCCTGCAGCGGCTAGTTCCTTCTGCAAAGTTGTAGACCACATCGATTCCGGTCGCTTACACGGGTAGTTTCTGCAAAATCGTTTTCAATTATAGTAGAAAACTCAAAAACATAAAACGAAACTTGCTTTTTGACAATATACGCAGTCCGCGAACGATAACTCAAAATCGGTGCAGAATTTGAAAAAACTTCCTTCTACAAAGTTGTAGACCACATTTATTCCGGTCCGCAAAGTAGGTAGTTTCTAAAAAATCGTTTTCAATTATAGTAGAAAACTCAAAAACATAAAACGAAACTTGCTTTTCGGACATGTACGCAGTCCACGAACGATAACTCAACATCGGTGCAGAATTTGAAAAAACTTCCTTCTGCAAAGTTGTAGACCACATTGATTCTGGTCTCTTTGAAGGGTAGTTTCTGCAAAATCGTTTTCAATCAGGAGAAAACTCAAAAACAAAAGGCGGAAGTTTCTTTTCAGGCATGTACGCAATCCGCGAACGATAACTCAAAATTGGTGAAGAATTTGAAAAAACTTCCTTTTGCAAAGTTGTAGACCACATCGATTCCTGTCCCTGCAGCGGGTAGTTTCTGCAAAATCCGTTTCAATTATAGTAGAAAACTCAAAAACATAAAACGAAACTTGCTTTTCGGACATGTACGCAGTCCGCGAACGATAACTCAAAATCGGTGCAGAATTTGAAAAAACTTCCTTCTGCAAAGTTGTAGACCACATTGATTCTGGTCTCTTTAGTGGGTAGTTTCTGCAAAATCGTTTTCAATCAGGAGAAAAATCAAAAACAAAAAGCAGAAGTTGCTTTTCGGACATGTACGCAGTCCGCGAATGATAACTCAAAATTGGTGAAGAATTTGAAAAAACTTCCTTCTGCAAAGTTGTAGACCACATCTATTCCGGTCTCTCCCATGAGTAGTTTCTGCAAAAACGTTTTCAATCAGGATAAAAATAAAAACCAAAAAGTGACAGTTGCTTTTCAGGCATGTACGCAGTCCCCGAACGATAATTCAAAATCGGTGAAGAATTTGAAAAAACTTCCTTTTGCAAAGTTGTAGACCACATCGATTCCGGTCTTTAGTGCAGGTAGTTTCTACAAAATCGTTTTCAATTAGGAGAAAAATCAAAAACAAAAACGTACTGCTGTGATACCATGTTGAGAGAGAAAGAGAGAGCACAGGAATAGAACCCCAAAGTGTGTAGAATACACACATGAGACGATGTATATATAGAGGGGACCTAGGTGCCATATATAGAGAAGCCATATATTGAGTAGCTTCACATATAAGCTCAACATGGCATGGGTTGGAAGTGGAGTTTGTGAAGATAGAAGATCCTGACAAAGTGTGGCAAGAAGTACAGGCTTTGGTGCAAAAGGAAGGTGAGCCAGTACATATGTACATACGTAAGTTCTTATTGGCATGGGAGAGGATGTGCAAGGCCTTAGCACCACAAGTACCCCCGCCTGACATGATGAAGAAGGACAGGTTCTTGGCTGGTCTTTGGGAGAATATACGTTGGAGAGTGAAGCTAAAGAAGCCTAGGACATATGAAGATGCACTAGAGGTAGCAAGGAACAAAGAGTGGAAGTTGAGGAAAATGAGCCAGTTAGGGGTGGAGTCTTTGCCCATGAGGTCTGAATTTCAGCCTATATAGTCTTTACAAGGTCGCATGTCAGGGGTTCATCATGAACCAGTGGTTCCTGTTACTACTCAGGTTATGCCAGCAGTGGTTACTACATCGGTGCAAGATGATGGGCTAAGGCAAGACATGAGGCAAGTGGTAGATTTGATGAAGAATCTCAGCCTAAACATGCTAGGTCAAGTGGGAAATAATCGAGGTTGAGGGAGGCTTGCAAATCAGCCAGGAGGTGAAGAAAGACCTAGGAATGGTGTTGGACAAAGCAATGGTAGGTTTTGGAGGCAGACGCCCACATGTTATAATTGTGGAGAGTTGGGTCACATCAGCCCGCAATGTGATAAGCCACCAAGGATGGGGGGAGACATGTATCCATTGCCAAGACAGGTGCTAACTAGGTCAAATGATTATGGCATCGAAATTAAGGGAGACGAAGGAACCAGCGGACTGACCCAGGAGGAAAAGGGAAAGACAAAAGTGCTAAGTGTAGTCACCTTGGAGAAGGCATCAAAGCTAGAGCATACATTAGTGATGCCTATTGGGAAGAGGACCACAGAGGATAAGGAAGGAAGAAGTGCCCCAGGTCCTAGTAAGAAGAAAGGAAAGAGCCATGAAGGCGAGGATGTCAAGGCCAAGAGGAAAAGGAGAGCTCGTCGAAAGTTTCATGTTTCAGATTTTTCACTAGGGGATGGGCAATTAAGCTATGACTTGAAGGAGGATCTGATGAGCAGGAAGGTAGATGTTACTTTTGGGCAGCTTATAGATATGGTGCCTAAGCTAAAGCGACAGTGGAAGAGGATGGTTAACCCAATGGAGAAAGAGCCAGAGAGAGGTTCAGTAAAGGTGTTGGCAATGGATGAGCTACAAGACATTTGTCCAATAGTAGATGTGTGGCATAAAAGAAAAAATTTGGGACAAGGTTATGTGGATGGTGGAGCCCAAATATGCGTCATAACACACTCATGCGTTGAGAAGATGGGTCTCAC
Source organism: Adiantum capillus-veneris (assembly GCF_014529385.1). Lineage (NCBI taxonomy): Eukaryota > Viridiplantae > Streptophyta > Polypodiopsida > Polypodiales > Pteridaceae > Adiantum > Adiantum capillus-veneris. Next base: position 34,143,967 of record NC_140941.1, read on the forward strand.
AGTGGCTGGGGTGTCAGGTTTTCGGATCAGATTGGCAAACCATCAAAAAGTAAAATGCTTGGGTGTTGTAAAGAGCTTAGAAGTGGAGGCATATGATGCAAAGGCAGTGGTTGATTTTTATGTGATGCTAGCAGGGTTGGGAGCATATCCTATTTTACTGAGCAGACCATGGTTACGTGCAGTGGGAGCTGTTCAAGATTGGCGACATGGTACGATTAGCCTCTATGGAAAGACAGGTACCAAGAAGCTTTATAATATGGACACAAGGAAACGATTAGAGGAGCTTTATGAAAATGAGGATGAGTCTAGTGATGAAGACTCTTCCACAGTGACAGATGAGGACAGTGATAGCACTACCAGCAATGATGAGGATGCTGATGTTGCATTTCTTTTGATGGACAAAGAAATCCAAGAGTTTGGTTTAGTTGCATTTTCGAATGAGGTTGAAGATGAAAGTGAAGGGCCTTATGAAGTGATTGAAGGGCTGATGAAAACCAAGGTTGAGTTGTCAAAGAAGCAGGAATTGATGACACAAATGATCAGTGGAGACCTCTTAGCTATGGAGAAGGATATATATTTGCACATGCTGGCTAGTTTTCCTCATTTTTTCATTACTTCATATGAAGAGATCAGAGGGTTCAAGGACGAAGAAATGCATATAGAGCTGAAAGAAGGTGATAAGCCAGTGCGGGAAAGGCTAAGAAGGATGGGTCAAGAGCAAATGGAAGCCTTGCGAGAAGAGGTGGACAAGTTGTTGAAGGCAGGGTTCATGGTCCCTGTGGAGACCACAGAATGGGTGAGTCCAGTTGTAGTCAGTCCAAAGAAGGATGGGAAGTGGAGAATTTGTGTAGATTTTAAACCCTTAAATGCAGCCACTAAGAAGAACCCATATCCTCTTCTATTCATCGATCAGATCTTGGATTCAGTGGCAGGTTATGAGAGGTACAGTGTGTGTGATGGTTTTTCAGGCTATTTTCAATTGAAGATTGCTCTTAAAGACTGCACAAAGACCAATTTTATTACGCCATGGGCCTGCTATTTCTACACAATATTGCCATTTGGGTTGTCAAATGGACCTTCCTTCTATCAAGAGAGAGCAAATTGGGTGTTGGAACCATTCATTGGTAGTTGTGTTAAAGCTTTTATGGATGACCTCTGTGTTTATAGTAGTAGGGCTGAACACCATGAGAAGCTGCAGATGGTATTGGCTCGATATGATGAATGTGGAGGACAACTAAATCCAAATAAATGTCATCTAGCACAACCAAGGGTGAAGTTATTGGGCCATATGGTGTCATAAAATGGCATTGAGGCTGATCCAGATAAGGTTAAGTCTATTATTCTTCTTCCATCACTTACGAGTACGAAGCAATTGGCAACTTTTATACACAAAGTGAAGTACATGGCACGGTTTATTCCATTGTCTTCGCAGCTTCTTTATCCATTACAGCAAGTGGCAAAGCATGATCCATTGCAATGTGATGACAAGTGTGAAGAAGTGTTTCAAGAGGTGAAAGAGGTGTTACGGGGGTTGTCAGCCATGCAGGCTCCTGATTGGGAGAAAGTGTTTTATGTAAATCCATCAGTAGGGGATGATGCCATTGGATCCATGCTATTGCAAAAGGGGAAGGGCAGGCATTATATAAGGCCAGTGTATTGTGTAAGCCGAGTGAAGTTGGTAACGGAGAGAAAGTTCTCGGAAGTAGAGCTAGTGATGGCCAGTGTAATATTTGATTGTCGAGGATTTCGTCATTACTTGCTACCATGACCTTTTGTTTTCTTGACGAGTTACGCCTTTTTGCCACAGTTAATTAATCGCACTAACATGTCAAATGTGGTCAAGAAATGGGTAATTGAGCTGCAAGAATTTGAGTTCTCTTTTCTAGTGGAAGATAGTACAAGGGCTACCCTAACTGATTTGTTGACCTACAAGGAGAATACCCTTATTGTTAAGGAAGAGGTGGTGAGAAAGGTAGTTGAATAAGTGCCAGAGATCAGCAATGCACATGTGTTGTTCTTTGATGGTTCATAAAGAAAGATCCATGATGCAGCTTCAGGGGGTATAGCACTTTATGATCCAGAGGGGAAGCTAGTATGCAAGAGAGGGTTCTTCAAATTGGATACTCATAGTAACAATGAGGCTGAATATGCTACTTTGGAAGCCGGTTTACACATTTGTTTGAAGCATGGGGTTAGAAGGTTGAGCATAAAAGGTGATGCCTTGTTAGTTGTGAAGCAAGTGTTGGGTGTGTGGAAGAGCAAGAACACCTCATTGAAGGAAATGTGATTTAGAATTAAAGGCCTGTTAAAAAAGTTTGAAGCATGGAGCATTAGACACATTGAACGTGCTCTAAATGGAGAGGCACATGAAGCAGCTCAAGGCATGATTGGGGAGCTATTGGTGTTGAGGACCACTTTACCTCTTTATCATGGGCGGGAAAGTTTGGCTCAAGAAGAGGAGTTTTTGCTAACACGAATCATTCCAAAGGAGATTTAGAAGTCTAAGAAGTATGGCTTTGTGTGTAGAGCATACAGGTACAAATTGATTGGTGATGTCTTATACATGAAAGGGGCTGATCTCGTGTTGAGACGTGTACCTTGGCGGGAGGAGCTTTACAGAGTGTTGGAAGAGAATCATGAAGGCGCATGTGGTGGCCATTTTGCTCTAAAGATCACCTTGCATAAGATTTTTCAAGAGGGGTATGTATGGCCTAGTTTGCACAAGGATGTTCACCATTGGTGTAGGTCTTGCAATAGGTGTCAAGCATTTGGGAAGAGAGTGTTGAAGCGAGAGCTACGAAAAACCATTATGGCGTTTGACGTGTTTGAAAAGTGGGGGATTGATGCAATAGGCCCGTTACCTATCACAAGCAGAGGCAAAAGCTATATCTTGACGGCAGTGGACTATCTCTCTAGATGGGCAGAGGCTATAGCAGTAAAACATATCACTGCAAAGGATGTGGCAAACTTTGTGTATGATGAAATATGTTGCAAGTTTGGGGTGCCATTAGAGCTACTTTCAGATAAGGGGCCAGGATTTATAGCTAAACTGTTGATAGCCGTTTTTCGACTTTCCATAATTGCCATAGTAAGCTACCTCACCCTATCAAATCACTCAAACAATGTGGCTATGCCTACCATTTCACTGAACATAGGCGTGTGTGAGTTAGGGGACTTTTCCCATATCTTCTTAAAAATACTCAATTAGCTAGTTACTGGGCTAGTTGAGCCAAAAAAATTAAAAAATATAAGTATATTATGGCCCATTTGTGTGTAAATATTTTATTGTATATAGGGCCTAAATAAGATGATTTTTCATAATTATTTGGTATTTATTTAAATATTTATACTTAGGTGTGTGTTATTTATGCTATGTACATTGACTCATCATTACCATATTTTTTTCTTACCATTTTGCATACTCTTTATTGCATATAGAAAAAATTTCATGCAAGCTTCTCTTATTTTTGGTGTAACTCCGTCCCAATAAAAATCCAAAAAAACTAGTTTTATTTATGTGTATATTTTTTTACTATTGTCATTTTTTCCTTCCTACATCTATTCTCTATTACTCTCATAAATTAGACCACCAAAAATATTCATCTTTTTATGGTAGACTTATAATGAGAGAGATTTATTTTGACCCCTTTATATTTTTTCCACCTATATTATTTATATTTGACATGTACATATTTTTTTAGACCCCTCAATATTTGATTTTCTTAGTTATACTATTTACTTATATCATGATCTCAACAATATCTTCAATTATAGACCTACCAAATAAGGTCAAGGGTATGTAGAATGCATGCATGCACCATGGGGAGCTAACTCTTGGAGGTATTCAAAAGAATCATCCAAAGAAGGACCTCACAAGGACCTTGTGCAGTGGAAAAAATAGTCGGTTTTGCTGAATTTTTAAAGATCACATGCTCCCCGAATTTGAAAAGGTGATTCAAACAAAAGTTGTAGCTCGTGAGCTTAACTTTCACCTCAAATGTTTTCATTTTTTTTGAGCTACGAGCTGTGAGCTATGATTTTATTGGTGGACCCCAGTTTGCCCATGCTATGCAGCCACACTCCCTCTTCCACTTTATCATTTTCCTCTTTCACACACACTCCTCCCTCTCCTTCCCAAACCTGCAACTCCCATGTCCTAATTCACCCTCTTCACCATTTCCACATCTCTCACACCTCCATAGCCTTCATCCTCCATTTCTACACCCTATGTGTCCCCCTTTCTCTCTACATATATGTCCGTATTACCATACTCTCTTCAGCTTTGTAAAGAACTTAAAAAAATCAGCAAAAATCGAAGGATAACCTCCGCAAATGAATGCTTTTATCATGAATTTTCCAAGGTTTGAAGATAACATAGCTTCATCGACACGCGCTACTTTGCCATGCTGATCGCTTCTTCTACCGGTGCTGTAAAGAGGTGAATGTCAACTTCTCCAAGCTTCAAACTTTCTTTACAAGCTTATCCCTTCTCTAACTTTTCTCATCATATATCTCACCATTTTGTGAATGATTTTGTAAATATCTTTTAGTGATAATTACTAACTACTAACCACTAACTTTATTGTAAAATGCACCCTCTACTAGAGTAGGCACTCCCAAATATTCACTCAATCCTCTCTCCTTTCATCCTCAATAATTCTCTTCCCTTGAGCCCACATCCATGTGACTCAAAGGACAAGAGAGACCCACCCTCATTAAAAATAAATCAAAATATGCATAATCTTTTATTCCTTCAAATAAACTTGATTAGGCCTAATCCAAATCGGGGCTTCTAAAACCTATAAATAGAGCCATTCTCTCCCTTGTAAATCATCACATGATCACACTACACCACACCATTCTCAACACATAACACACCACTCTTCAAGCCTAGTTGTGTAGAGTGTGTGCATTGTGAGTGCTCTATTCCATCACTACACATAGGTGCATGGAGAAGCTTGAAGTTAGTTATGCCATCTAGAGGAGTGGAGTGATACTATACTCTGCAATCGCACTTGTAGCCTACTCTTGTCCATAAATAAGATTCATAGTTTTGGGTGCAATTGTATGCTGCAACTACGACTCTTCTCTCCAAATTGACTTGATAAGTTGGCTCATCAGGTGGTTGAAGGTATATTGTCCTTGAAGTTTGTTGTGCCATTTCATGCTTGGTGGTTTGAGGGCTTGTTGAATTCTTTGCCTAAAAGGTAAATTGTAAGAGGGTGCTCGGTGAGAGGGTTCCCGTGACCCTAAGAAAATTTGTGTATTGGCAACAAGGTCAAGTTTTGTGTTGTCTCTCTATTTCTCATCAAACTTTGTGTGCATCTAGTCTTTAAGGCTAAGACTGATTTGCTCAAGTTGATTTGTGCTCTTTACCTCTCTCTGGCGTGGTGAATGTTTGTGTTTGGTGTGTGTGGCTATCTTGCATTCCCCTCTCTTTGTGTGTTTGAGTACAAGGAGATATCACGTGCGTCCTAGTTCGCATCTACAGTAGGTGGTGCCCCTTTTCTTGTTTGGTTTCTGGCTGTGGGTTGTTGTTGTCTCTGATTGTGCTTGCCCCCACCCCAATTGAGCAGCACGGAAGCCTCGAAGGGTGTTTAGAGGCCGCTCTTCTTGTTGCCCGCCCCGGACCGCCTCACTGTTAGACTTCTTATGCACAAAGATGAAGATTAGGCGTCAGCATACCACTCCTTATTACCCGCAGTGTAATGGCTTAAATGAAAGATTCAATGGTGAGTTGGTACAAATTCTTTCTAAAATGATAGAGCACCAAGGAAAGAATTGGGATTTGGAACTGCCTAGTGCATTATGGGCTTACCGTACTTCGGTGAAGACAGGTACATGGTTTACTCCATTTCATTTGGTGTATGGAAAGGAAGCACTATTGCCTATGGAGGTAGAGTTGCCTGCGGTCAAGATGTTAGAGAAGTTTCTTGGGCCGCCTAGTGATGCATTCAAAGAGAGGCTCTTGCAGTTACAAGAGGTTCAGTTGGATAGGATGAGCGCATTGGAGAATTATGGGCAGATGCACGATAGGGATTTGGCAAAGATAAATGAAAAGCTCAAAAGTAAGGGTATCAAGAAACATGACTTGGTTTTGCACTACAAGAGTAAGCTGGACAACACCTTCCAAAAGAAGTTTCAAATTAAGTGGGAAGGCCCTTTCAAGGTAGTGGAGTGTTTTCCAAATGGCACATATCAGCTGGCTAACCTAGATGGTGTTCTACATAAGTCAAGGTTAAATGGATTGCATCTTAAATTGTATCATGCTAGATTGATGATGGTGGAGCAAGATGAGCTGTCTGTGGATCAAACAGTGCTGGTGAGGGATGACGAGGCCTGTGATGCGGCGAGTCTCATATCTCTCTTTGCTACTGGTGATCATGAATGATCTAGCAGGCTAGGGGATGGGAAAATTATGTCAGGAGTTTTTTGGAGCAAGGGATTGTGCATATGTACATACGCATGCATGGTGCATCGAATAAAGGATTGCCCAATTTCCATAGCCAGGTGGTTACGTGGGGCCCACATGTGTACAAATAGGACAGGGTGTACATAGTGCATCGATTTTCACTATTACCAGTACCACTGTGTTTTTTCTACAATAAGGAGGATTCGGTAGCGTGTAAAACTTCTCAAGGAAGCTATCTGCGGGCCGACGACATGAGGTAAGCAGGTGCGTCAAATGGCATTGAGTGGCGTCAGGAGGTCGAACGGGGTCAATACTTGCACGCAGAGAAGTATGGACGCAACGTGGGTGTTTTCTTGTGATAATTTCGCGGAAAGGTCATCATGAGGACCAATTTTTGGGGCCACTTCACGTGGTTGCGGGATGCATTATTTGGAAAAACTGAGTGCCAGGTGTGCGGATGATGCAAAAAGGTGACAACTATGCACTGCGAGGTCAGTTTTTTGCCTGTTCGGGGTCCGTTTGAGTTCATCTAAAAGGCCACGGGTGCCCAACTAATAAAGCTAAGTGTGGAAACTGAAAAAACAGAGAGAAGACCAGAAAAAAACGTGGAGAAGAGAGGAGGAACATCCGTAAGTGTGTTTTTGCTGTTTTTGGAGCACCCTTTGGCCCTAAACTGCTCATTTGAGGTCGGATTTGAGCACTGTGACATTGTAGAGTGGGGTTTTTGGGCGTTCCGGACGCAATGGAACCGTCCACTTTGCCAAATTCTTCACTTATTTTTTGTTGTTTTTTTGTGTAATCTTCTCCTGTGAGTGAAGTCTCTACTTAACTTTGTGGTTGTATCTGGTGTATTTCTTCAATACTCTGTAAACTATTTACCCCATTGGTGTTGGACTGAGGTACATTGAGTCTAAACAACAGCAATTTGCCTCCTTTGAGCTGAATTGAGAGTGTGTGTGTGAGTGTTGAGTGGGCAAGTGGGAAATCTCTCTCTTGTCACTCCGTCTGTGTGTTTCCTGTCTCGGCCAGGCTGGTTGTGTAAGCCGAGTGGTGCCCCATAATGTGTGTGTGTATCATCCCAAGAGTGTGTGTCGGGTCATTATAGAGGCATTGTGTGTGTTTCCATCCCGCTCACATTGGCTATACTCATTGGTGGAGAAGATCTTCCCATGTGCTTTGAGTAGCAAGGGACTTTTAGGTCTTCCCTCAATGATCTCAAAAAATGCTTTTCCCGTAGAAGTATGTACAGTATTATTGTAAACATACTCTATGAGAGGTAAGTACTTTTTCCATTGTCAGTGTTGATCTACTTTGGTAACATAAGTCTTGAGTAGACCGAGTATCGTAAGATTGTCTATCTCACTCTGGGCATCCATTTGTGGATGATAGGCCAAAGCGAAATTCAATCTTGCTCCTAGATTTTCAAAGAGACCTTTTTAGAAAATATTGGTCATTCTAGGATCTCTATCTGACACGATGGATGTTGGTAATCCATGGTGTTTAAAAATCTGTGATATGAAGAGAGTTGTCATTTGGTGTACCTTAATAGTCTTTTTGAAAGGAATAAACTGTGCTTGCTTGCTAAACATGTCGACTATTTTTCATATTCTCGTATTTCCATGGATAGACTTGGGCAATCCAAAGATGAAATCCATGAATATACTCTCCCATGGTGAATCCGCGATTGGCAATGGCTGGAGTAATCCAGGTTACTTCCCTCTATCATACTTGATCTTTTGGTATACTACGCATTTTGAAACATACTCTTGTATGTCCACTTTCATGGTAGGTCAATGGAAATACGTCTCTACTCCTCAAAGAGTAGGTTGAATACCTCTATGCCCCGCATAGGGAGGAGCATGGGATCCATACATAACATTATCCCATGAAGGGAATGGGTAACACATAGCCTATTGTCGTGAAGAAGATAACCATCATGCAAGGTGAATAGTTCCTCTTTCTTCCCCAAAGCAAGGGCTAACATTATGTCTCTAAATTCAGGGTCAGTAGCATACTCATCTATCATAGAGGATAGATGATTGTGAGTAGCTATAGTCACCGCATTAACTTTTCTTTGTCTCGTGAAAGTGCATCGGCCACTTGATCGTGCTTACTAGCAATGTGAGAAATATGGAAATTAAATTGCGAAAGAAAATTACCCACCTCATTTGTTTGTCAGAAAGATTGGTTTGCATCGTGAAATACTTGAGACTTTGGTGGTTAGTTTGTAGGATAAATGGAGTCCCCAATAGGTAGTGCTTCCATGTGTCTAGGGCATGTAGAACATCTAAAAGCTCTTTCTCATAAATGCCCAATACTCGTTCATCTGTATTGAGCCTTCGGCTCTCATATGCTATGGCATGCCTTTCTTGAAGCAAAACTGCTCCAAGGAAATCACCACAAGCGTCACTATGGACCTCAAATGGCTTTGAGAAGCATGGAGATTGGTTGGGAGGTAAGCTTCCCCTTGTGCTTATCAAAAGCATTTTGATCCTTAGCAGTCCATACATACTTAACGTTCCTCTTAGTTAAGTCATGTAGTGGTCCTGCTATTTGAGAGAATCTCGCTATGAAGCATCTGTAGTATGCGCACTTACCAATAAAGCTTCTTAGCTCATGTAGATTCCTTGGATTAGGCCATTCTTTTGTTACCTCTAACTTTGATGGATCCATACGGATACCATCTTGAGAGATAATATGACCTTGGTATTGAATCTCTTGAAGAAAAAATTCACTTTTCTTTTGGTTGAGAATAAGCTTGTTCTCTCTCTATGCTTGAAAAATCACTTGGACATGTTGCTTATGTTCCTCCAAATACTTGGGGTACATGATGATATAATCAAAGAACACTCCAATGAATTTGAGATAAGGTCAAAAAATCTTATCCATTAGACTATTGAACGTAGCTGGTGCATTAGTCAAGCCAAAAGGCATGACTAGATATTCATAAAGAACAAACGTTGTGCAAAACGTGGCTTTAGGATATCTTCATCCACTATTCTTATTTGATGGTAGCCACTGTTAAGGTCAATCCTACTGAAGTAGGTAGATCCTTGTATCTTATCAAACAAATATTCTATCCGAGGAACGGGAAATCTATTTTTGATAGTGATATGGTTTAGTGCTCATAGTCCACACACATACGGTATGTACCATCTTTCTTTTGCACTAAAAGGAGTGGAGAACAAAAAGGAGACGAACTAGGCCTCACCATCCCTTTTTCATTTACTCCTTCCATTCGAAAGAGAGGTTTCATCCTTGAAACAACTGGAGATGTAGTCTCATGCCGCCTCAAACAAAAGAGTGTTCAACACTAGGTCCCATAACACCTGGTGTGCATGCAATAACAAACTTTTATCCTAGACTGTAGAATACAAGAATGCATGAATCAACATAGATTGATAGCATTCATTTACTTAGGTAACACATTAGATCATAACAGAAAACACATGTTCCAGGTCTAAAGTGTGTAACTAAAATGCACTTGTGCATGCATAGAAACTTGTTGTTAAGCAACTATCCATTAAAGTTGCATCTGGTAGTTAGAACTTGCTATCGTACACAAGCCCTACCATCTTGTAGTCATAACTTGCTACTGTAAGCAAGCCCTACCATCTTGTAGTCATAACTTGCTACTATAAGCAAGCCCTACCTAGTACTGACAATTTTTGGCCCACTGAAACTGTTCCCAGTACTTTTGCTAAAATGGTCTTGGGGAATGGAATTGACCAGCACCTTGGGACTTTGTCACAACACATAATTAAGGAATGGCATCGGTGTCAGTCCTTGAGAACTCATATTCTCCTCATGCGGAATATGTCTCACATAGGGATGTTAGAAATGTAACATCTGTCAAGTACGAAATGTACTTGTATGTGGAGGAAACGTAAAACACTCAGCGACATGAGTGAGAGGGACCCTCATTAAACCTGCTCCACACCGTGGACAAACTAAACTCCGTGAGTTTCTAGACCATGTTGAACGTCCACGTAACGTAAAACATGTGCCAAAAGAACGATCTCTACCGCTGTAGTCCTATGTTCGTCTTAAACATGTTGACCCAAAGGACAGGTAATGTCTGTGGGGCAACTTCTTGTCCATCGTATGGAGAGCTGATATGTGGAAAAGAAAGGTAGGTACTACGTACACAAACCTCTAATCCTGACCAAAAAACATGACCGTGTCATGTGCATCAAAAAATCAGAAACTAACATATAGTTCACATATAAATCATAGCGTAAAAGAAACGCTTACCATGAAGAGGAAAAATACCTCATACTTACCTTGACGAAATAGGCTATAGAAGTAAAGGGTGTTATCTGAACCAATGCCTGAACGTGTGAACTAAACTCTAAAAACAAACATTAATTAGAAACATAGACAACTAAAAACCATGACTTAGCTGACAAACTATATCTCATAAGCCAAGAATTATGATGCGCTTCGACCTAACAACTAAGGACTTCTCTCCAGAGCTGTTATGCCTACTTAGGCGAGAATCATATTCTCAACATAGCACTTAACCTGGAATGGTATTTCCAACATAGCATATAGGATAGTCGCACTATCCAAGTAACTTAACAAGGAATGGTATATACCATCCTGAGTTTTGATACAATATCCTTCACCCCTTATGAAGGTAATATTACCCAGGGTAAAAGTGAAGAATAAACCATATACTAACCATCGTAGGTTAACACATTGCAAAAATATGGTTCCAAAAGTTCCTTAACACTAGAATGGTAATAGGACACTTTTATGTCCTTGGACACTTTTGTGTCTTGTTAAGTGACCATTTTACTTGAATTATTTGAAGAGTATGAAAATGAATTTCTAGGTGCTATATATCCACAAAGTTGCCTTATGAGCTGAAAAAAACTTCGCATTTTTTTTGGAGTATCAATCTCACCATTAACTTTACTCTTGCACAACATTTTTGACCCTAAATTGTGTGAAAAAACGGGTCCTGTTTTTGGCTTTTTTCAATTTTTGGCAAGTATACCACTCTAAACTTCATGTTTGTGAGGTTTAGATGGCTAGAGGTTATGCCTTCATAGTTCTCAACATGTTTTGATGCTTGTAGGGAGAGCTAAGTGTTAAAATTGAAAGTTATGACCAATTTACAAGAATTGCATAATCCTGTATTTTGGCCAAAATTAGCACTTTTATGATTTTTTTGGTGGCTTTCTTGATATCCAAATTCAATTTTGATTGTGTAAATGTAATGTATAACATAAAGCTAATCTTCCTCGAGTTTTGGGAGACCTAATATGCTATATAGCATAGTATGATGATGGTTGAGTTTTTTGATTGCTGAAGAATACGATACATTTTAGAGTAGCAAGTATAACTTTCTCAATATTGCTAGTTTCTTAGGCCAATTATGTGTATTTTGTAGGTAGTAACCATATCTAATCATAGACTACAAACTTGGCTAGATATTGAGTAGTTTCTATGGGTTTCTAGAGGTCATAATGCTAAACCCAGTTTTTTCATGTTTGCTGTATTTAGCACTTTATCATTGCCCCTAAAGTTCCAATTGTAAGAGATCCATTATCCTTTTGACATGCTCCATGGCTCCTTTTGAATCCAAAGGCCCAAAGGGAACTAAGAAAACATGTATATAGTATTTGTATTGAGCGTGACTATAGAAACTTTGATGATAGGTCCGCACAATGGCAAAAATGCAACTTTTTTGTACCTATTTTTTTTGCCAAAAAACAAATTAGTGAGGTAAAAGCAACCATATGTTTTGGTCACCAACCCACTGAAGTTAACGGGGCATTTTATCTCATGTCCTACAAAAATCCCCACTCTTATTTATATGCAATCAACCGTAAGAAATTGCTGTTTTGGGCAAAATGCACTGGTCCATCAACTTTGGAGGCCTTTAGTGACCAAGGGATGAGAAAAATTACAAGTTTCTCATTTTTTCCATATGTAGTAGTTATTGAACTATAAGCTCATGAAAGGATTTTTCAAAATGAGTGGATCTACTATGGTTTTGGAATTTTTTCCCAAAACCCTGAAAGGACACTTTTATGTCCTGTTAGGTTGCCATTCTAGTGTTAACTGATGAGCACAATAATCTTCTATTAGTGCATGATTGCACATTATGAAAACAACCATGTGTAATTTTCCAAAATATTAGCTTATGGCAAACCCAAATTTGTGCCACCATGATAGAAAAATAGGAAAGAAAGCTAATCCTTCTAAGAATGTAGGTGGTACCGTGACCACAAAGTATCATAACCACCTCAGGCTACAAGATGCTATAGACAAGATGTCGTGACCTTGATCTGCAAACTGGGACTACCTACAAGAGAGTGGTAAGTCGTATAGATTGTTTACACATAAAGAGTTGTACTGACCTTGAACTATCGTATAGAAAAAGGACACTATCTCAGAGGCATTAAGGAGAGAAACACCTCACAAGAAAATAGGAATGACTCATAGTGATGAGACTCGTAGCCAAGTGACGTACAACACTAGCTCGTAGCCAAAAAAGTGGTAAAAGAACCACCAAGACAAAGTGTCATCCATCTGGTGAACTTGATCCTCATGCCTTGCATGTAAGGACAAAACACCTCAAGTGTATACTACACTTGCAACTGCGCATAATGAGTGTAGACATCCTTTAAATCCCACACTGTAGTGAAACAACTAGATGTTCCCAAGATAAGTTCATGGCTTCTAGCCTAGCTTGAAGTCGGACAAGCCTTGCTTACCAAATCCTAGTTGTGTCTTACACAATTCAAGAAATAACAACAACTCAAGCATCTCTAGTGTTGCATCTTAAAACTCCCCACATGCCTTATATGTGGTGCATACATAGCATGCGAACTTTTCTTGATGAGAGGTTATCTCAAAGACAAGAGAGTTAAACACAACTCTTTTTTCCCACACAAAGGAGAAACCGTGTCTCACCAAAGTATGAAAAAGTCTCAGCTGGACAACCACACTGGAATTATGCCTTGCATATTCCCTATTGAAATCTCTAACACATGCTCGTAGCAGTGTGTCATGTAGATCTGGAGCAAGTAAACCATAATAGATGCAATCACAAGGGAGCCAGCATCTTCATGCATCAAAAAAGATTTACCCTTACTCAACATACGAGGTCATTCCCAATTCATAGAATATGCCTTGCCATGCGAGTAGGAGGGATACCAATTCATGCAAGCAAGAGAGTCCCAAGCAACATGTTACATGTGATGGTCTACTAGTACTCCAGTGGAGCACACACCTTGTGTGACCACTCTACCCACCTTGTGACGAAGAGTATGTATGCTTTAATTCATAGGTTATGTCTCGTAGATACAAACGGAACATGCTTTACATGCCAGAAACTACTTGTAGTCTTCATAAGACCTCGCAAATGGGAGTGTGCATATGTGCACAAAGACATGCCATCCATGGCAGTAAGTTCAAAGTACTCTGGATAGATAAAAGAACGTAAGCTGCTCACAAACCTCGTAGGATGTGCAATCATCTCATACACCTCTTGTGTATGACTCCGATTTGATAACTAAGAAGCATACCATGACATGAAAGCCGCTGCTTCCTAACCATCATATACATACAGAATAAAGATGGATAGGTGCAAGTAGGATAGTCTCAAGCACTAGGTGACTTTACCATGAGCAAAACCATCATTGCACCATAAGTTACTACAAGCGCTTCAAAATAACATGCCATGCATTCTTGAATCTCCTTGAAGGAGCTTGTCATATCGAATCAAGCAACATAAAAATATGTTTGTAATCCTTGTAGGATAATGTAATCCATAGACGTGATGCCGTATTAAAGTTGTAGACATAGACTCATAGCCTAGTGACATGTAGACAAGCTATTGTTACATGTCTTACATGTTGCCCAACGTGCTCACCGTCTAGGTCGCATCATCGTAAAATAGTGGCATGTACTCCAAGATCAAAGTAAGTGCATAACATGTCGTACATGTCAGCAACTATACCATGAAAGGTTATGTCGTACAGACTATTATTTATATGTCTTTAAAAAAATGATTTATTGAAACAAGAAGGCATACCTTGGCATTAGGTCATGCATAGCATACCTCAACAATATGCTTCAAGCCTTAACCACCATGTAGTTAACAATTAGGACTATGACAGATGCTTTGCATGTCCAGGTATTCAAGCTGTGCTTGTCTCCAGCATCAAAAATTTGTCCAGCAACATCTTTTAAAAATTCCAAGTAAAATAATCTTCTTTGTCAAGACGGAAAATAGGTTCTCAATTCTTGAAACCAGCGCTGTATCCATGAGCCAAACGAGCAATAGGCCTGGTTAACTTGTTGATTGACCACCATGGATTCCCCGACGTGACTTGGCCAATGACTTTGTTAATCGTCTCCTTTGCTGATACCTGTGAGCACCGTAGCGGAGAACCATGTCCGCTACCATACCTGGGATAATCACAGTGCGGAACCATGTCCGCTACCAGCTCCGATGTTCCATACTGTATGTGATGTGAACTCACTTGATGAGACACCATCAACAAGTGTAGCATGCCGATGTGGATGCATTCTCAGCTTTCTACAGAAAATCTAAGAGCCCAAGATGCTACCCCCCCTGGCCCGCATGATGCCATGCAACAAGCACGGTTGTTTGGTTGCTCATCCATCGCATGCGGCCTTGCATGCATAGCATGGGCCGCAGCCCTTAGCAAAATTGGAGTTTTTTTAAAAAATTAAAATTAAAATTAAAATAACTTCTTTTTTTGAAGAAAACCTGAACATGGCAACCTGTGAGCCTGCACAGGGAAGAAACCCATGCATGCGCCTGCTATGGTGCTCAATTCCTTGCCCCCATGTGATGAAAATTTGCCTATAGAGCAGCACGAACACATTCCTTGCATCTCCTTGGCATTCCATGCAAGTCAAGAACCCGTATTTCCTGCATGCAAGGGGTGCTGCCCGCGGGCCCCCTCTCTGTCATCTCCGACTGATGAACCTAGCCAGGGAATTGCAGTTCGAGAAAAGGATTTCTCCATGGAGAAAACATGCAAAACACAATCTCTTTTTTAATCCAGCGTGCTCTGTGACGATCCAAGCTTGCCAAACCAAAAAACATTGACGAAAATCCATGCCTCGCGAGAGAGAGTAATCCACCATGGAGAGATCGAGAAAGAGAGAACGCCATGCCTCGAAGAGAGAGCACACCATGCCTTCTTCTTCTTCCTCCCTCTTCTCCCCTGAGCTTTCATACCAATGTAAGACCTAGGAGACTAAGATGTCGGATCCTCCTCCCTACCTCTCTATATATAGGCCTAGCTCCTAGCTCTTGCCCTAAGCGGATCCCCAATCCACACTGGTCCAGTCCAGGCCCTTGGCCCCCTAGGTTGGGCATTGCCCCGTAGGACCCTTGTCCTGACAAAGGCTCTTAGAATGCTGCCAAACATCATTTTAAAAGACATGGCTCTTTTGCTTATTTCCATTAACTACATGAGCTCTGACATCAACCAATTCCATAGTGGTCATTGTACGTACATTAAATGGAACTACTATTGGCATCATTAAGTCGTGCACATACTCACATTAGCTCAGTAGAACTAGAATGGTCAGCAACAATTTACTCTTACTTCACTACTTAAGCTTATTTCACTTTTCTATCAAAACAGGTAATATATGTCTTGCCTTTTATGCCTTGTCCATTCAAGGTCACAAGCACACAAGTTTACCAATTTAGGCACTGTGGACATACTCTTCCTAGTATAGATTCATTGATCTAGGAAACACCAATTATCCATGGAGATCTACCAATTAAGGCAACATGAGTGCAGGTTTTCCAATTTAGATAGAACACCAACAAACCAAAGACTCATTATTTTAAACTATAATAAGTAAGGATTTGTCGATCTAGGCAGCAGAAGTACATACTTTAGAATGTAGGTAGCACGTCTCATTGGTGTCAATTCATTGATTTAGCACCAATTACAAAATCATGTTATAGTGGTTGGCCACCATTGCACCTAGTATGATTTTGTTATATGGATATATAACAAAAAGTGATTTTGGATTTGGAATTGGACTTACATTAGGATTTGGTTTTTAATAATTAGTTGTCGACACTATGTATGGAATTGGACTTGAAATTTATGAGGATTGACTATCAAAAGATGATTGTGACCAATGATATCCCGATCCATTAGGTTATTATATATACTGCTTATTCTCGTGGTATGGGACACTAGAATTTGCATCATGAGGATGACAACTAGCATAAGTAAATTCATTTGTATAAATTTAAGACTTCTATATTTTACACAATTTTAACCAATATGTTTTACAAGTACGGTTTGCAAGTAGTTTAGCAAATGAGGACAATTGCTTTTCTAATGGAGAGGTATGTAATGGAAATAGAAAAAAATTTATTTATTGCAGTTGATATGTGGCAAAAGTATAAGTGGAATGGATTATGTGAGACAAAAGTACAATTACGAATATTTTATTATTAAAGTAATCTTTATGAGCCTTGTGTTGAGATGTACAGAAAGAGAGAGGTGAGACAAGAGACACACCATGTACGCTCTCAAAGCCTGATTCATATTGAGGACAAGATACAAATATAAAGGTGAGACGAAGTTGAGTAGAGTGAGACATATATAGCTCCAACACCCCCACTGAAACAAAGATCTCTAGCGTTGGACGAAAAAAGACTTGGGGAGTTCAAGGGAAAAACCCAATCCCCTATACAATGTGAAGATACGAACTAGTGATGATGATGTGAAAGTGAATTGTGTATCTATGTACAAATATAAAAGTGATTCAGAGCTCACATTGTGAAAGTGTGGATTGTGCATAGTGCATGGTACCTATAGGATTACAGTGTCATATATACAAAGCTATCACAATAGTAGAGAAGCAAATTTATAAAGAGCGAGGCCGAAGAATGTAATGGAATTAGCCTATTCAACTTGAGAATAGCGGAAATTAATGAGAATACTTTCGAGAAATAAATTTGTGAGCATAGTGGGTAGACATAATTGAAGATAGCAACATAATCATAGCAATTAGTTAACTTGGCATGAACAATACTTTTGCAAGAGAGAGAATTTAGAGAATATGACAACAGTTGAGGACCGGATTTATGTGGAGCCGGTCCCCCCTCCAATAGGCATTTGTATTATGATTTCTCCCATTAAGAGAGACTTGTTACAATACATTCTTTGTGTTCCTTGTGACCTAGGTGATGCAATGAAGATGGAAAGCTTAATGCATCACAATCATAGCATAACATGAACTTGAAGAAAGCTTTAATTGTCCCAAGCCTCAGTCCCAAGACCTCAAACACCTTCGAAGGTGGAGAGAGCTAGCAGGGAATGAGGGTAGGGAAGAGGAAGAAGAAACATTTCATAGGAGAAAGAACTAGTTCCTCACTTATCATACTCTTGTTGCTAACATACATAATAGCATAGTAATGAAGAAGAAGGAGATGACAAGCTCAAGCATTGAAGCATGGCTCTTGGTTGGATTTGCACTCCATAGCCAAGAGTGTTGGTGTAGGTTCTCAACCTCTACTTGCTTGGAGAGGGATCTCTTGCACTTTGCATAGCACACAATGAGAGTGATTGTGAGTGTGTGTGGGTGAGTATACCCCTCAAGCAAGCCCCTAGCTAGCTTGGCTCGACCCCCCCTTGTAGCTCATGCTTGAAGCTCACTGGAACCTCCCAGGCCTAGCCAATCATGAGCAAGAGGCATTACAAGTAGTAGGGGTAGCCTTGAGACAAGTGTCCCCCTTTCCTTTTTGAGAGAGAGGGATAGATAAATGCTAAAAAAATTAGATAATTCATGTAATTTTTCATTGGACCCCTTTGAAGCTTAGCCAATAGGCTTCAAGCAACACATGAAGGTAACATGGGTAGGGGCCTGACATGTGTCCTTGCTGCCTCTTCAAGTTGAGGCTTCCCTTGTGTGTGTGAGTGGGTGTTCTCTCTCTAGCCCCTAGGAAAAGGGCTCGCCCCCCCTCTTGTAGGAATGCTTTTGACTTTAGGTGATCAAGCACCTTACTCACCAAGCATGACAAAGCACTTGAACTAGGGGGTGTTCCCACAAGCATCTCAGGCAAGCTTCTCAAGGCACCTCAAGTACCTTAATCATGCACCAAGTCAAGCACCTCAAGCATGGAGCCAGTCAAGCATCTCAAGAATCTTAATCAAGAACCTCAAGCAGAACAAGCACCTCGAGCTTGGGCCGGGTTCCCACCTCAAGCTCAGCCCTAGCTTACCTAAGGTCAAAGGACTTTAACACACATTTATTGGAGGTCTTCAATGAAGCTAACCCTAAGGTCTTATGCTCCATTGGTTAGCCTTGCTCTTTGATAGACCATCTCCCTTTTGGGCCCCTTTACCATTGGCCCCGTGTTGAGATAGATCTATAAGCACATATCTATATCATAACACTTGTTCCCGTTTATTCTCCCACATTAGGTGATCAATTTAATATGAGAAAATCATTTGGGTTGGTTAGATATTAGATTTTATGACATCACCTCTCTCTTGAAATCATAGTCGTCCTCGACTATGAGGTAGAAGAGATAAAGTCTTAGTCATTAGTCAATTGTACTTAGCGGGTAAAGGATCCCTTTTTACCCTACGACACTCTTTCCAAGATGGATGACTAATCCATTTGGTGCTTGGGAGACATAGCTGCTGCAAGCATGTCTGCTGTTTAGTCCATTTCATTCTTCCAAAGTAGAGTGACAAATTCTACTTGGTGTTTGAGAGACGTCGTCATCACAAACAGGATTCTAAGCATGCATACTAGTTAAATTTGTGCACAATTAAAAAGAGGACTAGTCATATAAGACAAAAACATGAGTCATTTAAAAGAAATTTGTACATTTGCTTACTCTAATGTAGCATTGTAAGCATTGACAAGGTTCATACTATCCTTAATTTGTACTCCTTGCATCCATTTAGCATCTTCAAAAGGATAATTTTTGAACTTAATAAGATACCGTCGGATTATCTTACCATGTCGTAGTACCTTGTCTTCATGCCGAAGGACCGCTTCGGGTTGTAGCACCTCTTCTTGGTCTTCGACTTCGGGAGGGTCTTCAATAATTGGTTCAATTGGTGGCTCTCCTTTGTAGGGCTTAAGTAAGCTTACATGAAAGGCATTGTGTATAAGCCAATGGTTGGGCAACTTGAGTTGATAAGCCGTCTCATTGATAGGCTTCAAGATTTGGAAAGGACCATAGTATCTTTTTGCTAGTTTAGCATAATACTTTTGATGGCCCGTAGGATTTTTGCTCGTCGTTTGCCTTAATTGAGCCTTAGGAAACTTGAGTAAGACCCAATCATTTTCTTTGAACATTAAGGTTCTTCTGTGCTTATCAGCAACAGCTTTTTGCCTTTGTTGAGAGATGGCTATAGCCTCCCTAATCTTTTGAAAAGATTCTTGTAGGTCACGGCTATACTCATCGGCGGCGAAGATCTTCCCAAGTACTTTCAGTAGCAAGGGACTTTTAGGTCTTCCCTCTATGATCTCGAAAGGTGCTTTCCCCGTAGAAGTATGTACAGTATTATTGTAGGCATACTCTACTAGCGGTAAATACTTTTCCCATTGTGAGCGTTGATCTACTTCGGTAACATAGGTTTTGAGTAGATCGAGTATCGTAAGATTGGCTATCTCACTTTGGCCATCCGTTTGTGGGTGATAGGCCGAAGAGAAATTCAATCTTGTTCCTAGATTTTCAAAGAGACCTTTCCAGAAATTGTTGGTCATTCTAGGATCTCTATCTGACACGATGGATGTGGGTAATCCATGGTGCTTGAAAATCTGAGATATGAAGAGAGTTGCCATTTGGTGTGCCTTAATAGTCTTTTTGACAGGAATGAAATGTGCTTGCTTGCTAAACCTGTCGCCTATTGTCCATATTCCTGTATTCCCATGGATAGACTTGGGCAATCCAAAAATGAAATCCATGGATATACTCTCCCATGGTGAATTTAATTTGGAATAGGCAATGGCTGGAGTAATCCAGGTTGCTTCCCTCTATCATACTTGGTCTTTTGGCATACTACACATTTTGAAACATACTCTTGTATGTCCACTTTCATGGTAGGCCAATAGAAATACGTCTCTACTCCTCGGAGAGTAGGTTGAATACCTCTATGCCCTGCATATGGAGGAGCATGGGATTCATACATAACCTTCTCACGAAGGGAATGAGTAACACATAGCCTATTGCCGTGGAGAAGATAACGATCCTGCAAGGTGAATGGTTCCTCTTTCTTCCCCAAAGCAAGGGCTGACATTATGTCTCTAAAGTCAGGGCCAGTAGCATACTCATCTATCATAGAGGATAGATCATTGTGAGTAGCTATAGACACCGCATTAACTTTTGGTCGTCGTGAAAGTGCATCGGCAACTTGATTGTGCTTACCAGCTATGTGAGCAATATGGAGATTAAATTGCGAAAGAAAATTTGCCCACCTCATTTGTTTGTCGGAACGCTTGGTTTGCGTCATGAAATAGTTGAGACTTTGGTGGTCGGTTCGTAGGATAAATGGAGTCCCCAATAGGTAGTGCTTCCATGTGTCTAGGGCATGTAGAATAGCTAAAAGCTCTTTCTCATAAATGCCCAAGACTCGTTCATCACCATTGAGCCTTCGGCTCTCATATGCTATGGCATGCCCTTCTTGAAGAAAAACCGCTCCAAGGCAATCACCACAAGCATCACATTGGACCTCAAATGGCTTTGAGAGATCCGGAAGCACGAGGACTAGTTGGGAAGTAAGCTTCTCTTTGAGCTTTTCAAAAGCATTTTGCTCCTTAGCAGTCCATACAAACTTAACGTTCTTCTTAGTTAAGTCGTGTAGTGGTCCTGCTACTTGAGAGAATTTTTCTATGAAGCGTCTATAGTATGCACACATACCAATAAAGCTTCTTAGCTCATGTAGATTTCTTGGGTTAGGCCATGCTTTTATTACCTCTAACTTTGATGGATACATTTGGATACCATCTTTAGAGATAATATGACCTAAGTATTGAATCTCTTGAAGGAAGAATTCACTTTTCTTTTGGTTGAGATAAAGCTTGTTCTCCCTCAATGCTTGAAAAATCACTTGGAGATGCTGCTTATGTTCCTCCAAAGACTTGGAGTAGATGATGATATCATCAAAGAACACTCCAGTGAATTTTTGATATGGTCTAAAAATTTTCTCCATCAAACGATTGAACGTAGCTGGTGCATTAGTCAAGCCAAAAGGCATGACTAGATATTCATAAAGACCAAACGTTGTGCGAAACGCGGTCTTTAAGATATCTTCATCCACTATCCTTATTTGATGATAGCCACTCTTAAGGTCAATCCTACTGAAGTAGGTAGAGCCTTGTAGCTTATCAAACAGATCTTCTACCCGAGGTACGGGAAATCTGTTTTTGATAGTGATATAGTTTAGTGCTCGATAGTCCACACACATACGGTATGTACCATCTTTCTTTTGCACTAAAAGGATTGGAGAACAAAAGGGAGAGGAACTAGGCCTCACCATCCCTTTGTCTACCAGCTCTTGTACTTGCCTCATGATCTCCTCTTGTTGAGCTTGTGAGACTCGATAAGGAGTCTTGTTAGGTGGTGAGCTTCCAGGAAGGAGCTCAATACGATGGTCATCATCCCCTCGTTTTGGAGGTAAGTCCATAGGGATATCATCGATGAACACATCTTGGAATCCTTTTAGAAAATTAGACAAGTCTAACTCTTCTTGATTCCTATCATTTACATTTGATGAAACATTAGTATCTTTTGGAGACTCTTTGACAAAAATCATGTACGCAGAAACTGAGCTCTTCATTGACTTATCAAAAGAAAGAGGATTTAAAAGTGGAATAGTGCGACCATGCTCACTAGCATCTATATACATGTTCTTTCCCCTGTAAGTGAAGTAAATTCTCCTTTCAGGGAACTTCATGTTGGCAGCCATGCGATCAAACCATGGTGCCCCTAGGATAACATCCTGATGTTGGAGAGGAGAGATGAAGAAGTCTTCTTTGTCGACATAGCTTTGGACATGAAGCCTCAACTTCCCAATCAAGGGAGTAACGGAGGCTTGTTGTCCCTTGAAAGCTACATCAGCGACTACTATATCTCCCATCTCAAAAGCTTGAATGCCCAACTTGGTGGCCAACTCTATTGATATGAAGTTAAGAGTAGAGCCAGGGTCAAACAAGATGAAGGCATCATGCTCTCTTACCTTTCCCCAAGCATAGGAGAGTGATGATCCTTTGCAATGAGCATCCTCTTTTGGAGCTTCGATGGTGGAAGCTCTAGGAGTCTCATTGCGAGTATTCTTCTTGGGGCAAGAACGATAGCCATGACCTTGCTCTCCACACTTGAAACACTTATGGTCCTTGCAAGAAGCTTCAAGCTCTTCAGGAGAGAGTTTGTTTTTACCTTTGTAAACTCCCTTCTCCTTGGACCGATTGTTGTTGTTGGAAGTGCCTTGGGAGTTATTTTGAGCATTGGATTTCCCCTTTGCATCATTTTTATCCTTGTTTTCCATGGGCTTGACATTACATCTAGCCCCTTGATGGAAATTGATGCATGAAGCAACCATGGTGTGGTGGATTACTTCGGTAATAGTACCGGGCCATTGAGAGTTGATGTATTCGGCCATCTCTTCAGGTAATCCCGCACAGAATTGTTGTCTTTGCTCAGCAAAGTCTATCTTTTGAAAGACAGTAGCTTTGAGATGTAAATCCCAAAACTTGTCTACATACTTGTTGATAGACTCATGAGAGAGAAGCTTCAAGCCGCGCCATTCGGTAAGAATTTTATCTTTAGTATCGCTTGCCAGAAATTGCTTCATGATGGAAACTCGTAGAGTTTTCCATGTCTTTGGGGCTTCTCTATTGCCACAAAGGCTAGCCCACCATTGACGAGCTGATTTTTGGAAGTGCATAGCTACATGACGTAGCTTGGAGGACTTTGTGAAGCCCTCGTCCCCAAAGGCCGCGTCAAATTGCTGGATGAAGGCTAAGACTTTGTCGGTAGCACCAAAGGTGCCATCATAGGTGAGAAAAGAGATACTCTTTCCTCCCTCCTTGAACTTCTTTAGCTTTTGTGACCTTCGCCATGCAGGAAATGATTTGCGATGTCCTCCCCTCTTGTATTCTCTAGGAGAATAGCCATAACTTTCATCGGAAGAGGAGGAAGGTGAAGAAGAAGGAGAAGAGGGTGACCTCTTCCTAGACCTTTTCTTCCATTGTTTCCTCTCTTGCCTTTCAGAGTGATGAGGAGAAGGACTATGGGTTGCTCTTTTCCTCTTGGGAGGAATAGGCGATCGTCTAGACCGCCTTCTTCGTGGAGCCACATCTTCAGAAGAACTTAGACTTTCATTGCTTTCTTTCTCTTTGGATTCCTCCTCTCGAATGGGAGAGAGTCTTCTTTTGGGGGTCTCTTCAAGAGGCCTCCTAAGCTCTCTCTCCTCTTGGAGAGGAAGGGAAATTCCATAGGCACGAAGTTGTTGAGTAACTTCGGCTTGCAAGGTAGGGTTGCCCATAGCTTGTTGCAACCTAGTCACAAGATAATTCACAAACATGGGAGCATCATCATTAGCACCTTCATGTGCAAAATCAAAGCTATCAATGTTCATTCTACTCTCTTGATTATTGTCAGCCATGTTAACAAAATTTTATGTATGTACTTAGTGTATGCTTTCGCAATTCAAAACCTTAGTTGCCACTCCTCTAAGCCTTTGAAAATTGGCTCTTAAGTATCTACACCCACGGCTCAAAGTGGTTAATTATAGAGAGTAGAGGAGTAGGTCTAACATAGCAGAGTTGCCAAGGGCTAGCTCCTTTCGGACTTCTTATGTCTCAATAATGGTAAAGCCGTAGGCAAGTCTAAAAAGACTCCATTATTAAGTCCAAAGCTCCCGAGGTGTGCACGATCCCCCACATAGTGGGCTTAAAAAAACCGATATTAGATCCCAGTTCCACTTACCCTATTATAATTAACAACATCAACCATTTATAGGCTACTTAAGGACCTCTCTTCTTAAGCAAGAAAAGAGAAACCAAATGCTCTGATACCAATGTAATGGAATTAGCCTATTCAACTTGAGAATAGCGGAAATTAATGAGAATACTTTCGAGAAATAACTTTGTGAGCATAGCGGGTAGACATAATTGAAGATAGCAACATAATCATAGCAATTAGTTAACTTGGCATGAACAATACTTTTGCAAGAGAGAGAATTTATAAAATATGACAACAGTTGAGGACCGGATTTATGTGGAGCCGGTCCCCCCTCCAATAGGCATTTGTATTATGATTTCTCCCATTAAGAGAGACTTGTTACAATACATTCTTTGTGTTCCTTGTGACCTAGGTGATGCAATGAAGATGGAAAGCTTCATGCATCACAATCATAGCATAACATGAACTTGAAGAAAGCTTTAATTGTCCCAAGCCTCAGTCCCAAGACCTCAAACACCTTCGAAGGTGGAGAGAGCTAGCAGGGAATGAGGGTAGGGAAGAGGAAGAAGAAACATTTCATAGGAGAAAGAACTAGTTCCTCACTTATCATACTCTTGTTGCTAACATACATAATAGCATAGTAATGAAGAAGAAGGAGATGACAAGCTCAAGCATTGAAGCATGGCTCTTGGTTGGATTTGCACTCCATAGCCAAGAGTGTTGGTGTAGGCTCTCAACCTCTACTTGCTTGGAGAGGGAGCTCTTGCACTTTGCATAGCACACAATGAGAGTGATTGTGAGTGTGTGTGGGTGAGTATACCCCTCAAGCAAGCCCCTAACTAGCTTGGGTCGACCCCCCCTTGTAGCTCATGCTTGAAGCTCATTGGACCCTCCCAAGCCTAGCCAATCATGAACAGGAGGCATTACAAGCAGTAGGGGTAGCCTTGAGACAAGTGTCCCCCTTTCCTTTTTGAGAGAGAGGGCTAGATAAATGCTAAAACAATTAGATAATTCATGTAATTTTTCATTGGACCCCTTTGAAGCTTAGCCAATAGGCTTCAAGCAACACATGAAGGTAACATGGGTAGGGGCCTGACATGTGTCCTTGCTGCCTCTTCAAGTTGGGGCTTCCCTTGTGTGTGTGAGTGGGTGTTCTCTCTCTAGCCCCTAGGAAAAGGGCTCGCCCCCCCTCTTGTAGGAATGCTTTTGACTTTAGGTGATCAAGCACCTTACTCACCAAGCATGACAAAGCACTTGAACTAGGGGGTGTTCCCACAAGCATCTCAGGCAAGCTTCTCAAGGCACCTCAAGTACCTTAATCATGCACCAAGTCAAGCACCTCAAGCATGGAGCCAGTCAAGCATCTCAAGCATCTTAATCAAGCACCTCAAGCATGACAAACACCTCAAGCAGGACAAGCACCTCGAGCTTGGGCCGGGTTCCCACCTCAAGCTCAGCCCTAGCTTACCTAAGGTCAAAGGACTTTTACACACATTTATTGGAGGTCTTCAATGAAGCTAACCCTAAGGTCTTATGCTCCATTGGTTAGCCTTGCTCTTTGATAGACCATCTCCCTTTGGGCCCCTTTACCATTGGCCCGGTGTTGAGATAGATCTATAAGCACATATCTATATCTTAACACTTGTTCCCGTTTATTCTCCCACATTAAGTAATCAATTTAATATGAGAAAATCATTTGGGTTGGTTAGATATTAGATTTTATGACAAGAAAATCCAAGCTCCAAGCACAAGAGGATGAAACGTGACTCATTGAGGCCTTTGGTAAGAATGTCTACGATCACCTGGTCACTTGGACAATGTTCAACCATTATGGTGCCTTTGCGTACTTCATACCTGACATAATGATAATGGACATCAATGTGCTTTGACTTATTATGTTGGACATAGTCTTTTGCAAGACTAATAGCACTCTGGTTGTCACACCGCAAGGGTGTGCTAGAAAGAGGAGAATGACCAATATCAATCAGCATTTGTCGAAGCCAGATTAGCTCACAAGCAACAAGTGATGCCACAACATATTTTGTCTCAGTCGTAGAAACTGCAACACATCGTTGTTTCTTGGTGGTCCAAGAAACAAGACAACCGTTTATAAAGAAGAAATTTCCACTAGTAGATTGCATAGATAAATGTGAGCTTGCCCAGTCTGCATCTATGTAACCCAAAAGAGAAAGAGATAGCATGGAATCCAATGTCAGTTTTTATCGATAGATGGAACCAAAATCTGTAGTGCCTTTTAAGTATTTCAATACACGCTTTGCTGTAGACCAATGCTTAAGAAAAGGACGTGCAAGATGTGGTCCAAGATAATTAGAATAAGGTTGATCTGTGACAATTTGATTGCGACTGTTAGAAGTGTTCTTCATAGAACTCACAAGACAAGGTCTGTTGGACGAATGTGCTGATTCCATACCAAATTTTTGAATAGTATCTGCAATAAGCTTTGATTGTCAAAGGAATAAAATACCTTTTGTGTGGTTCCTTTGAATCTGAATGCCAAGACATGAGTGAATCTCTCCTAGATCCACCATATCAAATGCAAAAGATAATAAATTTTTCCCTTGCTGAAGAAATTTTTAATCATTGGAAACAAGGATGGGATCATCCACATAAAGAACAAGAATCACAAAACTACTACCTTGGTTCTTTATGTATAAGTTGGGTTGGTAAGAGCAAGAGATGAATCATTTAGATGTGAGAAAAAGATCAAATTTTTTATACCTCGCTCGCGAAGCTTGTTTGAGACCATATAGTGACTTATGGAGTGGAGCAACAAGGTCTTATTTACCTAGAATAGCAAACCCGTCTAGTTGTTCCATATAAGTTTCATCTTCCAAGTTACCATTCAAAAAAGCGGTTCTCACATCCATTTGATGAGCTTCTAAATCAAATTGAACAGTAAATGCCAATAAAACTCGAACACTTGTAATGCGAACAACTGGTGAAAAGGTCTATTGATAATCAACACCAGCAACTTGGGAGTAATCTTTTGCAACTAAAAGTTCCTTGAAAAGATCCATCTGATTTTACCTTTGTCTTATACACCCACTTACACTTTATAGTTGTACGACCAGGAGATAGTTCAGTTAGTATCCATGTACCTTTAGAGATAAGAGAATCGTACTCTGCTTCCATAGCCTCTGGACATTGATCCTTTTGTGGTGAGGACATAGCTTCATTATAATTAACGGGGTCCTCATAAGTAGAGAAAGCATTATCAACAATATTGTCATCATAAACATGACACAGGCCATGTTTGAAATCAATAGGCAGATAAACAAAAATAGCAATATCATCATTGACAACATTCAGAATGGATGGTTGTGAAGAGGAAAGCTGCTCTATAGAAAGAGTTTCATTATCTGAAAGAAATGAAAAATCCTGAAGCAATGATTAAGTATCATCAAAATCATCCATGGACCACAAGCCTCCCATAAGCTGCTCGTTAAAAGTAGCATCACGATTCACAATTACTTTCTTGGAGGAAGGGTCATAGAATTTGTAGCCTTTGGAAGTTTCAGAATATCCAATAAAAATAACTTTAAGACTAGGAGCATCAAGCTTTGTTCGCTTTTCTTTGGGAGCATGATTATAAGCAATACATCCAAAGGTTCAAAAATGAGATACACAAGGAATGTCACCTATCCATGCTCTGATGGGTATCTTACCAAAGGGTACAGTAGTAGGAAAATTATTATGAATAAATATTGTTGTCAAAGTAGCTTCAGCCCAAAAAAAACGAGATAATCGAGAATGAATCAACATACATCTTACATCATTGAGAATAGTGTGAGTCTTTCGTTCAGCAACGCCGTTTTGTTGAGGTGAATATGGAATAGTGCGTTCATGATGAATTCCACTATCAGCATAGTAACTCACAAACTCTCAAGAAACAAATTTGCCTCCATTGTCCCTACGAAGCTTCTGGAGGCAACGACCAGTTTGAAGTTCCACAATCTTGTGGAATTGTTTGAAAATAGATTAGGCCTTAGATTTTTGTACAAACGTATATCGTGAGAAATTGTCAATAAAGGTAATGAAGTAGCAATATTGTGAGCTTGAAGAAGGTATAGGTCCATATATATTAGTATGAACAAGATCCAATATGTCATGACAATGAGCCGAGAGAGGAAAGAGTTTACAATTATGTTTCCCAAGAGCACAAAACTCACAAATTCCCATTTGGGGATGAGCTTTAAGATCCATGCCATGAACAAGATCACAACGCTGAAGATCAAGGAGTTTTGAGAAATTAGCATGAACAAATCGGTGATGCCATACTTTGCAATCATGATCACTTGGAGCAGTGACAACATTTGCTACAGCATCATTGAGAGAGAGTTCAAACAAATTATCATTTCAAGGAGAAGTGGCTATAGTTTGTCCATCTTTCTCAATTTGGCATTTGGTATAATCAAATCTGACAAAGAGACCAAGATCAACAAGTCTAGCAACTGAAAGAAGATTACGTTGAAGATTTGGTACATGTAATACTCCTCGCAAAATTTGTGTAGAAGAAGATAAGGTACCAATATATAAATCTCCAATACCCTTTACTTGACAAGTCATATAATCAACAAGATAAAAAACACGTTGAACTAGTAAATGATGGTAGTTATGGAGCCACTTAGTCTGATATGTCATATTTCTTGTAGCACCAAAAGCGAAAATAAAAAGTGATCCATCACATACATGAAGTATTCTGTCTAGAGCAACTCAGCATAGGACGCAACTTGTTTCTGGTATAATATTATTTTGATGTTCAGTAGCATATGCTCTATTACGATCTCTATCAAATCAAAGCTTATAGCACATATGAGTGGGATGATTAGATCGTCTCCACAATGTTCACAAGAAGAAGAAGAAACTCTAGATAAACGTGGTCATTTAATGGTAGTATTGTGTTCTTCATCATACTGACGTGCCTAACAACCATCTTCAATATCACCATTTCTGTTTTGCAGGAAGAACATTTCTTATGAGGGAATTTGAGACAAGAAAAATAATTACCACGACGGCCACCTCTGCGGTTTTCTCGTTGAAATGGACACCTTAGAGCATAAAAAGCACATTCCATCTGTTGTCACTTATTTATATCTTCTGAAATCATAGCTATATCATGAACAGCATTACGTCGTTCTTGAAGTTGAGAGTATTCAATTAAAGACATGCATTCTTGGTCGAAATCAAGACCATCTTTATTAGAAAGAATGGTAACAATGTTATCATAGGAAGAGTCCTTGGGTGTCAAGGAGAAGTGTAATTAGTTATTTTTGGGGAACAAGATCACCGACAACAGCAAGTTGATCTTTAATAATAGATTTGAAAGACTCAATATGTCTCATCATGGTAGTACCAACTTCATATTGTAACCTGTTAAGAAAACCTCTCAAATAAAGTATTTTTGTAACAGATTTCTTCTGAAAGTTTGCAATAAGGTACTTCCATACATTGTGGGAAGTAAGTAGTTCATACACATCACGCAAAAGGGAATCAATAAGAGCAGAAAGAATATATCATTGAGCTGCTTTATCACGTCGTTGCAAATCCGTATACACAATAGGCCAATCTTCAAATACTGGTCCTTCAGTGATAAGCACGTTGTCATGACCTGTATCAATAGGTTGAGGCGGACATACACTATTTCTAAGGACAATATGACAGAGTTCATCGCCTTCAAGAAGTAACAACATATTTGCTTTCCAACCTAAACATCCTTGGCCTTGGAAAGGAGGAATAGAATGTTGGCCAGAAGGAAAACCATTGACGAGAATATTCATAGCCATATCTGGTTGTGAGAAGACGTATAAGATAAGATCTTAGAATCTGCACACCATATATGGTGAAGGTTGCAATTGAGGATGAGATAAATATGAAGATTGTGTATTTTCAATGATAAACACAAGAAAGATGCTCAATAAACGTCAAAATACGTGAGTGACGTCACCCAAAAAAGTAGGAAAGAGAAGACGTTAATAATAAAAGAGTCCTCAAAGTAGAGTGACATGAGACTCAAGATTGATAGCCACAATATGAATAGAAAAAACCTAAATTTTCTTGAAAAAGTTGACACCAAAATTAAAAAACAATCAGGGACGGTTCACGAAGACACACGAGGACAAATTCCTGCGGCAAGCTTGATTGTAATAAAAACAGCATAACTTTCTACTGCAAACTTGGATTGATGCAAACCTAGAACTCAAATCAAAGACAACCACAATTAACAAGAACCAATCCTAAAAAATAAGATTTGTAGCAATTCTGAATCTTACAAGCGAATCGCATACACATACTTTGTTTTGTCACCATGAATTGTATCATCGCATGATCGTTACCGCTTTGATACCATGTTAAAATGTAGAGAGAGAGAGAGAGAGAGAGAGAGAGAGAGAGAGAGAGAGAGAGAGAGAGAGAGAGAGAGAGAGAGAGAGAGAGAGAGACGAGACAAGAGACACACCATGTATGCTCCCAAAGACTAATTCATATTGAGGATAAGATAAAAATATATAGGTGAGATCAAGTTGAGTAGAGTGAGACATATATAACTCCAACACCCTGGTCACTTTATATCCACGCAGACAATCTATAATCATTTTGAGCATTCAAGAAATCTATAAATAAATACGTGCAAGAGGAAAATGCTCACTCTTGCATGGAGGGATATTGCACCAAGTGTATGTGTTTATCTTCTCCTCTCTCACCTCTCCTATATTGTCTGACAGGTGTAGCACTCCCCTCTAGGAGGTGCATTTGTACGTGCTCACTATATCTCTCTCTCTCTCTCTCTCTCTCTCTCTCTCACACACACACACACACACACACACACTTTGTATGTCTATTAGTTCATGTATATCTTGATTATGGTGCACATGCTATTCGTTAGGTATGTAGATCTGCTAGTTTTATTGCTTGTAGCATGTTGTTCTATGTATTTTTGCAAGCACACTGCCTTTTGACTATAGAAAATGCAACTATAACTTAACAGTATAGTATTGTGTACTCATTGTTAAGATGGACCAAAGGCCAGGAGGGCCAATCTAGACCAATCTTGGGGGTGCCTATACAAGGGGTAGAGAGGCTGGGTGGAGACATAGGATTACTAATCCCTCTAGTCTTAGACTCATATTAGAGTTGAGTTGGGAAAAGCGAAGCATGGAGCTAGTTAGGAAAAAGTGGTGGATGAACTCTCTCTCTCTCTCTCTCTCTCTCTCTCTCTCTCTCTCTCTCTCTCTCTCTCTCTCTCTCTCTCTCTCTCTCTCTCTCTCTCTCTCTCTCTCTCTCTCTCTCTCTCTCTCTCTCTCTCAGAGAACACATCATAGGCATGGTTGGCTAGAGGGGGAGGAGAAACCAATTGATCGCAACAAAATTGTGTGTGCTTGGGCTCTTTGCACTTGCATTGCCAAGGGCATGGTTTCTTGCTTCTTGCTCTCTCACTCTCTCTCTCTCTCTCACACACACACACACACACCTTTCATCTCATTTAATTTCTTCCCATTCCATTTCACTTTAGCTCAATTGAGTTTTAGTTTTTTCCATTTTTTCAGTTTGTTAGTTTTGTTTTGCTTTGTCAATCTTTTACACAAATATTGTATGAGATTCACCATTTGTAAACTCTTTTGTCTCATAGATGAATTTGTCCTTTTGAAGATGTTAATATATCATTTGATTTCTCTCTCTCTCTCTCTCTCTCTCTCTCTCTCTCTCTCTCTCTCTCTCTCTCTCTCTCTCTCTCTCTCTCTCTCTCTCTCTCTCTCTCTCTCTCTCTCTCTCTCTCTCTCTCTCTCTCTCTCTCTCTCTCTCTCTCTCATTCTCTCTCATGAGCCCGCTACAATGAACGATGAGAAAATTCCCCTTGGTTGTGCTACCCAGTAGGGTCCCATAGCTTGGAGCAAGTTGATTTCTCATGCGGGTACCCTGGTCATCCCTTGGTTTCAAAGACTCTCAAAGACCCCCTACCCCCCACTCCTCTTAACTCAAAAGCAGGGAAAAATATCCATCCCATGATCAATCATGGGTGCAAGAGGAACACTTTCCAAGTGCTGCTACAAGTTGTGCAACAAGGTATTAAGCATCTTATTAAAGGCGATAAGCGTAGCTCAAGTTCGAGCTTGGGTATTGAGATTTTGTGTGAGGTGTAGGCAATTCTATGTGAGTTGCCGCAATGGTTCCCCACACGAAGAGGGTAGTCTAGCAAGAAAAATTTCTATTTATAAATTTGTGGTTTATCTCCGTTGGATTATACATGATATTTTGTGACAAACGTTCAAGTAACGATGTAGTTTGCACTTGGTCCATTCAATGGTGGATATTTTTGCAATTTCAAGGTTGACATTGATGGTTGCCTACGATTTAGCAAAGCTAATTGACTTTGACCTTGGCAGTTTTTCTTTGATTTCAAGCTTCATGGACCCCATGTTTGATTCATTGGACATGGAGCTTTTTGAAAATCATCTTTCTTAATTTGAGCTTTCTCCACGAGTATCCATTCCTCTTCCCCAAACTGTGCTTGAAATTTTGGAGGATACCAACAATTTTTCCAAAAGAAAGGAATATGTCACACGACATGATCTTCAAAATTTTGATGACCAATTTTGTAATTTGATAGTACGTATCCAATTTCTCACCACTCTGGTGAAGCAAGTTATTGAGTTGATCACCTCTTTCATCTTGAAGGAGGTAGTAGCTACCCAAGGAGAAACGGTCTCAATCAAAGTAGCCAACAGATTTTAAAATAGCAAAAGCAAATAAAATATGTTTTAAGTATTTGGGATAGTAACTAACATAGCTTGTGCACAAAAGGAAAACATTGCCTACATAGTACTACTTGTAGTGGAAAGAGAGGCCAAAATGAGCCTAAATGAAAATTTTGAGCAGAACAAGCTCTACCCAAAGTAATTTTCAGCCTATTGATGCTCACCAAAGCTCATCCAAACTGGAGAAAGTGAGTAGGCATGTGATGGCAATGTTGGCTACTATGCCCAAGAGGATGCAATGTGCTCTGATACCAATTGGTCAAAAAAAGTTGCAGGGAAACACATACATATTGGAGAAGATGAATAGGCTCAAGGCACACAAGAGAGAGTAGTAATGCTTAGTGCACAATGGAGAGATAAGTTAACCATAGGGTGATCGATGTATATACAATGCATAGGGGAAAAGACCTCCTAGTGATGGGAAAAATGCCCCGGCAATCCTAAGTATGTTCACGCACATCACTACCACATATATATGGTAACACCTACAAAATTATGAAATTAATTTAAGCACTTCATTAACTGACATTGCAGGATAGGGGGTGTTCGGCAATAAAAGTACCAGTTGGAAAAGTTTACTTGCACTTTGAAGTATGTTATGTGCACTACAATAGTCACTTGATTAGAATACAAATGCATGGATTGAATTTCACTCTTTTATTTAAAAATTGTAGTTCTCTACAAAGTCAACAACTAGAACAACAACATCATCTAGAAACCTTTGGATACATTCCTTACATTTTTTAGCTTGCTCATCTAATATCCATAAGGTTGTAATGGAATTGGCCTAGTTACTTAAGAGTAGCAAAACTTAATGAGACTACTTTTGAGAGATTACTTTGTGAGGTGAACATAATTGAAGATAACAACATAGACATAGCAATTAGTTAACTTGGCATGAACAATACTCTTGCAAGTAGTGTTAAGAGTAGAAAAAATTAATGAGAGTACTTTTGAGAGATTACTTTGTGAGGTGAACATAATTGAAGATAACAACATAGACATAGCAATTAGTTAACTTGGCATGAACAATACTCTTGCAAGAGAGAGAATTCAGAGAACATGACAACAATTGAGGACCGGATTTATGTGGATCTGGTCCCCCCTCCAATAGGCATTTGTATTATGATTTCTCCCATTAAGAGAGACTTGTTATAATATATTATTTGTGCTCCTTCTGACCGAAGTGATGCAATGAATATGGAAACC
This sequence comes from Adiantum capillus-veneris, assembly GCF_014529385.1. NCBI lineage: Eukaryota > Viridiplantae > Streptophyta > Polypodiopsida > Polypodiales > Pteridaceae > Adiantum > Adiantum capillus-veneris. The sequence continues at coordinate 34,178,306 of NC_140941.1, forward strand.
TTCATGCATCACAAACATAACATAAACTTTATGGAAAGCTTTAATTATCCCAATCCTCAATCCCAAGACCTCAAACACCTTCAAAGCTAGAGAGAGCTAGCAGGGAATGAGGGTAGGGAAGAGGAAGAAGAAACATTTCATAGGAGAAAGAATTAGTTCCTCACTTATAATCACTCTTCTTGCTAGCATACATAATAGCATAGTAATGAAGATGGAGAAGATGACAAGCTTAAGCATTGAAGCATGGATCTTGGTTGGATTTGCACTCCATATCCAAGAGTGTTGGTGTTGGCTCTCAACCGCCACTTGCTTGGACAAGGAGAGGGAGATCTTGCACTTTGCAAAATCCACAATGAGAGTGTGTGTGAGTTTGTGTGGGAGACTATACCCCCTAAGAATCCCCCAAGCTTGCTTTGGCCAACCCCCCTTCTAGCTCATGCTCGAAGCTCATTGGAACCCTCCAGGCCTAGCCAATCACAAGCATGAGGCATTACAAGCAACAAGGGTAGCCTTGGGACAAGTATCCCCCTTTCCCCTTATAGAGAGAGGAATTAATAAATGTAAAGACAATTAATTAAATCTCCTAAATTGTCATTGGACCCCTTGGGTGGCTAGCCAATAGGCTTTAGGCACACCATGAGGGCAACATGAGGAGGAACTTGACAAGTGTCCTCTTTGCTTTCTTTGTACTAGGCATGCCTTGTGTGAGTGTGTGTGTGTTCTTTCTCATACCCCCTCATGTAGGGCTCTCCCCCTCCTTGTACGGATTGGATATTGAATTTTTGACACCTCAAGCCCCTCAAGATTAGGCCCAATTCCCCCCACAACCTTGGCCCTTAAGCACTTCAAGATTGGGCTGGATTCTCACCTCAAATTCAAACCCTAGCATCTCAATCATGACAAGCACCTCAAGCATCTCAATCATCAAGAACCTCTAGCATCTCAATCATCACACACCTCAAGAACCTTAAGCTTAGGCCGGGCTCCCACCTCAAGCACCTCAAGCTTGGGCCGGGTTCCCACCTCAAGCTTAGCCCTAGCTTACCTAAGGTCAAAGGACTTTTACACTAACTATTGGAGGTCTTCAATGAAGCTAACCCTAAGGTCTTATTCTCCATTGGTTAGCCTTGCTCTTTGATAGACCATCTCTCATTTGGGCCCCTTTACCATTGGCCCCATGTTGACATAGATCTATAAGCTCATGTCTATATCTTAACCCTTGTTCCCATTTAATCTCCCTCATTAAACGATCAGGTTAATATGAGAAAATCATTTGGGTTGGTTAGATATTAGATTTTATGACATTACCTCTGTCTTGAAATCATAGTTGTCCTCGACGATCAGGTAGAGGAGATAAAGCCTTAGTCATTAGTCAATATTAGTTAGTGGGTAGAGGATCCCTTTTTACGCTACAACATCCTTCCAAGATGGATGACTAATCCATTTGGTGCTTGGGAGACATAGGTGTTGCAAGCATGTCTGCTCTTTAGTTCATTTCATTCTCCCAAAGTAGAGTGACAAATTCTACTTGGTGTTTGAGAGACGTCGTCATCACAAACATGATTCTAAGCATGCATACTATTTAAATTTGTGCATAATTAAAAAGAGAACTAGTCTTATAAGACAAAAACATGGGTCATTTAAAAGAAATTTGTACATTTTCTTACTCTAATGTAGCATTGTAAGGATTGACAAGGTTCATACTATCCTTAAGTTGTATTCCTTGCATCCATCTAGCATCTTCAAAAGGATAAGTTTTGAACTTAATAAGATACCGTTGGATAATCTTACCATGTCATAGTACCTTGTCTTCATGGCGAAAGATAGCTTTGTGTTGTAGCCTCTTCTTGGTCTTCAACTTTGGGAGGGTCTTCGATAATTGGTTCACTTGGTGGCTCTCCTTTGTAGGGCTTAAGTAGGATCACATGAAAGGCATTGTTTATGAGCCAATGGTTTGGAAACTTGAGTTGGTAAGCCGTCTCATTGATGGGCTTTAGGATTTGGAAAGGACCATAGTATCTTTTTGCTAGCTTAGCATAATACTTTTGATCATCCGTAGGATTTTTGCCCATGGTTTGCCTTAATCAAGACTTAGGAAACTTAAGCAAGACTCAATCATTTTCTCTGAGTGTTAAGGCCCTTTTGTTCTTGTGAACAGTAGCTTTTTGCCTTTGTTGAGATATGCATATAGCCTCCTTAATTTTTTGAAAATATTCTTGTAGGTCACGGCTATACTCATTGGCGGTGAAGATCTTCCCATGTACTTTGAGTAGCAAGGGAGTTTTAGGTCTGCTCTCAATGATCTCAAAAGGTTCTTTTCCCGCAGAAGTATGTACAATATTATTGTAGGCATACTCTACAAGAGGTAAGTAATTTTCCCATTGTGAGCGTTGATCTACGTTGATAACATCAGTATTGAGTAGATCAAGTATCGTAAGATTGGATATCTCACTTTAGCCATCCGTTTGTGGATCATAGGCTGAAGTGAAATTCAATCTTGTTTCTAGATTTCCAAAGAGACCTTTTCCAAAAATTATCGGTCATTCAAGGATCTCTATCTGACAGGATGGTGGATGTAGGTTATCCATGGTGTTTGAAAATCTGTGATATGAAGAGAGTTTCCATTTGGTGTGCCTTAATAGTCTTTTTGACAGAAATAAAGTGTGCTTGCTTGCTAAACCTCTCAACTATTGTCCATATTCCTATATTTCCATGGATAGACTTGGGTAATCCAAAGATGAAATCCATGGATATACTCTCCCATGGTGAATTTGGGATAGGCAATGGCTGGTGTAATCCGGGTTGCTTCCCTCTATCATATTTGGTCTTTTGGCTTGCTAAAAATTTTGAAACATACTCTTGCATGTGCACTTTCATGGTAGGCCAATAGAAATACATCTCTACTCCTCGAAGAGTAGGTTGAATATCTCTATGTCCCACATAGGGAGGAGCATGGGATTCATACATAACTTTCTCATGAAGGGAATGGGTAACACATAGCCTATTTCCATGGAGAAGATAAACATCCTGCAAAGTGAATGGGTCCTCTTTCTTCCCCAAAGCAAGGACTGACATTATGTCTTTAAAGTCAAGGTCAATAGCATACTCATCTATCATAAACGATAGATCATTGAGAGTAGCTATAGACACCGCATTAACTTTTGGTCGTCGTGAAAGTTCATTAGCCACTTGATTGTGCTTATTGGCAATGTGAGCAATGTGGAAATTAAACTACAAAAGAAAATTTCCCACCTCATTTGTTTGTCGGAAAGCTTGGCTTGCGTCATGAAATACTTGAGACTTTGGTGGTCGGCTCGTAGGATAAATGGAGTCCCCAATACGTAGTGCTTCCACGTGTCTAGCCCAAGACGCATTCATCCGTATTGAGCCTTTGGCTCTCATATGCTATGGCATGCCCTTATTGAAGAAAAAATGCTCCATGGAAATCAACACAAGCATCACATTGGACCTCAAATGGATTTGAGAGATCCGGAAGCATGAGGACTGGTTGGGAGGTAAGATTCTCCTTAATCTTATCAAAATAATTTTGCTCCTTGGAAGTCCATATATACTTAACGTGATTCTTAGTTAAGTCATGTAGTGGTCCTGCTATTTGAGAGAATTTTGCTATGAAACATCTATAGTATGCGCACATACCAATAAATCTTCTTAGCTCATGTAGATTCCTTGGGTTTGGCCATGTTTTTGTTATCTCTAACTTTGATGGATCCATATGGATACCATCTTGAGATATAATGTGACCTAGGTATTGAATCTCTTGAAGGAAAAATTTGCTTTTCTTTTGGTTGAGAAAAAGTTTGTTCTTCCTCAATGCTTGAAAAATCACTTGGAGATGTTGCTTATGTTCCATTAAAGACTTGGAGTAGATGATGATATCATCAAAGAACACTCTAGTGAATTTGTGATAAGGTCTAAAAAATTTATCCATTAGACGATTGAATGTAGGTGGTACATTAATCAAGACAAAACGCATGACTAGATATTCATAAAGACCAAACGTTGTGCAAAACGCGGTCTTTAGCATATCTTCGTCCACTATCCTTATTTTATGATAGCCACTTTTAAGGTCAATCCTACTGAAGTAGGTAGATCCTTGAAGCTTATCAAAACATATCTTCTACCTGACGCACGATAAATTTGTTTTTGATAGTGATATGGTTTAGTGCTCGATAGTCCACACACATACAATATGTACCATCTTTCGTGTGCACTAAAAGGACTGGAGAGCAAAAGGGAGAGGAACTAGGTCTCAGCATCCCTTTGTCTACCAATTCATGTACTTTTCTCATGATCTCCTCTTGTTGAGATTGAGAGACTTGATAAGGAGGCTTGTCAGGCGGTGAGCTTCCTGGAAGAAGGTCAGTCCATAGGGATATCATTGACGAACACATCTTGGAATCCTTTTAGAAAATTAGACAACTCTAACTCTTCTTGATTCCTACCATTTACATTTGATTAAACACTAGGATCTTTTAGAGACTATTTGAGAAAAATCATGTACGCAAAAATCAAGTGGAATATTGAGGTAGATTCTCCTTTAAGGGAACTTTTTATTGGCATCAATGTGATCAAACTATGGAGCCCCTAGGATAGCATCCTCATGTTGGAGAGGAGAGATGAAAAAGTATTATCTTTGGACATGAAGCCTCAACTTCCCAATCAAGGGAGTAACGAAGTCTTACTGTCCCTTGAAAGTTGTGTCAGCCATTACCATATCTCCCATCTCGAAACCTTGAATGCCAAACTTGGTGGCCAACTCCATTGATATGAAGTTGTGAGTAGATCCAAGGTCAAACAAAATGAAGGCATCATGCTCTCTTACCTTTCCCCAAGCATAGGAAAGCAATGATCCTTTGCAATGAACATCCTCTTTTGAAGCTTCGATGGTGGAAGTGCTAAGAGTCTCATTGCGAGCATTCTTCTTGGAGCAAGAACGATAGCCATGTACTTGCTCCCCACACTTGAAACACTTGTGGTCCTTGAAAAAAGCTTCAATCTCTTTAGGAGAGAGTTTGTTTTTGCCTTTGTAAACTCGCTTCTCCTTGAACCAATTGTTGTTGTTATTGTTGGAAGTGCCTTGGGAATAATTTTGTGCATTGGTTTTCCCCTTTGAATCATTTTTGTCTTTGTTTTCCATGGGCTTGACATTCTGTCTAGCCCCTTGATGGAAATTGATGCATGAAGTAACCATGGTGTTATGGACTACTTCGATGATAGAACCAGGCCATTAAGAGTTGATGTATTCGCCCATATCTTCAGGTAATCCCGCACAAAATTACTGCTTTTGCTCGGCAAAGTCTATCTTTTGAAAGACAGTAACCTTGAGATGTAAATATCAAAACTTCTCTACATGCTTTTGGATAGACTCATAAGAGAAAAGCTTGAAGCTACACCATTTGGTAAGCACTTTGTCCTTTGGATCTCTTGCAAGGAATTGCTTCATGATGAAAACTCGTAGAGTTTTCCATGTCTTTGGGGCTTCACTGTTGCCATGAAGGCTAGCACTACAAGAGGTTCTTAATAGTAGCGACACTCGTAGTGCAATGCTCAAACATGAAAAAGCACAGCGTCGCTATAGCAACGCTCATAGTGACACCGCGAGGGCTTAAAAAAAAGACTAAGAGCGTTCGAAAACTTAGATATCAGATCTAAGTTTTCAACGCGCGCTCAAGCAACCAAGGTAACGCTCTCCCTCTCTCTCTCTCTTTCTTTTCCACACACACACACACACACGAGGAGAGGAAGGAGAGCCAGGTATGCTCCTTCCCTCTCCTCACTCTCATGTTCCCTTCCCCTCTTTCTCTCTCCCTCTCTCTCTCACACACACACACATTGTGTTTTTTAGAGAGAGAGATAGAAAGAGAGAGAGAGAGAGAGAGAGAGAGAGAGAGAGAGAGAGCACAAGCATAAACAAAAAACGCACACACACATGCATAAACAAAGAAAGCACACACACATTGAGAGAGGAAAAGAGAGAGAGAGCATGCATAAACCAAAAACGCACACACACATGCATAAACAAAGAATGCACACACACAGGAATAGAGATATATATATATATATATATATAAAACAAAGAGAGAGAGAGAGAGAGAGAAAGAAGAAGAAGAGAGTCTTAACATCGTAGGAAACTATCCCAAGAGACCTTAAAGATCTACTCGACAGGAGTTGAACTCAAGACCTTTTATTCATAAGGGAAATGGCATAACCAATCTATCACACTTCGGTGATAGAAAAGCTATACCATTTTTCTCCTTTTTTTATTGGCGTGCACACACACACACCCGAGAAGAAGAGAGTTTAATTTAATGTCGTAGGAAACTAATTAAAGAGATTTTAAAATCTATCCGACGAGGAGTTGAACTCAAGACCTGTCATTCAAGAGGAAAATGGCATAACCAATTATCTACCACACTTGGGTGATAGAAAGATTATACCATTTTTCTCTTTTTATTGGCACACACGCACACACACACACAAGAAGAAGAGAGTTTTGATGTCGTAGGAAAATATCCCAAAAGACGTTAAAGATTAGGTTAGATGTAAACTTACGTTAAATTAGATTTAGGTTTATTTAAGTTAAATTAGATTAGATTAGGTTTATTTTTAGTTAGATTTATGTTTGATTAGATTTAGGTTTATTTACGTTAGATTTAGATTTACGTTATATTAGATTAGATTTAGGTTTATTAGTTTAGGTTTATTTACGTTATATTAAATTAGATTTAGGTTATTTACCTGTTATTGAAGAGGGAAAATGGCATAACCAATCTACCACACTTGGATGATAGAAAGGTTATACCATTTTTCTCTTTTTATTGGCACACACACACACACACACACACAAAAGAAGAAGAGAGTTTTAACATCATAGGAAACTATCCCAAAGGACATTAAAGATTAGGTTAGATGTATACTTACGTTAAATTAGATTTAGGTTTATGTAAGTTAAATTAGATTAGATTTAGGTTTATTTTTAGTTAGATTTACGTTTAATTAGATTTACGAATATTTACGTTATATTAGATTAGATTTAGGTTATTTACCTGTTATTGAAGAGGGAATTTTCATAACCAATCTACCACACTTGGGTGATAGAAAAGTTATACCATTTTCTTCTTTTTATCATTTAAGATAAGGTTAGAAGAAATGGCCAGAAAATTTCCTGCGCTCACAGCCTTGACTGTCCATGCGGACCAGCAATTCCACCTGCATGTTCGACTGCTGCTACCATACAATAAGATGTCATGTTCAGCTAATGGAAGAGAAAATTGAGCCTACACAGAAATTAGTGATGCAAAATGACGATTCCAAGGGTCACACACACACACACACCACATCCCGTCAAATCTAGAGTAAGAATTAAGTGCCTTGAGTAGACATCAGCTACATTGCAAGAATGTAGCTGATGTCATGTTCAGCTAATGAAAGAGAAAATTGAGCCTACACAGAAATTAGTCATGCAAAATGACGATTCCAAGGGTCACACACACACACACACCACATCCCGTCAAATCTAGAGTAAGAATTAAGTGCCTTGAGTAGACATCAGCTACATTGCAAGAATGGCGTACCTGCATGCTACAAACAAAGATCTACTATGAAAAGATGTTAAGATGCTGTGAAATGCTACAGCTAGAGAAGAGGCAAAGGGGTTCTGTCCACTACATGCAGTATTATGTAGACATGGGTGTGCAGATTTCTTGTACCCACAAATATAGGCATTGACCAATAAAGACGAGATTATAACCCGGTGGTTCTGATCTCTGTGCACCTCTAGACCGAGGTGTGCAGGGATTGGACATGACTAGAGAATGTGAGGTAGTTTACAGTGTGAACAAAGAGAGAGAGAGAGAGAGAGAGAGAGAGAGAGAGATAAAAAACGAAGAATGCCAATAGAAGATTAAATTTGTTGTCCAGGTTATAAGATTTTTACCCTCATTATGAGTAGTGACGATGATGCGGGGCCGTCCAACCGAAACACCTATCTCTCAACGAGGATCCTATGTCCTTGTAATCATTGCAAGCATGCTATGAGATAGACAAGACACGTTTTTTTGCAGCATGTTCGCAAATTTGGCGTGTTCGATCCATCTATTATAGATCGATTTGTTGCCAATTATAACTCGTCAGACTCTGACGTTGGCCAACAGACAGCAATCTTGCAACCCAATAGACATGTTCGCAGGCGCTTTGGTCAAGCAGCATATGTGAGGCCACAAGATGTAGCCTCTGACAGCTCGGGGGATGATCATGCAGACCACATTCCCAACAAGGCAATGTTTGAGCCCGAGATTGATGAAATGATCGAGATGATCATAGATTCAGAAATGCTTGTCTATGATGATATGAAAAGTGAAGTCGATACGCCATTGTATAATGGAGCACGTGTGTCTAAATTGAAAGCGCTCCTGATTCTTCTCAACATGTAGACAAAGTTTGGATGGAGTGACACTAGCGTCAAAGCGCTTTCCAGGTGTTCTAGTACAATTAGTTTACTTTAATAAAACTCTAAATGTATAATGATCTGATAGATTTTTACACAATTGTACCGTATTTTTATGTTGTGTAGATTGCTCAAAGAGCACATACTACCAGCTGATAATGTGATGCCAGATTCCCGAGAGGAAGCAAGAAAGATTTTGCAAAACTTGGGGATGGATTACAATTCAATCCACGCTTGTCCTAATGACTGCATTCTTTTCAGAGGGGAATACATAGACATGGAGAAGTGTCCGAAATGTGATTCCGAAAGATATCGAGTAGATCTCCACGGAAAAAAAATTCCTCAAAAGGTTTTGCAACATTTTCCTCTGCTTCCTCGAATCAAGCATTTCTTCGAACGTAAGTCCATGGCCGCCCTAGAATCATGGCATGAGGAGAATAAATCTTCGAATGTTGTGCTATGGATTCCTGTAGATTGTGCAGCCTAGAAACATATAGATGGAACATGGTCGGATTTTGCCAGGGAAGCTCAAAATTTGAGCTTAGGCCTGGCTATGGATGGCGTAAATCCATTTGGTCAAAGATCGACATCTTACAGTGTATGCCCCGTTGTCATCGTCAACTACAACATTCCCCTGTGGTTGACTACGAAGAAGGGGCAGCTATGGATGGCGTAAATCCATTTGGTCAAAGATTGACATCTTACAGTGTATGGCCCATTGTCATCGTCAACTACAACATTCCCCTGTGGTTGACTACAAAGAAGGGGCAGCTATGGCTAAGCTTGATTGTGCCGGGGCGATATAAAGTAAAGAATATGGATGTGTATCTTCGTCCACTATTGGAAGAGCTACAACAATTGTGGATTTGCATAGAGGTGGTGGATATGAGCCGACACACAGGTCGACGGAATGCTTTGATCAAAGGCATTCTAATGTGGACCATGCATGACTATCCCGGACTAACAGAATGCTCAGGGGATCTATTTACACTCCTCACTCAGACACTGTAAATCTTGGTTTTTCTCAAGCTGATCTATTATCATGTGTATACATGTAGGGCTTCAAACAAGCGGATACAGAGCATGTGTCACATGTGGACCTAGACTGAATGCACGTAGAGCGCCCTCATTAAAGACAAATCTACGAAGGTCATCAAGCGTATCTTCCAGAGAATCATGTGTTAGCGACAGATTTTTGGAAAGAGATCCACCGAGGATGTCTGCACAAGCATGGTTAGATCAGAAGGAGATGTGTGATGATGGATTGCCCCCAGGGATGAAGAGACTATCTCTATGGTACAAGTTACCATACTGGCCCCGACTCATGATCAATCACTTGCTCGATCCAATGCACATATTCAAGAATGTGGGTAATCTACTATGGGACCATCTGACCGTCAAGAAAGATACTTTGGGAGCCAGAGTTGACCTTAGAAATGTGGATCGTATGGAGAAATATTGGCCGCAAATAGCGTCCGATGGATCGATAAAACTCCCTAAAGCACCATGGATTTTCACAGGAGCCCAAGAACTCAAAGTAAAAGAGACCATTAGATCTTTGCGGACCCCCACTGGCATAATGCACTCGATCCAAACATGTCAGATATGTTCATAGTGGAGTATATCATAGTGGGAATTGTGTAACAAATTTGTGTGTGGACTTTAATATCATTGCTACACGTGTTTTGCAGTTTATTTTACCGGTTGCCATTGAGGGATGTTTGTATCTTAACGTCCGTAACACAATCTACAAACTTGCGAAGTTGATGCAATGGATCTCACAAAAGGAGATCAATGTAGACTCCATACCATTCACCAATTTAAACGCTGCAGAGGTTGTGTGCATGTTTGAGAAACATTTTCCTACTACCATGCTAACCATTCAGGTGCATCTTCTTGTTCACATAGTTGATGAGGTGGAAATAGCTGGTACAGTACATTCCAGATGGATGTTCTTTTTAGAACGTTTCATGAAAACGCTCAAGGGATATGTGCATCAGAAGGCACGTCCGGAGGGTAGCATGGCAGAAGTTGGGCTGGTATTAGAGTCCCTAGTGTACATTGGAGAGTGGCTAGAGGGATTTGATAAATCCCGGGATACGCTATGTTGAACCATAGATGATGAGCGCATATCTGGAATTGTCATGTGCAATCTCGGTGTTGAGAAGAAGATGACGGAACATTGGAGGCTAAAATCAACCGACTTTGCATGCTTCACAATCCAGTCATGCAGAAGTGGATTTCACAAAATGAGGATGCAAAGCAAGAGTGACAAAGGGAAAGAATCGAGTGGAGATGGGGAAGACGACCATCGAAGCACTATCCGACGCGTCTGAAGAGCCTACCAACATTCATGAGCTTAAGATGGTTGCACAACCAATTGAAAAGCGCACAACAATGCGGTGAAGAAGTGAGTGAGGAAGAGTGGGAGTACTCTAGGGGTTGCGCAACCAAGGTAACTTTGCAATGTAGGACTAGTAACTTTCTAGATGTTTGAACGGCCACTCATAATCTTTGTTGGTTTTAGTATAAGTCATACAGAGCAGCATGGTGTAAAGGTCGATATTTTAGGGTGGAACGGATCGACAAAAAGTGTTTTACTCAAGATTGTGGAATCATGGCAAAATTTGAACAGTCTAGTCGACGACGGTCCTCTGATGCAGATCCTGTGGTGGCGGAACTCACTTACTTCGGCACACTACAAGATATTTTGAGGATCAATTATAGAGGATTTTTTGTCTACTTGTCCGACATGCAATGGTTCAAGATAATCATGGAAGGTCGCAACGCTACTGTGCGTAGAGGAGAGTCTAGTTTTCTTGAGGTGGATTCAACTAAGAAATGGACTGACCGAAGCGACACTTTCGTACTACCCGAGCATTGTGAACAAGTAAGTATGTAAATAGTTAACATCCCATTTTAGAATTTATGTGCTTAGAAGCTCTCATGTAAGTTATGTGGCTCTGGCAGGTGATATTTCATCCTACAAAGTCTGCATCAAACTGGTGGTACGTCATAGAGGTAGCCCCTCATAGTGCACGGATGTATGAAGGCTACCATGTGCCAATCACAGCGGCATCAATGGAGGAGATCAGAGAAGATGCTCAGTCAGAAGCCGTGGAGGTGGTGCCAGACGAACATCAAGCTGCTACTATCTATGGGGTGCATGCAGAGGATCTACAAAATGAAACAGAGGACATCTGTTTAAACAGAGAGCTCTATATAGATATAGGAAGTTATGCTGAGCTATGCGAGGATGAGAGAGAGATCTCTTAAAGCCATAAATATTGTATTTGAACAATTTTTCTCCGTTTTGTAAATTCAGAGTTATGCACTTGCGTCTTCCATCACTTAAGTTGAATAGAAGAAGAACGCTTTCTGTTGCTGCTAGCCTTTGAACATTCTAAAGCTACAAGCACATTCAAGTTCTTGTACGATTCTCCGTTTTGAACAATTTTGCTCCGTTTTGTAAAAACGCTAGCTCTCTAAGTATTTGCGTCATTGCATCATTGTATTTATATGCGTCATTGAGTCATTGTATTTAATGGTATTTGCATCCACTCCATGTACGTATGCTCTAGGTATGTTCTCATGAGCAGAGACGACGAGCACCTCCTCCTCTCTCTCTCTCTATCTATCTATCTATCTATCTCTCTCTCTCTCTCTCCATCTACTTGTCCATGTTTTCTACTCCATTCATTCAATATTAAGTTTAAATGTTCGTGTGTTTAATGCAAGTATGGATGATGAGGAGTTTCTTTCTTCTTTGTCACCCCAGCAGAGACAGTGGTACGTGGAGTGTCATCGCTCTGGCGCACCATCGCGCGTTTCTACTCCATCCGTATCTCCCTCTGTTTCAGATTCTGCAACGCGCTTCAAAGCTTCGGTGTTGACGAGATGATCTTCACACTCGTCTAGGCACCGGCGCTCTAGTGGTGGAAGTGGCGGTTGTTGTGGGGGTGGCACCACTGATGCTTCGACACTGCCTCGTGTTCGACAAGGCTCTTTGACCTCCCCTTATTTTCCCATCCCGACACCAGCCACGGCATCGGCATCGACACCAAGTTTTGCGCGGCTGACTACCGTTCCCCGTAGCTACACACCACTAGCTACTCCTTCAGGAGTCACTCCAGTGGACACTCCTCGCTTCGGGGCTCAGACTCCAGTGGAGACACCTAGCGTCCCTACCCCCGTTGACGCCGCTAGAGACCCGTGCCGAGATGCCCAGGTTTGCCTTACTCCGTCGACTTCAGCGATGGCATCATCTTGGATGATGAAGGCAAGCAGGTGATTTTGCGCATGCGCGGTCTTTGCTCTCAGGTTTTTAGACACTACATACTAAACACCTGGAGTGAAGTACCGAATGAATTAAAAGACAGAGTCATCAGCATGCTTCATGACGAGTTCCCATTTTAACACGGGATGGCCGCTTCAATGATGACCGCTTCACTGCAAGCATAAGCATTCCGAAGTGCAAAAAGCAATCAATCATGGGTGGAGAAGACCAGATTGGCTGGCCAAAGAAGATTGGAAGCATGCAAAGAAAGAAGCGAGTGAGAATCCGGGCAAGTGGAAGCAACAAAAGGAGGCAGCGAGAGTGCGAGTAGAGGCAGGGAGCTCGCACCACTTGGGGAGCGACGGGCGGGCATCATTTGAGGCTGATTTTGTAAGTGTTTTTGCATCTATGTTTGATAGTTTAGGGTTTATGGGATTTGAAATTCTAACATAAAGGATTCTTTGTATGTTTTGACAGTGTTCGTTTACAGGACGTGATCCCACACCATACGAGCATGAGTACGCAGGCAGGAAGGGCTTAAACGCCCTTATAGATATCCTGAGTTCTCACGGCAGCATGGTCAGCATTAGGGTTTATTCTTTTCTATTTATTGTATTGTTTTATAAACATCGTTATATGTTTATACTTACAAAAAGCTATCTTATTGTTTCTTTTTGCAGAATCCGACAGGTACGCCGCTTCGATGCGATGAGATGTCTGATTAGACGACGTCAGTTTAGCCATAGCTAGATAGCATGAGTTTCTTTTTGTCATAGATTATGTATCATGAGATGACTTTTATACGTCTTTTTGAAAACCATGTATATTTTTTAAATAATGACAATGGTTTGTAACTATTACATTTGCAATGATTAACAATCAAGTGATTTTGCCTATGTGTACAATTGTCATTGATTTACTTTCATCAATTCACGCTTGTCATTTTTGTATCTTTATTTTGCAAACAGTACGTACTATGGATGATGGAGTTAATGATTATATTGTCTTGTGGGTGACTATTTTGGGTCTATATTTACCTTTTCACTTTTTTTCAAAGGTAAATAGACAAATGAAACATTCAATATGGTTGATGTGTTGAATGCCCTGTCACCAAAAAAAAATTCATCTCGGGCATCGCTATGACCGTCGCTATATTAGGCTCTACAACGTCTCTATAAGCGTCGCTATTGATGGCCCTACAGTGTCGCTATATAGTGACGCTTATAGCGACTGACATAGCGACGCTTATAGAGATGTCCCCGTATCGATGCTCATAGCGACGCTAGGGGTTAGAAAATCCCAGTGTATTTCCGTCACTAAAAGCGTCACAAGAGCACACAACCTCTTTTAGTGTAGCCCACCATTGGCAAGCTGATTTTTGGAAGTGCATAGCTACATGGCGTAGCTTGGAGGACTCCGTGAAGCCCTTGTCTCCAAAGGCCGCATCAAATTGTTGGGGATGAAGGCCAACACTTTGTCGGTAGCACCAAAGATGTGATCATAGGTGAGAAAAGAGATACTCTTTCCTCCCTCCTTGAACTTCTTTAGCTTTTGTGACCTTCGCCATGCAGGGTATGATTTGCGATGTCTTCTCCTCTTGTATTCTCTAGAAGAATAGCCATAGCTTTTGTTGGAAGAGAAGGAAGGTGAAGAAGAAGGAGAAGAGGGTGACCTTTTCTTCCTTTGTTTCCTCTCTTCCCGTTCGGAATGATGAGGAAAAGGATTGTGTGTTGATATTTTCCTCTTGGGAGGAGTGGGAAATCGTCTAGTTAGCCGTCTTCGTGGAGCCCCATCTTCAAAGGAACTTAAAGTTTCATTATTTTCCTGCTCTTTGGATTCCTCCTCTCGTATGGGAGAGAGTCTTATTTTGAAGGTCTCTTCAAGAGGCCTCCTAAGCTCTCTCTCCTCTTGGAGAGGAAGGGAATTTCCATAAGCACGAATTGGTTGAGTAACTTCGACTTGCAAAGCAAGGTTGCCCATAGCTTGCTGCAATCTAGTAACGAGATAATTCACAAACATGGGGGCATCATCATTAGCACCTTCATGTGCAAAATCAAAGCTATCAATGTTCATTCTACTCTCTTGGTTATTGTCAACCATGTTAACAAAATTTATGTACGTTGTCGTGCTATGACACGTACATAGTGGGAACGCATGCTACAAGATCTATCTTGTAATTTTTTAGATACATAATTATCTTTCCTATAATGTACATATGCATATTTAAGTATAATAATGATCCTTCTATCTCATCCTATTATTTTTCTCAAGGGTAACCTATTCTTACTTTACCATCAAAAAATACTATGGGAAAAGCATCAATAGCTCCGCCTCTTTAACTTGGGGCAAAAAGCATTGATTCTTTATTTCTACTATCTCATTATCATCTCACACCCTAGCTAGATCCTATATCTAGGGTAAACTCTAATATATATATATATTCTATGTATTTTTCATATTTTTCTTTTTAAATAGCTACTAGGAGGGAATCAAATCCTAGTGGGACACTTGGTGGCATAATTTCAAAGATACACTTAATTTAATTCATTATTGCAAGCATGATTACAAAACTTTGTCAAGGAGAAATGTCATGCTTTCATATGGCATGAGGTGTCCTTTGGAATCAAATGCAAGTCTAGGCTAAGGGGGCCACAGGAAGACTTTTGCTTCCAGAACTGAACCCTATTTTGATGATTTTTTTACACAAGGTTCCAATCCGAATTGGAAAACAATTTTAAAATGAAAATCGTAGCTAATGAGCTGAATTTTTTGCCCATATTTTTACTTTTTTTTTGGAGCCACGGTTGAGGAGATATGATCAAAATACTGGACCCTAGTCTACCCACATCATGTAGGGACAGCTCATTTCCAACTTTTCCAATTGCTATTCACACTGGCTCCTCTCTTCTTGTGTAAACCCTTGGGGGTTCCCTTCACCTATAAAAGGGGACCTTTTCTTCCTTGAAAAGAACTCAAGAATTCAAGCCATTGATGAGAGGAATTTTTGAGGGAGTGAGTAGTAATGCCTAATTGTACTTAGCCATTAACATTAGCCCAAGCCTACACTTTCTCCTAGAGAAAGACTAGCCATTCTTGTACGCTATCCTTGGAAGATCAACTCTAATCAAAGAAGGTCTTGGACTTGGCATATCAATCAACGTTGAATTCTCGTCTCTTCTTCTCTCTCCATCCATAATGCTGTTGAAGGGTTTGTCAAGTAAGATGTGTTCTACATTGATGTTTTCTTGATTTCTTGTTGTTTTCTTTTTCATATCTAATACAACATATATATATATATATCTCATCTCATCTCCTTAACCAAATATATCTCTCTCACTCTTAGTAATTTATCCTCTCTACAAATTTTAGGTTCTCCTTGCTACAGGTACATCTCTCTTTGCAGTATCCTTATTGCCTATGGGCAAGAATAGGGCTTGGGAGGGAAACTCTTTTCTCTTCTCTTCCCTTCTCTTCTCTCATATCTACATTTTATATATACTAGAGTTATCCTAGATGAATAATCCACATGATGATAATTTCTATTGCTTTTATTCTATACGATCTATTAGAATTAGCGTATGGATTAGCCGTAAAATACACTTTCAACAACGTATAGTGTTTCTCTTTGGCCCAGAAAGGCTCAATGAAATACTTCTATCACTGGATCCCATTATACTACCTCTCATAGACTATAACTTTTCTTTTGACGTAAGCGTAGTTATCTTTCTATGAACCAAGAGGATTTGTATACACCCAATCACTAGACAAAATATATATATTATGGTAAGCACAAAACTATAATTCCAAATAACAATTTGTAGCCTATTTGGTTAACCAAGACTGAATACCATTAACTCATCTATTAACCCTTTCATATTACCCATGATACGATATGACCATAGCCTTGATATTTTCATCTTTGTGTTATTCTGACATTCTCTTTTGTGTTCTTTCTTTGTGTGTGTGAGTGCAAGCGAGAAACAGTGGGTCTTCTTTGATTGCACTTCTTTCCAAACCCTAGTCTTCATGGCATCTATGGTTTAACTCTTTCATATAGTTTTTGTTTGAGTTCTCTCACAAACTCTCACAGCCATAAGCCCGGTGCTTTCCTAGCAAGACCTCAAATTTCTTGACATATTTTTGGTGAACACGACGTGGAACTGCCAGGGTGAGAGTTTGTGGGTAACCATGGGTGATCATGTTGAGCAACAGGGTATGCATTTTGACCCAACAACAATGCAAATGTTTCAAGCATTTGCAATGTTCATGCAACAACAACATGCCACTGAAAGAAGGGAGATTTCAGCAACGAAGGCCATACAAGTGGTCGTCAACAGAATGGATCAATTCAATGGAAAAGATGTAACCAAGTACGTACGCGAGTATGTGAAGGAGATGGAGCCGCATCGCGTGTCAGAAGGTGCGATGATTCAAAGCTTTGAGATAGTTGTTGCTCCAGAAATTAGGGAGCATGTTAGGGAAATTAAAGATGGACATGGGAGAAATTGGGAAGAACTCAAAGTATCTTTAAAGGAGGAATACTTCATGGAGGACCTTGAGAGAGTAACCAAAAGGGCATTCTTAAAATGGGTAGTCAAGCGAAAGCAAGGACTATCAATAACAGAGCTACTTAGGAAATTTGAGCGGCGCTATGCACAACTCACAAGGACAAAAAGGGCCACACTAGATGCAGAGAAGACAGATCTTTTCTTACAAGCTGCAGGTAAAGCGTTTCAAGAAAATTTGGAGCTTCTTCTTGAAGATAGAGATGCTGAGCAAGGACTAAAGACCGACTGGAATGAGGTTGAAGGTGTTGTCTCATTGCTTGCCAAATGACAAAGAAGAAGGGACAAGATGGTAGTAAACACTACAAGTCCTTCCACCTCAACTTCTAACAAAATGGTAAAGCCTACTTTTATCGCTCCTAAGTTTGATGAGTCCATGCTAGATGAGCTTGTGAAGGGAATGCGTTGTGAGCGGGATGAAAACACACACAGCGCCTCTATAACGACCCGACACACACTCTTGGGAAGATACACACACACTCTATGGGGCACCACTCGGCTTACACAACACACCTGGCCGAGACAGGGAACACACCTCTGGAGTGAGAGGAGAGAAACTATCCACTTGCCCACTCCACACACACACACACACACACACCCAAAAAACTGAGCTCAAAAGAGGAGAATTTCTGATGTTTAGATACAAATGAGCTTGGGCCAACACCAATGGGGCAGAAACGATACCAGATACAATCACAAACTAGAGCAGAAACTTCGCTCATAGGAGAAACTTACACAGAAAAATAGCAGGAAAAGAGTGAGGAATTTGGCAAAATGGACAGCTCCATCGCGTCTGGAATGGCCCAAAACCCCAGTCTACAATGTCAAAGTGCTCAAATCCGACCTCGGATGAGCAGTTTACGGCCAAAACAGGCTCCAAAATGAGCAAAAACACAGCTGCGGCTGTTCCTCCTCTCTTCTCCACGTTTTTTCTGGTCTTCTCTCTGTTTTTTCAGTTCCCACACTTAGCTTTATTAGTTGGGCACCCTTGGCCTTTTAGATGACCTCAAACGGACCCCGAACAGGCCAAAAACTGACCTCGCAGTGCATAGTTGTCACCTTTTTGCATCATTCGCACACCTGGCAGTCAGCTTTTTTCCAATAATGCATCTGGCCACCACGTGAAGTGGCCCCAAAAAGTGGTCCTAATGATGACCTTTCTGCATAACTCTCACAAGAAAACACCCACGTTGTGTCCGTCCTCATCCGCGTGCAAATATTGACCTCGTTGGTCCTGCTGACGCCACTAGATGCCATCTGACGTACCTGCTGACCTCACGTCGTCGGCCCGCGGATAGCTTCCTCGAGAAGTTTTACGCGCTACCAACTCCTCCTTATTGTATAAAAAACACACTGGTACTGGTAACGATGAAAATCGATGCACTATGTACATGTTGCCCTACCTGTACACATGTGGGCCCCACGTAAGCACCTGGCTCTGGAAAATGGGCAATTCCTTATTTGATGCACCAAGCATGTGTATGTACATATGCGCAATCCCTTGCTCCAAAAAACTCCTCACATAATTTTCCCACCCCCTAGCCTGCTAGAGCATTCATTATCAGCAGCAACAAAAAGAGATATTCATTCCACCTGGATCCCACACAAAAACACTTGGTATTCCCTGCCTTAAAAACTTAATCAAGCTTCCAACTGGTTCCCAAGGAAAATATGTAGAGATTCCATATATCAATCTTGCATCAAGAAAAGCATCAAATACTTTGGCATAGACCGGCATGTGCAAATATATTCCCTTCTCCATAGCTGAGAGGTCTCCACCACTGATCATTTGTGTCATCAATTCATGCTTCTTTGACAACTCAACCTTGGTTTGCATCAGCCCTTCAATCACTTCATAAGGACCTTCACTTTCATCTTCAACCTCATTCGCAAATGCAACTAAACCAAACTCCTGTATTTCTTTGTCCATCAAAAGAAATGCAACATCAGCATCCTCATCACTCCTCGTAGTGCTATCACTGTCCTCATCTGTCACCGTGGAAGAGTCTTCATCACTAGACTGATCCTCATCTTCATAAAGCTCCTCTAATCGTTTCCTTGTGTCCATATTATAAAGCTTCTTGGTACCTGTCTTTCCATAGAGGCTAATCGTACCATGTCGCCAATCTTGAACAGCTCCCACTGCACGTAACCATGGTCTACCTAGTATAATAGGATATGCTCCCAACCCTGCTGGCATCACATGAAAATCAACCACTGCCTTTGCATCATATGCCTCCACTTCTAAGCTCTTTACAACACCCAAGTATTTTACTTTTTGATGGTTTGCCAATTTGATCCGAAAACCTGACACCCCAGCCACTGTGAGACCCATCTTCTCAACGCATGAGTGTGTTATGACACATATTTGGGCTCCACCATCCACATAACCTTGTCCCAAATTTTTCCTTTTATGCCACACATCTACAATTGGGCAAATGTCTGGTAGCTCATCCATTGCCAACACCTTTACTGAACCTCTCTCTGGCTCTTTCTCCATTGGGTTAACCATCCTCTTCCACTGTCGCTTTAGCTTAGGCACCATCTCTATAAGCTGCCCAAAACTAACATCTGCCTTCCTGCTCGTCAGATCCTCCTTCAAGTCATAGCTTAATTGCCCATCCCCTAGTGGAAAATCTGAAACATGAAACTTTCGACGAGCTCTCCTTTTCCTCTTGGCCTTGACATCCTCGCCTTCATGGCTCTTTCCTTTCTTCTTACTAGGACCTGGAGCACTTCTTCCTTCCTTTTCCTCTGTGGTCCTCTTCCCAATAGGCATCACTAATGTATCCTCTAGCTTTGATGCCTTCTCCAAGGTGACTACACTTAGCACTTTTGTCTTTCCCTTTTCCTCTTGGGTCAGTCCACTCGTTCCTTCGTCTCCCTTAATTTTGATGCCATAATCATTTGACCTAGTTAGCACCTGTCTTGGCAATGGATACATGTCTCCCCCCATCCTTGGTGGCTTATCACATTGCGGGCTGATGTGACCCAACTCTCCGCAATTATAACATGTGGGCGTCTGCCTCCAAAACCTACCATTGCTTTGTCCAACACCATTCCTAGGCCTTTCTTCACCTCCTGGCTAATTTGCAAACCTCCCTCGACCTCGATTATTTCCCACTTGACCTAGCATGTTTAGGCTGAGATTCTTCATCAAATCTACCATTTGCCTCATGTCTTGCCTTAGGCCATTATCTTGCACTGTTGTAGTGACCACTGCTGGCATAACCTGAGTAGTAACAGGAACCACTGGTTCATGATGAACCCCTGACATACGACCTTGTAAAGAGTCCATAGGCTGAAATTCAGACCTCATGGGCAAAGACTCCACCCCTAACTGGCTCATTTTCCTCAGCTTCCACTCTTTGTTCCTTGCTACCTCTAGTGCATCTTCATATGTCCTAGGCTTCTTTAGCTCCACTCTCCAACGTATATTCTCCCAAAGACCAGCCAAGAACCTGTCCTTCTTCATCATGTCAGGCGGGGGTACCTGTGGTGCTAAAGCCTTGCACATTCGCTCCCATGCCAATGAAAACTTACCTATGTACGCATCTACTGGCTCACCTTCCTTCTGCACCAAACCTTGTACTTCTTGCCACACTTTGTCAGGATCTTCTATCTTCACAAACTCCACTTCCAATCCATGCCTTAGATTGTCCCAACTTAACCTTACAGGTGGATCAGCCACACGCAACTCCTCTTCAAATGCTTTAGACCAAACTCGTGCATCACTCTTCAAACAAATTTGGAGAAGGCGTAACATCTGCACAGGGTCATGAATCTGGTTGCTAATGCAGGCAACCTCCATCTTTTCCAAAAATTCTTCCACATCTTCATCACTTCTTCCATGAAACTCCGGATAAGAGAAAGCCATGGCTACCCAAGTTACAATGCTTTGAGAACCCCTTTGAACACACGTGCAAGAACCCAAGACTTTTGACTACCCAATCCCCAGAAACTTCAATGGAGCTCAGCTTTAGATAAGGACAAACACATGCACATCAAATGAGTTTTCATAGTTGATCATCGGAATTACAACAGGTAAAGGACATTCTAGTATCTCCCTTAATCTTCTTGTCCCAAACATAAAGACTATCCGCTGCTGGAAAAAGATCTTCCTGGACACATGAACATTAATCTGAATTCTTTGTGTTAAATGAAAAGGAGTGAACTGAGGGCCATTTTGATCATCCATTAAAGCCAACCATGAAGCTCCCAAGAAGGCACACCTGACTCAACCTCTGATTTTGCCAAAATTTCAGCAGCATAACAGCATAAATGGCTCAAAATACCAAAAAACGAGCCATCATAACTTGGGAAAATTTCGACAGAGTTTCCCCAGAAGTAGAGCAGTAGGAACCCAAAATATAGACTGTCTATGTATGCATAAACTGTCAACAATAGAACCCGAGCATCAAGTAGGAATCACTAGTACATAGCCTATGGCGAGGTCACAAAAAGGGTGCTCCAGCTACCTGTATCACCGAAAGGATCTCCACATTTGAGAATCCCCCAGCTCAATAAAACCTCACACTATCGACCCTCACACGAAGGCTAATGCAAATCGCATATAGTCAAGTCTCAGAAATGACTATCTTCCAGACCAAGTCTCAGAAATGGCTGGGACTGCCAAATACACCAAGTATGGCTCCACAAATGCGTACAATGGCAGTTTCCACAAGTAACGTACAATCCAACAGACAATGCGCTCAAATAGGCGCCAAGTGATGCATACCCACAACAACTGCAAGTGACATCACTGCTACAATATCACTGTACTCCAGCTACATGTACCTGTGTGAATCACCTGTACCTGTACCTGTCCCTGTAACCTGTAACCTGTAATCCCGAAGCTCAAAGCTCGAAGCTCAAAGCAGAAGGTACTCGAAGAAGATCCTCCGTGGGGGCGCCAAAAGAATGTGAGCGAGATGAAAACACACACAGCGCCTCTATAACGACCCGACACACACTCTTGGGAAGATACACACACACTCTATGGGGCACCACTAGGCTTACACAACACACCTGGCCGAGACAGGGAACACACCTCTGGAGTGAGAGGAGAGAAACTATCCACTTGCCCACTCCACACACACACACACACACACACACCCAAAAAACTGAGCTCAAAAGAGGAGAATTTCTGATGTTTAGATACAAATGAGCTTGGGCCAACACCAATGGGGCAGAAACGATACCAGATACAATCACAAACTAGAGCAGAAACTTCGCTCATAGGAGAAACTTACACAGAAAAATAGCAAGAAAAGAGTGAGGAATTTGGCAAAATGGACAGCGCCATCGCGTCCGAAACGGCCCAAAACCCCAGTCTACAATGTCAAAGTGCTCAAATCTGACCTCGGATGAGCAGTTTACAGCCAAAACAGGCTCCAAAATGAGCAAAAACACAGCTGCGGCTGTTCCTCCTCTCTTCTCCACGTTTTTTCTGGTCTTCTCTCTGTTATTTCAGTTCCCACACTTAGCTTTATTAGTTGGGCACCCTTGGCCTTTTAGATGACCTCAAACGGACCCCGAACAGGCCAAAAACTGACCTCGCAGTGCATAGTTGTCACCTTTTTGCATCATTCGCACACCTGGCAGTCAGCTTTTTTCCAATAATGCATCTCGCCACCACGTGAAGTGGCCCCAAAAAGTGGTCCTAATGATGACTTTTCTGCATAACTCTCACAAGAAAACACCCACGTTGTGTCCGTCCTCATCCGCGTGCAAATATTGACCTCGTTCGCCCTCCTGACGCCACTAGATGCCATCTGACGTACCTGCTGACCTCACGTCGTCGGCCCGCGGATAGCTTCCTCGAGAAGTTTTACGCGCTACCAACTCCTCCTTATTGTATAAAAAACACACTGGTACTGGTAACGATGAAAATCGATGCACTATGTACATGCTGCCCTACCTGTACACATGTGGGCCCCACGTAACCACCTGGCTCTCAAAAATGGGCAATTCCTTATTTGATGCACCATGCATGTGTATGTACATATGCGCAATCCCTTGCTCCAAAAAACTCCTGACAGCGTGACTTGAAGGTGAAGCTTGCAAAGCTTGAAGAAAAAGGCCAGCCATCAGGGCCACTTCCTAGGCAAAGCCAACAGCCCAAAGAGGGGTTTGTTAATAGATGTATTTGGTGTGATAGTATAGACCATGTAAGAAGGGATTGTGATGATTTTAGTGCTGCTTTGTCAAAAGATGTTGTCTTTTTTAAGGATGGTAAAATCCACTTAAGAGAGACAGGTCTACCCTTGAGAAATAACTTTGGGAAGGGGGGAATGCAACCTTAGTTGAAGATATGGCAACTAAGCATGCCACCTCTTCAATTGAGGCAGTTACTTATGGAGTAAAAATTGAGCATTTTTGTGATGAAGAGGTGAGTGACCATCATGGTCAAATTTGGCCAAATGTCATGCAATTAGCTAAAAAGGGAAAGCTTACAAAAGAGATTCTACATGAAGCAGGTGATTGCATACGTCTAGAAACAGGATGGAATGATCCAGTGGACTCATTGTCAGTGCATGCCTACATTACAAAATGCCAACAAAATGAGGCAATTGTAGAAGAGAAGCGCAGACGTGAGAATTCTGATGAAGGACCATCAAAAAGAGCTTCTAGAAGTGGGGGAAGAAGTGACTCAATGCATTCTCAAACACCCTCAACAAAAGGAGCATCTCCACCTGAAGTACTCATGGAGGATTCTACAACACGAAAGAAGAAAGATCCAACAAAAGGTAAGACAAAAGGCCCAACCTATAAACTACAATCTGATATTGAGGTTGCTACAGATTTAAAGAAAGTCTTGGAGGAAAGGATCTTGAATAGCAAGATTGAGTTTACTCTGGGAGAAGTTCTTCGCATTGAAAAGCGTGAATTCCACGAGGAGATCATTGACATCATCAAGAGGAAGAGGCAAACCCTTGCTGAAGTTTATCGTCCATAGGTTGAAGGGGAAACCTCGAAGACACAAGGAATGCAGCTGCAAAATAAGGAGGATGATGAATCTGTGGTAGGATGCTATTAATCTAGTGGGAGAGTGAAGCAAGTGCATTTCTCAAATGATGATGAAGAAGTTGAAGCTATTCCTAGGAGCTACTATTCACGAAGTCACTAGGCAAGGGCTACTATAGAAACTTTGGTCAATGTAGGTGATCTTGAAGAGCCATTTGTTGCCTTGATTGACCATGGTTCAGAAATAAACATAATGTCAAAGAGTCTCTACAACAAGTGCAAATGGCCGATGGACACAGATCATGGCTGGATGGTAAAAGTGGCAAACAATTCATCCGGTGAATTGTATGCAGCATGTCCACGTGTGAAGGTGACAATAGGTGATGTAAAGATTGACCAAAACTTCTTTGTATAGGATACATCTTCATATCATCTCATCCTTGGACAACCCTACATTGTGGGAGTTCGAATGGAAACAAAGGTAATGGACGATAGTTCAGCATATGCTAGGATACGCAGCAAAGATGGTAAACGAGCTATCCAATTTCTCACAGTTTGTGTAAACCATGAAAGAAATCGTGACAACCTCAGAGAACATCCTCTACCAAAGGTAAGCAAAGAGTTTCATGATCATAGAGAAATGATGGGTTTTGGCCAAGTACCATTGTAAAGCGGGATTGCAGTGGTACAAAAAGAAAAAGGGTCTCGCCTGATCCAAAAATAGGTGAAACTTTCTCAATGAGCTCCTTGGTAACAAGGAATGGATCACTATGTTTTACAAAACTTGAAGATTTGAAGATATGTGAGAGGCAATATGTGCATAATGTACAAATAGGCATGAGAAAGAGTGGGTTGCTAAAGCCTACTGAAAATGTTTTGGGTTTGTGTGAACAAGTTTCTTTTGTAGATACTATGGGTGATCTTGATGCTATCTTGAAAATGAATTTGTGGAAGTTTGCTCTATGGAAATATATCAAGTAATAGAAGCCTTTAAAGAAAGCCAAACAGTTGGCCCAAAAGTCCATGTTGAAACTAAATACAAGAGTGTAGCAAAGAAGGTGAAACCAGTAGCTTCACCCTTACCACCCAACAATAGGGAAAAGATTGAGTAGGCTTCTTTACAACCAAGTTTGAGGAATCCTAAAAAGATCGGGCATACCTTCACAAAGGAGTCTTTTCAAGAGTTGCAGATTGGTTGCGAGGAGTTTCTAACACAGGAGGAGACAAAGTGCTTCAAAGAAATGCTTTCAAAGCATGGTAAGGCTTTTGCATTTGAGCCACATGAGATAGGATGTGTTGAT
This sequence comes from Adiantum capillus-veneris, assembly GCF_014529385.1. NCBI lineage: Eukaryota > Viridiplantae > Streptophyta > Polypodiopsida > Polypodiales > Pteridaceae > Adiantum > Adiantum capillus-veneris. Next base: position 34,203,881 of record NC_140941.1, read on the forward strand.
CCTTCTATTGTAGCTCCTATGGTAATTTTCACAATACCTCATGTGCCTTGGAATCTGGGGCCTATTCCGGTTCCAAAGGCTCATTTGCCAAAGTTAGTAGAGCTACTGAATGAGAAAATCAAAATGGGAATCTTGGATCCTTCTTGTGCTCCATACTCAAACAGGTGGTTCACAGTTCCAAAGAAGAATGGTTCTCTACGCTTCATCCAAGATATGCAACCAGTGAACAAGGTGACAATTAGAAATGTAGGTACAGGTCCAATTATGGATGAGTTTTCAGAGGCGTTTGTGCAGGGAGGGCAATCTACTCAATGGGGGATCTCTACTCAGGGTATGATCAATTTCCTCTTGCAATCGAAAGCAGAAACTTGACAACCACGAGGACACCTTTGGGTTTGGTAATGATGTGTACCTTGCCATAGGGAGCAACCAACTCGGTTGCACATATGATGAATGGGATGAATAAGGTCTTACGTGACTTTATTCCTCAAATCACAATGCCTTTCATTGATGATTTGCCTATCAAAGGATGTGAAGAAAGTGACAAAGATAAAGCTTTGGATCTCAAGGGATGTCGCAGGTTTGTGGTGAATCACATAAATGATTGTGATAAAATTTTGTCTAGGTTGCAGTAAGTGAATCTTACATTGTGAGGGAAAAAGTCTATGTTTGGTGTCAATGAAGTGCTCATTGTGGGGCACATGTGCAGGCCATATGGTTGGAAACCTTGTCCAGCAAAGGTAGATGCCATCCAAAGAATGAAAGAAACATGCACTAGCATCACTGAGGTTAGAAGGTTTTTGGGAGCATGTATCTTCTATGTTATTTGGATTCCACATTATGCACATGTAGCTGACTCTTTATCAGCTGCTTAGAAAGAAACAAAAGTTTAAATGGACAGAAGCACATGTAAAATCCATGAAAAAGCTAAAGGAGTTGCTCCAGTCAGCAACGACTTTGAGAAAGGTAGACTTTGAGTGTCAAAGGCTAGTAATTGTGACAGTAGACACCAGTCCTACAGGGATTGGATGGGCAATAGGGCAAGATGACAAAGAAGGACATAGGTATGTGGTAAGATTTGGAGCAAAGGTACTAAGTGCTCGCCAAAGAAACTATCCACAGATAAAGAGAGATTTATGGGGTATGGTTACAGCCTTGAAAAGTGTGAAAGAGTACCTAATTGGTGCATGTGTCGTTGTAGAAACAGATTGTCTACCACTTCTGGGGATGATTACAAGCTGCTCAACGCTAGACATTGCTATGTTGCGGTGGATTGCCTACATTGAGTCCTTAAATCCCGAGTTTAAGCACATTGCAGGTTAAGACAATACAGTGGCAGATATGCTATCAAGGGCAAGGTATGAAGATGAGTCACAAATGATTGATGATGGAGATGATGTAGGCACAAAGTTATATTCTATCTCTCATGTCAAAGGTAACAATGTCTGCATGACTAATTCACTTGAATTGTTCTTGAAAGATCTTTATGAAGGTGATTGGCTTTCTATTAGAAGCTACTTGAGTACTCTAACAAAACAAGATGATTGGTGTGAACAAGAATTCAATAGGATACACAGGAAAGCATATGGGTACTTTTTAAGGGATGGTTACTTGTGGAAGCATCCTAAACAAAAGGGTGCTACATCACAACGAGTTATATGTAAAGTAGAGTCTCAAGTAAAGCTCATGCAAGAGTTTCATGAGAGTCTATGGGCTGGACATAGGGGTGTATGGGCAACCTTCTCCAAATTGAAAGAAAAATACTGGTTGAAGGGTATGTATAAAGATGTATCTCAATTTGTAGAGTCATGTGTAACTTGCCAAATGTATTCAAATGTCCGACATCGTGATGGATTGCACCCTACATATCCACTAGCCATGCACTATAAATGGGTTTTGGATCTAGTCACAATGCCTTTAGGACTCTGGCAGATGAGGTACTTGGTTCTTGCACGAGAGGACCTAACTAATCAGGTTGAAGGAAGAGCATTAAGAGCTAAAACCACAGAAGCTGTGTGCAAATTCCTTCTTGATGAGGTGATTTGCCATTATGGTTGTGTGGGAAAGATCACTGCAGATAGAGGTGAGTTGGATGCTGAAGATGCAAGGGAGTTCTTTTCTAGATTAGGAATCAAGATTTCTCTTACTACAGCTTACAACCCTGAAGGCAATGGAAAGAGTGAAAGAAGGCATCCTCCTATCATAAAAGCTTTGGCCAAGGCTTGCGCAGGAAGAGTTGGTGAGTGGCCAAAATTGTTACCATATGCTTTATGGGCTGATCGTACAACACATAGCTGAGTAACTGGCTACATGCCTGCGGAGCTAATGTATGGTCAAAAGCCAGTGATGTCGATTCAGGATACAATTCCCTCATGGAATGTACTACCTTGGCAAGAGGGGCTTAGTAGGGAAGATCTCCTTGCACTGCATATAAGGCAGCTAGAGAGAAGCACGACATCGACTCAGGAGCAAAGCAATTGACAAAGGTGACTGGGTTTTGTGTATGATAGTAGTCTTGATAACCAGCACAAAGTCATGCGTAAGTTTTCAAAAAGATGGTTTGGAGCGTATGTTGTAAAGCATGTGCATGAAAATGCTACTCACAGCTTGTCTGAACTAGATGGTACATAAGTAAAGATTCCCATTGCAGGAAAAAGGATCAAATGTTTAAGAGAAGAGGAGACAATGATCCAGAAGATGTTGATGAGGAAGAAGAGCAAACCACATGTAAAGATCAAAGTGAAGATGAAGCTTTGGAATCATCTAGTGAAGAAGAAAGCAAGGAAGATGTACAAGAGGGCCGATCTTACAAAGAAATAATGTGGCACATACCGATGGATGTGTAGGTTTAGAGGGGTGAATGTCGTGTTGTGACACGTACATAGTGGGAACGCATGCTACAAGATCTATCTTGTAATTTTTTAGATACATAATTATCTTTCCTATAATGTACATATACATCTTTAAGTATAATAATAAGCCTTCTATCTCATCCTATTATTTTCCTCAAAGGTAACCTAGTCTTACTTTACCATCAAAAAATACTATGGTAAAAGCATCAATAGCTTCGCCTCTTTAACTTGGGGCAAAAAGCATTGATTCTTTATTTATACTATCTCATTATCATCTCACACCCTAGCTAGATCCTATATCTAGGGTAAACTCTAATATATATATATATTCTATGTATTTTTCATATTTTTCTTTTTAAATAGCTACTAGGAGGGAATCAAATCCTAGTGGGACACTAGGTGGCATGATTTCAAAGATACACTTATTTTAATGCATTATTACAAGCATGATTACAAAAATTTGTCAAGGAGCAATGTCATGCTTTCATATGGCATGAGGTGTCCTTTGGAATCAAATGAAAGTCTAAGCTAAGGGAGCCACAAGAAGACTTTTGCTACCAGAAATGGACCTTATTTTGATGATTTTCTTACACAAAGTTCCAATATGAATTGGAAAACGATTTTAAAATGAAAATCGTAGTTAATGAGCTGAATTTTCTGCCCATATTTTTACATTTTTATTTAGAGCCACGGTTGAGGAGATATGATCAAAATACTGGACCCCAATCTGCCCACATCATGCAGGGACAGCTCATTTCCAACTTTTCCAATTCCTGTTCACACTAGCTCCTCTCTTCTTGTGTAAACCCTTGGGGGTTCCCTTCACCTATAAAATGGGACCTTTTCTTACTTGAAAAGAACTCAAGCATTCAAGCCATTGATGAGAGGAATTCTTGAGGGAGTGAGTAGTAATGCCTAATTGTACTTAGCCATTAACATAAGCCCAAGCCTACACTTTCTCCTAGAGGAAGACTAGTCATTCTTGTACGCTATCCTTGGAAGATCAACTCTAATCAAAGAAGGTCTTGGACTTGGCGTATCAATCAACGTTGAATTCTACCCTCTTCTTCTCTCTCCATCAATAATGGTGTTGAAGGGTTTGTCAAGTAAGATGTGTTCTTCATTGATGTTTTCTTGACTTCTTGTTGTTTTTTTTTTCATCTCTAATCCAACATATATAGATATATCTAATCTCATCTCCTTAACCAAATCTCTCTCTCTCACTCTTAGTAATTCATCCTCTCTACAAATTTTAGGTTCTGCTTGCTACAGGTACATCTCTCTTTGCAGTATCCTTATTGCCTACGGGCAAGAATAGGTCTTGGAAAGGAAACTCTCTTCTCTTCTCTTCTCTTCCCTTCTCTTCTCTCATATCTACATTTTACACATACTAGAGTTATCCTAGATGAATAATCCACATGGTGATAATTTCTATCGCTTTCACTCTGTATGATCTATTAGAATTAACGTATGGATTAGCTGTAAAATACACTTTCAACAATGTATAGTATTTCTCTTTGGCCCAGAAAAGCTCAATGAAATACTTCTATCACCGGATCCCATTATAATATCTCTCATAGACTATAACTTTTCTTTTGATGTAAGCGTAGTTATCTTGCTATGAACCAAGAGGATTTGTATACACCCAATCACTAGACAAATATATATATTATGGTAAGCACAAAACTACAATTCCAAATAACAATTCGTAGCCTATTTGGTCAGCCAAGATTGAATGCCCATGATACGATATGACCATAGCCTTGATGTTTTCATCTTTGTGTTATTTTGACATTCTCTTTTGTGTTCTTTCTTTGTGTGTGTGAGTGCAAGCGAGAAAGAGTGGGTCTTCTTTGATTGCACTTCTTTCCAAACCCTAGTCTTCATGGCATCTATGGTTTAACTCTTTCATATAGTTTTTTTTTTAGTTCTCTCACAAACTCTCACAGCCATAAGCCCGGTGCTTTCCTGGCAAGACCGCAAATTTCTTGACAACGTACTTAGTGTATTCTTTGGCAATTCAAAACCTTAGTTTCCACTCCTCTTAGCCTTTGAGAATTGGCTTTTAAGTATCTACATCCACTGCTTGAGGTGGTTAATTATAGATAGTAGTGAAGTAGGTCCTTGGAGGATTCACTCTATATACAAAATGGGACGCCACCTGCGAGCGAACAAATTTGATAAAACCCCTATATACCACTCATATTAGGGAATATGACCCCCCTTTCTACCCTTATACGACAATCAATGCAAAAAACTATCATACTCCTATCTTACATATAAAATTTATGTCTTACATTATGTGATTGAGTAAAACTAGTTAAACATTGTGTAGCATAGTGACTGGCAATATACTAAGGAACCACTTCTATTCATAACTAGTAGATGTACCCTCAATGTGTCTTAGTTTCACTTTCAAATTATGTGCCCGGTCAACCTGCACTCTAGCTACTTGTGCGGTTTTGATCCATCTAAATTACTGCAAAAACATGGTTATAAAGCTGTTTTAGGTTCTCGATGTAAATTTGCATCTATAAAAACTCTTTATAGCTTTCATCCCTCAATAAATGAACCATAATCACAAAACAAGCAATTGATACAAAATAGTGTTAGTTCTTGCATGTATCTTTGTAGCTATTGACTCACAAGTTCGAGGGCAAACTCTTTTGGGAAGCCATAATTTTGAAACAAAAAAACTTCCTCTCATTTTTTTCTTTTCTCACTTCTCCCCCCCCCACCCCCCCCCAATAAGTATGATACCCCCTCCCTTATTTTTAAGCTTGGGAGATAAATTATTTGGGGCCTGTCCCTAGCTTATACGCTTATGTAACTTGTAAAAAAAAACCCTCCCCTGCACTTACGTGGTGTGGTAAATTTTCCATGTTGAACCCCCCAGAGTAGGTCTAGCATAGTAGAGTTGCCAAGAGCTATCTCCTTTCGGACTTCTTATGGCTCAATAATGGTAAAGCCCTAGGCAAGTCTAAAAAGACTCCATTATTAAGTCCAAAGCTTCCGAGGTGTGCACCATATCCCACATAGTGGGCTCAACAAAACCGATAATAGATCCCAGTTGCACTTACCCTATTATAACTAACAACATCAACCATTTATAGGCTACTTAAGGGACTCTCTTCTTAAGCAAGAATAGAGAAACCAAATGCTTTGATACCAATGTAATGAAATTGGCCTATTAACTTGAGAGTAGAAAAAATTATTGAGAGTACTTTCAGAAATTACTTTGTGAGCATAGTGGGTGAACATAATTGAAGATAACAACATATACATAGCAATTAGTTAACTTGGCATGAATAGTAATTTTGCAAGAGAGAGAATTTAGAGAAAATGACAATAGTTGAGGACCAGATTTATGTGGAGCCGGTCCCCCCTCCAATAGGCATTTGAATTATGATTTCTCCCATTAGGAGAGACTTGTTACAATACATTATTTGTGTTCTTTGTGACCTAATTGATGAAATGAAGATGGAAAGCTTCATGCATCACAAGCATAACATAAACTTTGTGGAAAGATTTAACTATCCCAAGCCTCAGCCCAAAGACCTCAAACACCTTCAAAGGTGGACAGAGCTAGCAGGGAATGAGGGTAGGTAAGAGAAAGAAGAAAAATTTCATAGGGGAAAGAATTAGTTCCTCACTTATCATCACTCTTCTTGCTAGCATACATAATAGCATAGTAATGAAGATGGAGAATATGGAAAGTTTAATCATTGAAGCATGGCTCTTGGTTGGATTTGCACTCCATAGAAAAGAGTATTGGTGTTGGCTCTCAACCTCTACTTGCTTGGAGAAGGAGAGGGAGCTCTTGCACTTTGCACAATCCACAATGAGAGTGTGTGTGAGTGTGTGTGGAAGAGTTTACCTCCTAATAAATCCATTAGATTTCTTTGGTCAACCCCCCTTCTAGCTCATGCTTGAAGCTCATTGGACCCCTCCACGCCTAGCCAATCACAAAGCATAAGGCATTACAAGAAACAAGGGTAGCCTTGAGACAAGTGTCCCCCTTTCCCCTTATAGAGAGAGGAGGTGATAAATGCAAGGAAACATAATTAAATCTCCTAAATTGTCATTGGACCCCTTGGGTGACCAACCAATAGGCTCTAGGCACACCATCACGGCAACATGAGGAGGAGCTTGAGAAGTGTCTCCTTTGATTTCTTTGTACTACGCATGCCTTGTGTGAGTGTGTGTGTGTGTGTGTTCTCTCTCATCCCCCTCATGTAGGGCTCAACCCCTTCTTTTAGGTATTGGATTTTGACTTTTTGACACCTCAGGCCCCTCAATATTAAGCCCAGTTCCCACTACAAGCTTGGTCTAAGCACTTCAATCTTGGGCTGGGTTCTCACCTCAAGTACAACCCTAGCATCTCAATCATGACAAGCACCTCAAGCACCTCTAGCATCTCAAGCATCTCAATCATCACATACCTCAAGCACCTTTAGCTTAGGCCAGGTTCCCACCTCAAGCATCTCAAGCTTGGGCCAGGTTCCCACCTCAAGCTTAGCCGTAGCTTACCTAAGGTCAAAGGACTTTTACATTAACTATTGGAGGTCTTCAATGAAGCTAACCCTAAGGTCTTATGCTCCATTGGTTAGCCTTGCTCTTTGATAGACCATCTCTCATTTGGGCCCCTTTACCATTGGCCCCATGTGGAGAAAGATCTATAAGCACATGTCTATATCTTAACCCTTGTTCCTGTTTATTCTCCCACATTAAATGATCAATGTATTATGAGAAAATCATTTGGGTTGGCTAGATATTAGATTTTATGACATAAAGCTCTGCATTGTTAATTTTTTAAATGTTGAAAGAACACATGAATGAGATTGCTACGTAACGTTTTCTTATGTGATAACACCTCTCTTTTCTTTCCTATGGGCAATTCCAAATCCTTGAACACATTCACTACGATCTTCTCTGAATCAAAATCAACATTAATAGAACAAGAAACCAATGTAACCGGTCCACACTTTTCACATTTTCTACTAATGGAAATTAGCTTGTCGAAATTGGAATTACCCTCTTTGGGATGCAATATTGCATATAGCAGTGCATTCACACTCTTGATAGGGTTTTCAGATGCCTTGCAAGCAATATTATCTTTAAAAGTTTTGCACGGACACTGATAAGAAATCTCATGCAAAACAAACTCTAAAATTCTCACGTGATTCATGCAATCTTTGAGGAAGGACCTTTGCACATGTGAAACCCAACAACATCTATATCAATATTTTGATTTTCACACACAATAAGGCTTCAAGTACTCAAAGGCACGTTGTCGATAGTGACATTGGGAGGTTCTTTTTTAACAATAGAAAGAGTTCCACCTATAAAAAATGAGACCTTTATTTAAAAGTGTATAACAGTATAGTAAAGATATCACACTAGTAGGGTTTGGTGGATGCATGAATAGGTGGACCTTGGATAGGGGTTATCAAGCAAGTATGAAGATCGGTTCTTGGAATAGAAGAAAACAATATCTAAAGGGATATTATTTCAAGTTTTTATTCATGGAATATTATGCTAGTACTAAAGGGGGCTAATACAGGGGGTGGGTCGCTACTCACTAGACTCAATAGTATAAAATTGTGTCCATTGCAAACTTTTATAATTTGAATCCTTTTGGTAATGCACCTCTGTGTGTGTGTGTGTGTGTGTGTGTGCTCCCAAAATGGAGAGCATCATCCGCCTTCTCTCTCTCTCTCTCTCTCTCTCTCTCTCTCTCTCTCTCTCTCTCTCTCTCTCTCTCTCTCTCTCTCTCTCTCTCTCTGTGTGTGTGTGTGCACGCGCGCGCGCTCCCAAAATGGAGAGCACCATCCACTTTCAGAATGAAGTCAAAAGACGCTCCAAGGAGAATGAAGACCAAAAACAAAGGCTCCTCACCATTGAGGCCCGGCTTATCGTAGTGGAGATTAACAAGAAGGACGGAATGGAAGAGATACAAACCAAGTTGAACAAAACAAAAGAAGGAGAGACCTCACTCACAAAGGTGGTTTAAAAAACGTGCAAGAGGCCATCCTTCACAAGGTCCACATGGCATCCATGCTACACAAACATCAATGACAAGAGGAGATCGTCGTTAATTTTTTCATTGGCGTGACTAGAAAAGGGAGGGATATCTCAAGTCCAACAAGTCCTTTTCCCACATCCAAACAATAACGGACATGATACAATGGGATCAAACAACAATCACCTACCTCACACACGAACATCGCACCAACCATGCGATCCTCACTTTTAAGACCAAGGAGGACCAAATTCAACTCTTTGAGCAATCAAGACTTCTCAAGGAGACTAAAATTTGGTTTTCAGAAGACCTCATACCTGCCCAACTCAAGCAGAAGAAGGTGTGAAGCGCACACGACACAAAAATGGGTAGTTTATGGATGAGGTAAAGCGATTATCCAATAGTTATGAGGTCATAATAACTAATATCTAATTATCCTAAATGATTTTCTCATGTTAAACTATTCAATTAATACTGGGAAGTGGCAGGGGAAAAAAGCTAGAATATTGGTTAAGCTAGCAGACCGGCCACAGTAGGGATCCAAAGGAGGGAAAATAGAAATCCAAAGGGGGGGGCATCTTCAAAAGAGCAATGTGCAACAATGGGCTTAAAAGACCCTAAGGTTCATCCCATTAAGACTTCCAAAATGTTAAGGTTCCAAAATTCAAAGATTGTGTCCAATGGTCAAAGCTTATAAAAATTGGATGCTTTGTGTGTGTAAAAAAGTCTTCACAAGTCCCTACATAGGAGTGGGCGAGCCCAAGAAGTAGGGGATGAGAGAGAAACACACACACACACACACACATAAGCTTCCTTTGTACACAAGGGGAAAGAGGGAAACATGTTAGCTCCCTACGCCAGAAGCCCACAAGGTGTACTCAAATCCTATTGAATGGCCTTGGAGGTGGAACCAATGAGAATTGGGCTGTAGTAAATTTAGTTTAGTTAATTTAAAAACACTTAATAAAAGAACCAATAAGAATTAAGCTCTCTAGAAGACTATTGGAGAGTCTCCCAAGGGGTCGAATGAACATTCAGCAGCCCAATGGCTTGCCTGATTCCTATTGACCAGGAGACAAAGGGGTCCAATGAGAGTTAAATTGCATTTATTAATTACCTAAAGCTGTCACAAAAGGGGAAAGGGGGGCACATGTCAAAAGGCTATCACTTATTCTCCTGAAATCCTATTGGCTAAGCCTGGGGAGGTCCAATGAGGTGCTGGGAAGAGAAAATAGCAAGAGGGGTCGACCAAGAGAGAGAGGGGGCTGATTTTTCAAAGGCAGTTATCCACACACACTCACACAATGTCATGTGTAGAGTAAGAATACTCTCTCTCTTCTCAAGCTTCAATGGAAAGCTTATCACCTACTCCAAGCTTGTGAGAAGGGAGGCCTACACCAACAACTCTTGGCTTTGTGATGCAAATCCAACCAAGAGCCAAGATTCAATGCATGCTCATCTCCTCTACCATGCTAATTACTAAGCTAATCTATGCTAATATGAGTGATTATGTGAGGAGATGTACATCTTTCTCGTAATATTATTCCTTCTTCCTCTCAATCTACTCTCATACCCCGCTAGCTCTGACCATCTTCAAAGGTGTGCGACATCTTGGGTCTGAGACCATGAGGGAATTGATGTTGCGTTTGATAAGTGTTTTTCTTAGTGCTTGAAGTTTCCATCTTCATTGCACTAGCATGTATTGAAGGAACACAAAGAATTGTATTGTAAAATGTCTCTCTGGATGGGAGAACCCATAATACAAAGCCTTTTGGAGGGGGGGCCGGCTCCATGCAAATCCATTCCTGAACTATTGTCAATTGCTCAATTTCTCTCTCTTTTGAAGTATTGTCCATGCTATCTAACTAGGTGTTATACTTTTTGTTGCTCTCTACACCCAAGCACTCTTCTTATTCTCATTAGGAATCTACTCTAATGAAATGCTCACTATGTTCATGCTATTTTCCACTACACACAAATTACTAGACCATTAAATGTTACATTCGAACTCCCAAAATGGCTCCAAGCCCTTGGCTTAGAAGGAACCTTTTGTAATGCATTGTTTTCCGATCCCAAAGGTGATATCTGGTCTTTATGGACAATAACTCAATCTCTCTCTCTCTCTCTCTCTCTCTCTCTCTCTCTCTCTCTCTCTCTCTCTCTCTCTCTCTCTCTCTCAGCTTAGACTCTATCCCCTCTCTCTCCCTCTCCCCCAACTCACATTAACTTCCTTTAGTCAATGTACTAGAAAGGATAAGTTATTGTAATCAACCTAGATGTGATAAGTGTGCCAAAATTTTGTTCATCCATTAAGGAATAACACAATTTACATGTTGTGTTGCCTTGAGCTGGGTCCGGGCTGCCAATAAGTTCTACTTGTGAATGGAAGTGATTCTGAAATTGCAAAAACATTGTCTTTATAGGTTAAAAGGTGGACTCGATATTCATGAGCATTGTCTTGAAGAAACATTCTTAAAAAAACTCTTGTCCACTCTTTGGCATTTTGATTGATGAACCTATGCAAAATGTTTGAGCGTGTTGCCTCATCAAGAGACTTTGTATGCTGATGGAAAAATTCACAAGGAAAACTCTTTGCCACTTTGCATCATCAACAATATTTTGGTTATTGTTTTCCATCAATGACGTTTGCTCACACTTCTTCCTTGCACACAATTATCTCTTTCGTGGTGTTTGACACAACCAATTGACCATGGGTTCATGTCAAGTGAGGTAAGGGACTTCATCTCCTCTCTTTGGGTGTCAAACACTCAGGTTTGACACCCAATAAAAAGGATGTTTTTGGAAAGTAGTATGTGAAGCATCTAGTGCACTTTCTAGAACAGTCTTAGGTAATATCTGTTACTCACTTTCATTGCTCATTTGTTTGCTTCATGTTCCACCAACTCCTTCATGCTCTATGAAAATTTATATCGTTGTTATGTAACCAGATGACACACCATTAATATTGGTATAATAGTCAAGAATCATGGCATGATACTCATTAGACATTCATATGACACCAATTTCATACCACAATGGAAAAGAAAGTTAATATCAGCATGATAATGATATCATACGAATGCTAAAATATTATCATTCTGGATATATCAATATGAAACCTCTATGATATCGATGTTACACCATCTTCATATGTATTTGATATCTTTACCATATCCGTATGATAAATTATTGAAAAACATTACATTTTAATGTGCGAACCTTTTGTGGAAGTGGGGGGGGGGGGGGGGGGGGGGGGGGGGGGGGGGGGGAGGGGTTCAAGATTGGAAAAAAGAGACTAAGATTGTATTGTGTTTACAAGGGCTTAGTTGCCAAGGCGTTTCGACCTCAATGAGTCTCTTCAGGGAAAAATACAATCTAGCCAGAAGTGGCTTTTATATGAAAAGGAGATTGGCTTTGGTGTCATACCAAACTGGGGTTGAGTTAGGTTTTTCATTCCAAGATGCTCAATTAAGAGGGTAAGAGGTATAAGGGTGACTTCTTGGAGAGGAGTGGTTGGAATCAAAGGTACTCTAGGAATTAAAAAACCATGTGAAACTATGACAAGCTATATTTTTCAAAATGAAAGTCCCAAGGACTCCTTGAAATGTTCATGTATCTTCATATTTTCCAAATTGAAAAGTATTAATAATTTTAAAAAAGCTAGGTTTATGAGAGGGTTAGAATATGGTACATTGTTTAAAATTTATGTTGAGGTGACACGGAAAGGATTGAATTTATAAAGGGTTTATTAGTTTTAATCTCAATGAACTAAGGGCATTGGCAACGATAGCAATGGAGTAGGAGGATCATCTGTGATACCAAAAAAAATGAGAGTTTAAAATTAATCTAAAATATTGAAGGGGTGAGGTTTGCCTTTATGTTTGGGATAAGATTGTTTGAATGAATCAAGAATATAAGGATTGATTTTGATGAGGGAAATAAGGTATCATTAGAAAATTTCGGAGGTCATTTGGAGGGCCTTGTAAGAAATTGTATTTCTCTCTCTAGAAACTTTTTTTAAAATGCACTTGCACCTTGTGAGTACGTCCAAAAGGACAACCAGACACTTTAAAAAGTAGATTTATATTCCCAATCGTCCTTGAAAACGGTCACTTTTTTATTTAATGTGAGCATCTTTTTCAGGAGGCACGTGCGGCGCATTCAAGGCAGCTTACGTCATCACTGAAAGTTGAAAAGTCACAAACTGTCAAATAGTGATAGATTTTGAGGCTTTTGACACCACCAATGCATCCGGAACGCCAAAATACCCTAAAAACGAATGTCTACTTGTCTCATTCCGACATCCGGAGAGGCAAAAAAAGTCAAAAAACCCCAAAAAATGGGCTTTTTACTTAAGGCGCGCGAGGAGGCATTCTAAAATGCTAGAATGCCCCTCTGCGCGCTGTTAGTACAAAGCTCCTTTTAGTGATTTTTGGACAATTATCTTTCAAAAAAGCCTACCCATGTTTCTCTATTGCACTTTTGCACCATGCTCTCTCTCTCTCTCTCTCTCTCTCTCTCTCTCTCTCTCTCTCTCTCTCCTTTCTATAGCTTAGCATATTTAAAGAGAGAGAGAGTGAGAGACTCCCATTACTAACGGTGCACGTGGAGCATGTTTTGAACTCAAAAAACACCTCCTCGCGCCGTTAGTATAAGGTAACAGAAAGACTCTCTCTCTCTCTCTTTCCCCGCCTTACTTCCTCTCTCTATAACACTCACACATACACACATAAACACATACACTGGTGGATGCAGAGTACTAAAGGCGCGCATAGAGACATGCACACCGGTTGTGCCTCTCTACGCGTGCCTATAGTATAGAGAGAGAGAGAGAGAGAGAGAGAGAGAGAGAGAGAAGGGAGAGAGAGAGAGAGAGAGAGAGAGAGAGAGGGGCTCTTTGTGTTTGTGTGTGTGTGTGTATGTTATATTTGTGTGTCTGTGTGTTTGTAAGTGTGTGTGTCTCTGTGTGTGTGTGTCTGTGTGTGTGGATGTTATATTTGTGTCTCTGTGTGTTTGTGTGTATGTTATATTTGTATGTCTGTGTGTGTGTGTGTGTGTGTGTGTGATCAAATGCACTTTGTAGAATTGTAACAATGGGTGTGTGTGCTCACTCTTATAGACCCAAAATTATGATCTCTAAGGCTAAGATGATGAGGAAAAAACCTATGTGATAGATGGAGGCCTTTTTAGAGATTTTTTGACATTTTCCTCTCAAAAAGCTCTCTAAAAGAGGAAAAAAGGGGCTTTTTACTAACGGTGCGCGATGAGGCATTCCAAAATTTTGGAATGCCCCCTCGCGCGCTGTTAGTAAAATGTTCTTTTAGGGGTTTTTGACATTCTTTGCCTCTTTGGATGTCGGAGCTAGGCAATTGGACATTCATTTCTAGGATATTTGGGCGTTCCGGACGCATTGACAGTATCAAAAGTTTCAAAATCTTCCACCACTTGATAGTTTTGTAACTTTTTGAATTCTAGTGATGACGTAAGCCGTATCAAATGCACCGCACCTACCTTCTGAAAAAGGTGCTCGCATTAAATGAAAGAGAGTGATCGTCTTCAAGGACCACTAGATTATTAAATGAGGAGAGGGACACCTTTTATATTTTTGTTAATATCAATCTATTTTTCTACGTAACGTAGGCTCTTCTCTCATTGGAGGAGCTTATTTTCCTCTCTCTTCCAAAAGGCCCTCCAAAACACCTCCGAAATCTCCTAATGAGGGGGATCGTACATTATGTCAAAAAATGTCAAGGGCTAGATTAAATCTATATTGGTTGGGTGGTGAGGTTTGCGTCTAGGTTTGGGCTACAATTGGTGAAGTAAAAATTATTATAAAGGAAAACTCAAAATATGGGGCAATCATTGGGCATGACAGGAGTGTTATGAGCATGAATAGAGCTAGAAGAGAGCAAGTGGAGGCTCTCACAATGTACAAGAACTTGGGACTTGATGATAAGCTTAATCTTGATTACAAGACTTAATACTTTATTAAGAGAGCTAGATACAAGACTTTGATTACACGACTTCAGTACAAGGAAAGGCTTGATTGCAAGGACAAGACTTGAACATAATAACTAGAAGAGGGATTTCCTCATAAGAGACTCACAACTGGTGTTGGCAAGACTGAGGGGCTTGTGGCCCAAGACCCTATTTATACTAGTGCTTGAGGAGGTTAGGACTTTCTAGGTTCTTCTTGAGGAGGTTAGAATCTTCTAGAACCTTCTTGATCCTTCTAGTTCTTCAAGAACCTTCTTGATCCTTCTAGTTCTTCAAGAACCTTTTGGATCCTTCTTCAACTTTCTAGAGCTTTCCAGAAACTTCTAGATTCTTTCGAAATCTTCTTCTAGAACCTTCTAGATCCTTCTTCAACTTTCTAGAGGTTTCCAAAAGCTTCTAGATTCTTCTGGAATCTTCTCCATGTTTCTAGAAACTTCTAGAATCTTATAGATCCTTCTATATTCTTCTAGAGCCTTATAGCAATGATGTTGGCAATGACATAGGTGATGATGCAGGCAGTAATTGACTCTCAAGCATCCATGACATGGTCTTCGGCAATTTGCGTCTTCACCTTAGAAAGAAAAGTAGAATCTTCAGGAGCTTGGTTCATGGTGGCATTTAGCTTAAGCTGCTCAGGTTTCAAAATCACTGACTCTTGTTGATCAAATGCTACGTCGCTTTCTCTAGGTGCAAGGTAGGATCTTCTTGATAAGGCATCTGGCTTAGCTTGTTGAAGGGCAGGTCTATAAGACATAAGAAAATCAAACCTTGATAGGATACCACTCCAATTGGCTTGGAGACGATTCAAGACACGGGATGTCATGAAGTATTCCAAATTCTTGTGATCTATGTAAAAAATGATCTTATGAGGAGCTCCTTCAAGTAGGTGACGCCAAGTGTTGAAGGAGTTGATGATTGCTAAGAGCTCTTTGTCATGGATTTCATAATTGATTTCTGCAGCTGAGAACTTGCGGGAATGAAAATCTACTGGATGTACTCGTCCATCCTCTCCTACTTGGGATAGAATACCGCCAAGAGAAAAATATGAAGCGTCTGTTTCTAGGATGAAAGGCTTTGTAGGATCTGCGTGAATTAGAATGGGTGAGGTCATGAAAGCTTGCTTGAGAGTCTGAAATGCTTTCGCGGCCTCTGAGGCCTGTCAACCTTGTGAGTGTTGTAACCACCTTGGAGTATCCCTGTATAAAGATACGATAAAAATTTGCAAATCCGAGGAAACATTGAACATCTCTTACCGAGGTGTGTGTCTCCCAATCAAGGATGGTTTAAACCTTCTTTGGATCCATGGCGATTCCCTTTTCAAAAATTACATAACCAAGAAATTCCACCTTAGATTGATGAAAAGAGCACTTCTCCAACTTTGCATATAACCCTGATGCACGAAGCTTTTCAAGCACTAATCGTACATGGTTATCATGCTCTTCTTGATCCTTGGAAATTATCAAGATATCATCAAAATATATTACCACAAAATAATCCAAATACTCCCAAAAGATATCGTTCATTAAATGTTGAAAAATAGTTGGGGCATTTGTGAGACCAAATGGCATGACAGTACCTTGTCCGAAAGGCTGTCTTCCATTCATCACCTTATTTCATTCTGACTAGGTTGTAAGCACCACGAACATCTATTTTTGTAAATATTCTTTTGTTTCCAAGGCGCTCAAGAAGCTCTGGGATCAAGGAAAGGGGATAGAGATTCTTGACTGTGATCTTGTTTAGACCCCTATAATCCACGCACATCCGGAGAGCTCCATCCTTCTTTTTCAAAGAGTATTGGAGCTCTTGGTGGGTACTTTGAATGCCGTATGAATCCCTTAGAAAGATTATCATCAATATTTTTCCATACTTCTACCAATTGATCTTTAGATAGCTTGTATATTGGGCCAAAAGGGGGTTGGGTTTGCTCATGAAGCTCTATAGCACAATCATAGGGTCGATACTCCGGTAAGAGGTCTGCATTCTTCTTCTCAAAAACATCATTGTAATCTTGATATTGATGTGGCAATGCCTCCATGATTTTTGTTGTCGACATGTCGGTTGGTGTTACAAATATCAAGAAAGTTGGATACTTTTTGGTTGCATGCATGAAGACCTTGGCTCCAAGATACATCGGCCTATTATGCCTTCCCTTCTTCTTTTGGACTTTTCGTGGTTCAATTCTCCGAGCCCTCCAATCGATGTCAGGATTATGTAATTCAAGCCACAATAGCCCAATAACAATTGGACTGCTTGGGCTTTGTATAATATTGAATGCTATTCTTGAAACATACTCCTGTAATGTTACTTCTATGGGGCGAGTTTCATACCTGACATCCCCTGAAGTGAGGGGACGACCATCAATGACTTCTATAGTTACTGGATTAGACTTCTCCACAAGTGGTATCGCTTGTTCTTTTGCAAATTCTTTGTCCATGAAGCATGCCGTTGCACCTGAATCTAGTAATGATTCACAATCCGTGTGCCTACCCGGCATATGGATCTTGACTGGTAGCCTAAAACTTGAAGTGGAATCAACGGGAAGAAAGAGACTTTTTTTTGCTTCTCGTTTGTCCAACCGGTCGGGCTCTATTGGGGTTGGACGTCCATGTTTTCAGAACACGTTAAGGCCATTGCACCATGAACCTTCATCCTTCTCTTCCTTGGACACTGTTGAACTATGTGCCCCTCCTCTCCACAATACATACATAAGCCATTAATGCGTCGCCTTTGCTTCTCCTGGGCTGAGAGAGGTTGAAATCAATTTGCATGGGCTCAATGCTTGATTCGTGGCCCTATTGAGGTGTGTAGCCATTATGTGTCACTTCTGTTTGGGGTCGCAATGGTGCCCCAAGATGCCTCTCTTGTCTCCTCTCAAATAGTTGATTATCACATTCTATTGCTTGAGAGATGAACTCTCTTAGTGTGTGAACCTTTGGCATAGTCAGTAAAAGATCGTTTACGTCATCCTTTAATCCCCACTGAGATTGGCTAATGAAGTATTCCTCATGCCAAGTCAGATCACAAGTGAGCTATTGAAATTTGGATGCATAGACAGATGCAGGTCTTGATCCTTGGCGGAGATTTCTAAGTTTTGTTTCAGCAACCCTTGCTCTATCAGTATCCCCAAAGGTTGCAGAGAAATCCTGAACAAAAGCTTCAAAGTCATGAAGAAGAGGAGATTATTTTTCAAGTAAGGGAGTAAACCAGGAGAGAGACGTACTCCAGAGGAGGGTCCCAATAAGGCCTACCTGAGAGGCATCATCTGGATAACACTCTTGTTGCATTCGAATGAAGAGACGCACTTGTTGAAGAAAACCTCTAAACTTTGATCTAGTCCCATCAAATTTTTCAGGCATGCTGACCTTCGGCTCCTTCTTATGTTGTTGAGAATAGCTAGATCTTGCAGCTTGTGCTTGATGTGTGCTTGTCTCGTGAAGCTCTTGAATTTGACGTTGAAGATTTTTGCAACGCCGGTCCCAAGATTAGGGGTTGTCGTGCTTGAAGTTGAGCGTTGCTCTCGCGAAGTTCTTGTAACTGAGCTTGGAGGCTTTGCAATGTGTTGATGACACCTTCCATCGTCGGCTCCATGATGGCTTGAGAAGATTAAGAGATGCCAGTCTTGCCAAATTGTAATGAGTGTGAATAGAGCTAGAAGAGAGCAAGTGGAGGTGCTCACAATGGACAAGAACTTGGGACTTGATGATAAGCTTAATCTTGATTACAAGACTTAATACTTTATTAAGAGAGATAGATACAAGAATGTATTAAGAGAGCTAGATACAAGACTTTGATTACATGACTTGAGTACAAGGCAAGGCTTGATTTCAAGGACAAGACTTGAACATAAGAACTAGAAGAGGTATTTCCTCATAAGATCCTCACAACTGGTGTTGGCAAGACTGAGGGGCTTGTGACCCAAGACCCCTATTTATACTAGTGCTTGAGGAGGTTAGGACTTTCTAGGTTATTCTTGAGGAGGTTAGAATCTTCTAGAACCTTGTTGATCCTTCTAGCTCTTCTAGAACCTTCTGGATCCTTCTTCAACTTTATAGAGCTTTCCAAAAACTTATAGATTCTTCCGGAATCTTCTTCAAGAACCTTCTAGATCCTTCTTCAACTTTCTAGAGGTTTCCAAAAACTTCTAGATTCTTTCGAAATCTTCTCCATGTTTCTAGAAACTTCTAGAATCTTCTAGAGCCTTCTAGCGATGATGTAGGTGATGACATAAGCGATGATGCAGGCAGCGAGACTGACTCTCAAGCATCCATGACAAGGAGGACGAGAGAGAGAGAGAGAGAGAGAGAGAGAGAGAGAAGGGGGGGGGGGGGGGGGGACTCAAAGTAGATTCTTTAAGAGAGCGGGAACCTTGAGAGAGAGTAGAATGAGAGGATTCATACAAGGGTTGTATGTCTCCAATTGGCTTGGTGGGAAACATGGGGGTTGAACGAGTTAAGGGTGTCACAAAATTTTGGTGGAATATTATCCAATGTCTTAAGTATCTTTGGTGGCTTATAAATATGAAAAAGTCTTACAAGTGGATGTCAAGGTAAGAGTTGGGGTTGGAGGGAAAGAAGAAGGGGGGGAGGGGGGGGGGGGGGGGGGGGGGGGTTACACAATATGAGAGCTCCGTAAGGGAGGCACCTTTAAACGTGAAGATTGGGTAGGGTAGACAAAAGAGGAATAGAGGTGCTACACATAGTTTTGGGGGAATTGGCTTCATACAACCGAGATACAACCATTAAGCTGAAGACGAGAGATGGCACATGGAAAGGATACAAGAGGATAGTGGGATGAAAGAAGGTTTGAAGTTGGCTACTAATTGGTAGTATGAAGTAGTGACGAGGCTTACTAGTTGGTCGTAAAGACACTGATCAGGGTTATAGAGTAGGCAAAAGTCAACACAACCCAAACTCATCAAAATATCTAGGTCAGTGGAAACAGGGTGTAGTAATAAAATAGGGATTTCACGTTAGAAACAGGGAGGATTTCTCAAGCTACAAAATCAGCCAACATGCACCTCAACGGAAAAATTATTTAGCTTGGTTGGAAAGTCAAAGTACTTGCCTATTGATGGGCATCACTACCTCAAATCAAGTAGTCTTGCAGGATGATAACTTGGAAGTATCCTTTACTAAAAGACAAAAAGAAATTCATGTGCATCCAAATAAGTAATCATGTTTAATGCCTAGCTATGGGATCCATGTTGAAAGGTGATGGTAGCCAACAAAGGCATTCTAGTGCCATAAATGACTCAATATTAGAGGGGCAATGGACTATATGTTTCTATATAAACAATAACATCATTACTTGGTAGCTTTAAAGGACTTAGGCTTAAATTTGGCTAAGGATCCTTTGAGCATAGCAAATCTAGGGGCCATGTAAGAGGGTAGAGTGACCGCTAGGAAAGTAGAGGATATCGAGATGTAGCAAAGTAGAAAAATCTTGCCGTTGTAATCCATCTCCACCATGCGGTCTTGGTAAGCTTGGAAGTTTGTAGTTGGTGTACAAGGTCATAAAGTATGTACATAGCAGAGGGGCAGGCAAAGTGGTTAATAAATGTCAAGATCTTTGATATAAGTGTGGGGAGGCTTGAAATTTGTTTCCATTCCTCTACTATGGGTTTGATGTTAAAGGTGGAAGGGAGGAGGGAAAAATGAGATCCTCTGCTTTGACCGTTTTCATGCAAGGGGCATGGCAAGCTAGATGTAAAAGGTGAGTAAGATTTTCTTTTTAGCTTGTTTGCTGAAGGTGAAAGGGAGGAGAGCATGCATAGTTCCTCTATTTCAACCTTGGGCAACCAAGAAGTATGGCATCATGGATTAAAGAATCAGAAGCATCCAAGAAGCAAAGGTGAAAAATAAGCCACTTAAGGCAAGGTTGTTGGCACTGTTAAAATCCTCTAGTAGTAGCACCAAAAGGGAGTGGGAGAGAGGGACAAAACGGGTGCCCAATATTGTATCCTCACTTAAAGGTAGGTTACCGAGTCATTGTGTTGATCAATATCTGTTGTTTTCACTACTAACCAAATTGGGTAATTTTCATCACCCAAGGTTGCACAAGTACAAAGTCTCCCTTTGCCACATCAAGCGTTGGGTTGAACTCCTCAGCAGGTTTGTTGTGCATTGGACCACAATAGTGGCCCTTGATTGCGTCAAGTACTTCATCTAGACCATGTTCCAATGGAACTTCAAGAGGATGATCTTGTTCACATATACTCCTTGGCCAAAATTCATCAAAGAAAGTGTTTTCACTTTCTCCAAGGTTTTGCATAGCTTGCATGAGATTCTCCGAGTACTGTGTTGATCCACCTAGCATACTCACTTTCGTCTCCTTTCTCTTGCAAGTTCTCTTTCCACGAACTAACATACTTCTTTAATCCTTTCATGAATTTCTCACTATCTTAACATACTCAAAAAATACTTTTGGAACACCTTCAAGAAGCTTGGCTCCTCCTTGGTCATTTCTCTTCCATAACTCTATACCATTTTTCGTTAACTAATCCACACTCTTAGAGTTTACTTTGTACTGTATCAAAGGTATTCCATCAATCATATACAAACTAAATTGCAATGTCTTTGAATGACCCACTAAGCTATCTGCTCCATCATGTAAGAACCCCTTTACAAATCCTTTAAAGTCTGCCACCTTTTGTAGGAGAAAAGGTGGTGGATGCATGCTAACACACTCATTGAAGATCTTCATCAAATGTGGAAATGTAAACATGGCTTGTTTTCTAAGATTCTCAGAAAAGCGACTAAACAATGCATCAATGTCTTCATGAGTGTGACCAACCATAAGAAAGCCAAGTTGCATTCTGTCAAATACTCCTCGTGCAGCCAACAGTGAGATAGGTATGCAAACACATATCGATTATTATTTTCTAAACCACAATTGTCAAGTTGCAACAACAATGTTCTTGGCAACCTCTTGAACCCAAATACATTTCCATCCTCCTATACATGTGCATTAGAAAATATTGATTGCATCCTTGGACAATCATTTCCCTATCTAGAAGCAAAATTCTCAGTGTCCACATTCACATTTTTTATTAGATCAGTCTCTGCCTCTTCATTCTGAGCACTTTGTTCCTTATAGTTCTTGTTTTTCTCCTTAAGCACTTTCATATGTGATACAGAGAAGTGGTAGACAAAAAACAATCAAAAAGATTTGTTTGTGGTTCTTCACTTGATCTTTCTAAGCTCAAGTCACCAAACATGTGTTTATCTTTTCTTTCTAAGTTTCTTAGACATTTTGAGAGAGATGCAATTGTGAAGTTGGGATCACTCATCCATAATCCCAATGCAAAGTGATCATAAGTTGTTGGTCCATGTCCATGAGTGAGAATTCCTATCAAGGATACTAGAAGCCTCTCAACTCCATTGAGAGACTGTTGAGTATTGAGTGTGACATTGCCACTTGACGTAGATTCTTTGATTTTGATATTTAGCTCGTTTTTGGTGCCCTTGTTGAGAAACTAGGACAATGAACTGATGTAGCTTAAACTTGACCTTGTAATGCTATCAAACCATTAACATATTCCACTCTAGTGTGGCCTCATGAGCTTATTGTGGATATTTTAGCATGACAGTGCTGCCTCATGCAAGGGCTTGAGACTTTACCAGGGCTAGAAAATAATAGCTCTACAATCGAACTTAAGTTGGAGCCTCATCTACATGTGCCACTGTAGCACGAGGTTTCAAAGGTAGCCTCATCAGATCCTTGGCTACCAATGGCAAGAGGCTCAAACTTAAGTTTGAGTTGTTCTTAAGTTTGAGATAGCGCTATTGTGCAATGCTACCCACATGACATTGTTGAGGCTACTACTAAGGGCATGGAATAACACATTTAGGCTTGAACTTAAGTTTGAGCCTTAATTTTCTATGCTAGTATAGCAAAGCACGACTATACAAGCCTATCCTCCCGACATCCTTGTAGATACCAATGGCAAGAGCCTTTCTTGTAGTGTAGCCCTACTATGCAAGGGCGCAGCCTCATGACATCCTTGTGGCTATTAAGGACATGGAGAAATATCTTTAGGCTCAAACTAAAGTTTGAGTATTAAATACTATAGCACTAGGGTGAAAGGTTAGCCTTGTGAAATCCTTGTAGCTACCAAGGGCATAGAATAACATCCTTGTGGAAAAAAATGGGAAGAGGATTGCACTTAAGTATAGACCTTGCCTACATAGGTCAATATTGCACTACGATGCAAGTCTAGCTTCATGAAATCCTTGTGGAAACCAAAGGAAAATAAAAACACGTTGAGTCTCGGACTTAAGTTCGAGCCTCAACTGTATAAGCTATTGTAGCACTAGGGAGTAAGTCTAGCCTCATCCTTTAGAGATACTAATTCCAAGAGGCTAAAACTTAAGTCTAATCCTCACTTGCATAGGCTAGTGTAGCATTGGAATTAAAGGCTAGCATGATGACATCCTTGTGGCTACCATGGGTATAGAATAGCACCTTAGGCTTGAGCCTAAGTTCAACCTTCATTTTCATATGCTAGTGTAGCAGTAGGATGCAAGGCTTTCCTCATGACATCCTTGTGTCTACTAAGGGCAAGAGGCTCAAACTTAAGTTTGAGCCTTGCCTACATATGCTAGTATAGCACTAGCTTGAAATTCCCACTTCATGACATCCTTGTGGATACCAACTCAAGGGAATAGAAAAACACCTATAGGTTCAAACTTAAGTTTGAGCAATCAATTGCATATGATATTGTAGCACTAGTGTGTAAGGCTATCCAAGGGACATCCTTGTGGCTACTTAGGGAAATAGGCTCGAACTTAAGTTTGAACCTCGTCTACATATGCTAGTATAGCAAGTATAGCTTAATGACATCCGTGTGGCTACTTGGGGAAATAATCTCAAATGCAAGTTCAAACCTCGCCTAGATATGCTATAGTAGAAAGTCTAGCTTAATGACATCCTTGTGGCTACTTAGGGAAAGAGGCTCGAGCTTATGTTCGAACCTCGCCTACATATATGCTAATATAGAAAGTCTTGCTTGAACTTAAGTTTGAGCCTCAACTGTATATGTTATTTTAGCACTAGGGTGTAAGGCTAGCCTCATGACATCTATGTGGCTACCAATGCCAAGAGGCTCAAACTTAAGTTCGATCCTCACTTGCATATACTAGAGTAGCACCTGCATGCAAGGCTTGTTACTACCAACGGCATAGAAGAACACCTTTAGGCTCGATCTTAAGTTCAAGCCATAACTGCATATTCTTTAGCACTAGGATGCAAGGCTTGCCTCATGACATCCTTGTGGCATGGCTAGCCTGATTTGCATATGCTATTATAGAACTAGGGTGTAAGGCTAGACTCATGACATCCTTGTGGCTACTATAGGCAAGAGGCTCGAGCTTAAGTTCAAGCCTCACCTAGATATGTTAGTATAGCATTATCATGCAAATATAGATTCATGATGTCCTTTTAGGATTCATGCAAGAATAGAAAAACACTTAGGATTGAACTTAAGCCTAGCCTCATGACATCCTTATCAATGAGAAGAGGCTCACTTAAGCTCGATCCCCACTTGTATATTCGAGTGTAGCACTAGCATGCAAGGCTAGCTTCATGACATATTTGTGGCTACCAAGGGCATAGAATATCACCTTTATGCTCAAGCTTAAGTTCGAGCCTCAAGTGCATAAGGCAATAAGAAATCACTTTTAGGCTCAAACTTAAGTTTGAGCTTCCTCTCCATATGCTAATGTAGCACTAGGTTGCATGCCTAGCTTCATGATATCCTTCTGGCCAGAAAAATCATAGAGCTTCACTTTTAGGTTCAAATTTAATGTAGCACTAACTTGAAAGACTACTCTCATGAAATCCTTCTTGTTAGCAAGGGCACAAAACAACATCTTTTGGCTCAAACTTAAGTTCAGCCTCGCCTACACATGCTAGTGAATTTTTTTAAATGTAATATTTAACTTAATTATGTGCTCCTTATTTAGGTTCTAAAATTGTTTCTTTTTTGTTGTTTCATGAATGTAGGCTTCCAATGTACCAAGTATACTAGAGCAGGGTGCACAAGTCTTCACACTCAATGCTCTTGGAATGTCCACTCACGCAAGAACTACTGCTCCAAGAATAAAGGTTGACAAGACCTCTGAACTAACAAAAGAAGGAGTGAAGTGGTTTGTGGATACCTACGATACAGATGCAAACTACAAAGATGACATCCATCTATATTTGTCACAAGGTGATATGAAATATGGAGATATGGGGATTGTTATGGGTGTGAAAGATGATGTGGATGCAATAGCAATGCCATGATTTGCATGTAATGTGATACCTATTGGAGAGACCACAAAGGCACTTTTCATGTAGCAGACATGAATGGTAGCAAACTAGGAAAATATAATTCTATTGTGAAATTAGCATTGAAGATCTCTAGCTTCACTAATCAAGAAGACTCAGGTGTGGATTGTGTGGAAGACCTAGTGAAGGCAGTGAAAGATGCAAAGCGAGTCTTGAGCTTACCAAAGAGGATTGTACCTACAAAGAAACCAATAGGGGTACTCTCTAAGAAAGTTGTGGAGACGACAGGGAAAGCCATAGTTAGGAGTGCACTTGTAGCATCAAGAGGTTCCCGTGCAAGCGCTTCAACACATGTAGATAAGATCACTGCCACCATTAATTTAGAGGAGCAAGAAGGTTCACAAGAGCAAGATGCACAAGGACTCAAAAGAAAAAGAAAGGCAAAGGATGATTCTAATCTTGAGGAAGATCGACAAAAACTAGCAAAGAGGAAGATGAAAAAGAGTGCAGAAGAAAAAGAGGTTTTTGAAGAGGAGTTGTTGGAAATGGAAACTCCATTCGAAGATAACAAGGCACTGACCTCCTTAGAAATCAAGAAGGGATTCTATCCTTTTGGGATTAATGAAGTCTTTAGCATTGATGTGACAAGGTATTTTCCTACTCCATCAAACTATGTGTATAGAAGATTGAATCTAGATTGGGCCAGGATTTTGACTTTAGAATTCATTCAAAAACCAAAGCAAGAGGAGATATTGGCAATTTTGATGCCTTGTGATCCTTCCAAGAAACATCCTCTTAACAAACTTGCCAAAGAGGATGTTCACAATGTTGATTATTGGATCAGCTCTGGACAACACTCCATTAGAGCTACAAAACGTTTGTACGGTGAAAAAGTTGCAAAGGTTACCCCTCAATTGTGTCAACAATTCAAATATAGACGATCAAAGATTATTCTCAATTGCCCACCGAAGATCTCTCGCAAAATCTCCAAAGATGTGAATCTATCTATTGCAATGTCAATGCAAAAGGATCCATTTCTTGACCAACTTATGCAAGCACGAGCACAATGGCATGCAAAAGGATAGAAAGTGCGATGCTAGTCATCTATATATAAACTTATTGAAAAAAATTAAATTTCAATGTGCAAAACTTTCGTGGGGGCGGGGGGTCATGATTGTAAAAAACAGACTAAGATTGTATTGTGTTTACAAGGGCTTAGTTGCCAATGCGTTTCGACCTCAATGGGTCTCTTCAGGGAAAAACACAACCTAGCCAAGAAGTGGCTTTTATAGGAAAAGGAGATTGGTTTTGGTGTCATACCAAACTGGGGTTGAGTTAGGTCTTTGATACCAAGACGCTCAATTAAGAGGGTGAGAGGTACAGGGGTAACTACTTGGAGAGGGATGGTTGGAGGCAAAGCCGGTACTACAGGAATTAAGAACCATGTGACAATAGGAAAAGCTATATTTTTCAAAATGAAAGTCCGAAGGACTCCTTGAAATGTTCATGTATCTTCATATTTTCCAAATTGAAAAGTATCAGTAATTTAGAAAAATTATAGGTTTATGAGAGGGTGGAATATGGTACATCTTGTAAGGTCTAAGTTGAGGTGCTAGGGAAAGGCTTTAATGTATAAAGGGTTTATAAGTTTTAATCTCAATGAACTAAGGGCATTGGCAAGGATAGCAATGGAGTAGGACCATCATCTGTAGTACTAGAAAAATTTGAGAGTTTAAAATTAAGCTAAAATATTGAAGGGGTGAGGGTTGCCTTTATGTTTGGATAAGATTATAGTTTAAATGAACCAAGAATACAAGGATTGATTTTGACGAGGGAAATAAGGTATGGGGGGATCGTTCGTTATGTCAAAAAATGATAAGGGTTAGATTAAAGCTAGATTGGTTGGGTGGTGAGGTTTGCCTCTAGGTTTGGGCTACAATTGGTGAAATAAAAATTATTACGAAGGCAAAATCAAAATATAGGGCAAGCATTGGGCATGAGAGAGAGAGAGAGAGAGAGAGAGAGACCTTTTGTCACGTCCATGTAAAAAATGCATTATGTTGGTATGATACATGCGTTGCACTACTGTTATACGCTTATTATAAATGTGTCATACCGATATTTGACACAATCCATACCATTGTCCATTTGTCACGTAGTTGTCATATTGTTGTCAAACTATTATCATACTTGTATGATAGAAGTGTAATATCGATGTCTAGCAAGTATCACATCAATGTCCAGCAGGTGTCATTCATAATGATATTGGAATGATACAAGTGTCATTTTTTCATCATACCAGTGTCAAGCAAGTATTATAATTTTACAACATGGGTGTGATATTGGTGTCCAACATTTCATAGAGCTGTCATATCATTGCTAGGCTTCTATCATACTTGTATGATATACGTGTCATACCAATGTCCAACAACTATCATATTGGTATCAAACCAGTACTTACCATACTTGGATCATATAGGTGCCATACCAGTTTCCAAGAAGTGATTTACTGGTGATATACATGTGTCATATATGTATTATACAAGTTGCATATGGGTGCCCAACCCTTGTGATACATGTATCATCTTGTTGTCCAATCGGTACCATATTGGTGTCTCACATGTGTCATTCATTATGATACTAGTATGATAAAGGTGTCATGTTGGTATAGTTTTGCTATAACATGGCTATATTACTTTCACCATACCAATGTCTTGTTGGGATAGTTTTACTATAACATCGCTATATTACTTTTATCATACTGATGTGTCACTGAGATAATTTTGATATCATGCTATGATCATACCATTGACTGGGCGGTTTCACATCGATATGCTATTGGTATTTCTAAGGTGCCATACCATTGAAATATCGATAAGACACTATTACAACACTTTGGGCTAGTTTAACAATGTATTTGTTGTCTATGCACTCTTAGGGCAGTATCTCAAGTAGGACCGACGAGCCAAACAAGAGGTGTGATGTCTATTAGTTTCCTAACTTATTGTGGGAGGAAGAGATTGTATCTAATCAAAACTACCTTTGGGGTAGGACGCACCAGATAGTGAATCAAACTTTCCAAATAGTGTCTATCTACTCTACACACCCCATATGTGAGTAGGACACACCAAAATCATGTCAAACACGCATACAAGTACAAAAAAACTTGAAAAATACTTAAAATTTGTAGTTTTTTGAGTCTAGAATATGGCCAATCCCCAGAGTGTAGCTAGAGAGAGTGTGTGTGTCCCTAGCTAGAGAGAGAGTCTCTCCACAAGCTAGAGAGAGTGTGTAGAGGTAGAGAGAGGGTGTGTACGTAGATAGAAAGAGGGTGTGTATGTAGGTAGCTAGCAAGAGAGCGATGAAAGAGAGAGAAAGTGAATTATCAATCAAAAAGCCTGTTGAACACAATTTTACATGTTTATACACCCCTTGCGAGGTGCACTATTGAGAACCCCTCATATAACATGTGTTCAGGGGTATATTTGAAGAATGTAACCTAACTAAAATACCCCTCAAATTTGTGGGAATTTCCAAAATATCCACACATTATGAAAATTTCCCAGAATATCCCTTGAGTTTGGATAAAAAATCCCAATATTCCCTTCAAGTTATCAAAAAATCCCAATCTACCCCTTTGTGATAATAGAAATGATTACATATATTGCACCCCCCAAGATATACCGTGAGGTATTGATTGATATAAATATTAATTAATCGTTTATTCCAATATTACATGATTATTTTTTATATAAATAATTTCTAACTATCTGCTCAAATAAATGCAACCTAGCATGATAGAGAGAATGAATATAGAATGGATCATTGCCACAAGATGCAAAGATTGAAGAACTCGGTATGTCCTTATTGATGAACAAATGGAGAATCAAATGGAGCTTGGGCATGAGGCTAACAAAGAAGTGGTAGTGATGGTAGACATGATAGAAAAAGTTGTGGAAGCGATGATGATGGAGATCAAGATCACAGTAAACATGATCGGCATGATTGAAGCTACGAAAGAAGAAGTGACCATGAGAGAGAGGATGAATATATAAAAGATCGTAGCCGCAGGGGTGCTATCAAAGGAATTACGAAAGAGCTTGATGATCGCAAATATAGATACAGGATTAGCTGGTAGTGATGAGGATGATGGATGCATAGATTGAATCAAGGGATCAACATGTTAGAAACCTTGGCTCTTTAGAAGGGTATCGACCACAGGAACATGAGCTATTTAATGTTTATCAAGGTAGGGTTTCATGTGACATGGATCATTGCTAATTTGTGTAGCTTATGGGCCGTCGTGATTGAAAGGAAAGGATTTTTCATGTGTCACAAATTACCATGTGTATGATTGCTAACACACGACATGATCGATGTATGAAATCCAAAGAGACCATGACAGAAAGGATGAACAGAAAGAGGATTGTAGCAGTAGAGAAGGTGATTGAAGGACTCACAAAGCATGATGATTGAGGCATGGATACAATGGACTGGAGGGTCACTTAATAATTATGTGACTATCACGTGAGTGCAGTAAAGAAGTTAATGAATATGCTGGCAGTGATGATGATGATGAACTCATAGATGAGAGGACATCAACCACAAGAACTTGAGCTGCTCAACATTTACGGAGGTAGGGTTTCATGTGTCATGGATACTTTGGGTAGCTTGTAGGCTTTCATGATAAAAAAGGAGGGATTGTGATGATGTGTCCCAACTTGCCGTGCGTATGATTGCCAACGCAAAAGATTTTGTGAGGAGAGATAAAGAGGTATGGGTTAACGTTTCCTCCATGACTGGACTACAACTTGCCTTTCCATGGAAGATGTTGACTAAAAGACATGGCGGGGGGGGGGGGGGGGGGGTGTCACTTAATAATTATGTGACTATCATGTGAGTGCAATAGAAGGAATTATCAAATTTTATTTTTTTCTCACATTTTCACATACAAAAGGGTATCGTAAAATGGGATTGGAAAAAAAAATTACACATTGAATAGAAAAAGGTGTATTTTATGTGTCAATAGTTCATATATAAGGTTTTTATAAATAGTCCTTGAACGCATGCAATCTACATAATTTATACATAGTGACCCCCCCAAGAGACATGGCAAGATCTTCTACCGTTGAAAATAATATCTTCACATGAGGAATCTAATCTCTCCAGTATAAATCATCTTTCAATACATTGCAAAGGGATTTCTAGGATTATCATCATAGAGGAGGATGAAAATGGATGTTCTTGGCAATCGCTAAAGAGAATGAATTTACCTGAGAGATCGGAAGATAAGCAGCTAATAGTGTCAAGGGTCTTGGATGTGAGGGGTTATCCTACAATAAAGACGAAGGCGCCAAAGAGGAGCTTGAAATTGAGTTTCATGAGGACAAATCAACCTTCTTGAGAGGGCAAACAAGGTTCTCCATTGATGTGTCACCCGTAAAAATCATAAGTTAATTACATGGGTCACTTTAGTAGAGATCTACAATCTACTTTAGCTAAAGCGAGGACGAAGTTATTAGAGCACCAACAATGGACCATCCTTGATTCCATCCCAGAGGATCTTAAATGTCCTTGGGAAGATCCCATGCCACAAACATGCATCTCGCTCAAGAACTTTGTGATGTGGGACTCTCTAAGTATCAATACAAGAGTGAAGACAAAAACTTTCCATTTACAATCCAAAAATTGAGCTCGTTAGAGCAAACAATAAGAGCGGGAGCAAATCCATGATGGAAGCAAGTCGTAAAGCTTTGTCATCAGTAACCAAATCTCCATGTCTATGTGTTTGCTTGGAGCAAACAGCTAAAGTACAGGCAAGGGACAACTTCCATTCCTTATAATTTCTGAGGATACACAGTGTAGACTCTTCACCATGGAACTCTCGACCACACTTTCGTATGGCACTTTTGTAGGACGTTCACTATATATAGCCTGCAGTTTGTTTCATTTCCTCATAACATGACAAAATTTTTAATTATTCACATGGTTTTCTTGCAGCTTGACAAAAAAAATGTTCTCCACCTTTCACACTAGAGCAAGATGCCTCCTCAATGACTAGGTCGCTAGTCCAAGTTAATACTCTATACTTCACTCTACTGCATATAAACAAAGTATTTCTTATCCGCAACGACACATCTACTAACATAATATGGCGGACGGGGGAGCCCTTTACACATGTCGCAATCTGCGACTTGAAGGCTAAAGTCCAAAACTAAAAGAAGCCCCTTTGCACGCGATAAAGAGGGAGAGGCCGGAGAGGGGGAGAGAGAGAGGCCGTCGAGGGCTCCGGCCGTACTAGTCAAAACTAAACCTCATGAAGAAATTTCTATGACATGGCCAACCAAGCGCCAAGTCTAGCTCAACTTAGTGGAGCTTATAACTCATAAAGAATGGTAAAATACAAAAATGTAGCCTCAGCCTCTAGAGTACAAAGTCACAGTAGGCGGTAGAAGAAATATGTGGGCTTCATAAAAAGCAGCCCAAGCATTAATCTTCCTTGACACCAATAGGTCCTGCATGGTTGCAAGATCAAACGAGTAGATAAATCACAAAGGTATGTATGAGAGACAGAGAGAGAGAGAGAGGAGGGGTCCTGAAGGCTAATTAAGGAGAGTAACAGTTCTCATCTTTTGGTAGAGGGGCCTGCTAATCAAGGTGAGTATTGCATCAAAAGCCAGAGCAATGGTGAGCACTACTGCCAAAATTTGGAATGTAGTCCCATAACAGGCAGCACCGTAGCATGTCAAATTGCCCTGCGCCAACGCTTCCCAATCGTATAGGTAGCCAGCCATGCTAGAGAACACATATGAGCTTGTGACAAGGTATGTCACTGTCAGCACAAAGTTGGTGCTGAAGTGCTTTAGCCCATAGAACTCAGAGACAATGGGGATGACTAGAGTGACAAAGCAGCCATGCGAAAAGCCGAGTACTAGTGATCCCACATGTAATGACGCCACTGACCCTGTTGATAGCCAAACAAACAACACTATCATAGGCACCTTTGCCAAGCCCATCCATGCTGGCCTGGGAATACCTACCAGTCTGCAACCAACTCAAGTATAAGTTCTCTTGAATGATGGTGTGTATGCTACACATTGGTCAAGATAAAGTACACACATACAAACACACAAAAATCATAATGGAATCTCTTAACAATTGTCTTATACAATCACCCACAAAAGCTCACAAACTGACCTTTTGATGGAGGGCTAGGGAAGATTATATAACAAAATCCTATTTAACATGTTTTATATTTTAAGAAGCATAAATATGAACACACCTAATGTAATATTCGGAGACATTGCCTGATACTATCCTGCCAAAAAAGTTTCCCAAGCTGAATAGCGAAACGAAGAGGTTGACGGTGCTGTATCCTAGTGACTCTCCCACTTGGCCCAAATTGTTGTTGAATGTGACACCAGCTCCACACCCACAGAAGAGGGAGAAGTAGAGCACATAGTAGTGCCATGTCTTCAAGAGAGAAAGGGTTGGTGTTTCATTGCCAAGGCCTTCAACAACCCAAGCGGGCATCCGAGGGCGGCTAAAGCACATCCATGCACATGCGAACCTTCTACGTATTCGCTTCTCCAACAATATTCTGTTGGCATCTAGGGCTCCAGTTGTGTCAAGCAAAGGTTTTTTCAATGTGTTGTACTGGTTTATGTTGTCTGACATTGCCTTGGCGATGAGGCTAGCGTTATCTTGAGCTTGCGACTTTGCATCACCTGTTGCTTCTGTGTCCTTACCTTTAAAATGAACTCCTAATTTGGGCAAGGTATCAGACCTCTTCATCTTCACAAAGAGTACTACAGGGATAAAGGCTGGAGTTAAAATTATGGCCAAGAGAACCGACACCGATAGAGATTGGTATGTCAAGGTATTGTCCAAGTCGACAAGAAGAATGTCAAGGCAGGCAATGTAGACTGCTAGAACGGATGCAATGACATTGAAGATGAAAATGCTCTTCCTCTCCAACTGTTCCTCCTCTTTTGTAGTTGCAGTCGGCAAGGGCTTGAAGAAAATGGCTGAGACCAGGCAAAACATGTTGGGGATAGTGACTAGCATCAGTAAGTATGCGGAGGCCAAATTTGAGAAGAGGGTACTACAGAGAATGGAGAAAACTGCACCAGACAATCCCATGCATGCCTTGAGCAACCCTGCAACTGGCCCTCGGTTTCGACTGAAATTCCGGACAGATGCATTGAATACTATTGTGTTCATCCATGCTATGCAAATTCCTGCTGCCATTAAGGACATTGCCATCTGCCAAGCATCCAAATAAAGTAGTAAGCTCCATGGAAGGTTCACTGACAGTTTTAAATATTCATACATATCTGGGTATTCGTGAGGACTACAGAGAGTGCATTTAAGGCATCTCTGTGGCTAAAATTTATATGCAAGATTGACCAACATTTGAAATATGCTGTGTGAAGGAATATTTCTTGAAGAAACAATCTTAGCCAAACACATGTGCTATATTGATCCTTCCATCCAGTTTAATTGAACCGTTATGACGACACCCAATCTTCACATTAGCAATCAACGGTTGTGATCTTCGTCGACATGTACGCCAATTGCGAACATATACCCCCCCTGAAACTGCGGTATCAGTGGGGTTTTACCTTTCGGACAAGAGACTAATATTATCCTTGCCCAAACAAATGCAAGTATACAATATTATAGGCTTAAATTATAGTTAGGAGCAGAGCAACCATCCCTTCCTTCTCCCTCTGTTGCATAATTGTTTTGGTGCTTAATAGAGTTTTCAAAATGCTCGACTGGCCCTAATTAGGAGCGCAAAGCCCCGTCTTCTAACGGCATCATGCTGATCAATGATAATAAATTACACTTGGTTTTTGATCATTAGTAAATCAACAATGAGAGATGGTCACATAAACATACATACAATCCAGTAAGGCAGGGGATCGATGACTCGAGCGACGACGAGCCATTGGATTCCATAACCAAGAAATCCAAAAGTAGCGGCAATGCAGAGGAGAACCCAAGGGGGCAGGTAGTTGCTGAGGATACCGCCAATAATGCCGCCACATGAGTCTCCGATGTCCCTTGAAACACTGAGGCCATTTAGGTGGCTCTGATTGATGCCCAACACCTCCTTCAATGCCTCTGAGTAGTTTGCATATGCATAGTTTCCCGAAAAGACCATCAACCACATGGCGGATACAAACCCGGCCCATTTGCGCACGAATACCCGTCGCTCTTCCCGTTCAAAATCTACCATTCTTGCTACTTTGTATGCACAAATGTACAGAAAACTAGATATTATTGTGTGTTGTGCTGCGAGAAGCATACACCAGGTACGCACAGACGCAAAAATTGGTGAGCCAAGCTTCTTGATATTGTGCTGCTTGGGAGCGCACACACACACACGCACGCACGCACGCACGCACGTACACACACACACACACGGAGCTCTCACACTGCATGTGAGATGTGAGGCTTGTGTACGTGTGTGAGTCCGGTGAGAGAGAGAGGACCTAGGATGAGAGAGGAGGCAGAAGATAAAGAGTCCAAGCTGGCGGAGTGACACTAGTGGGATGCTGCCACGCTGGCCTGCACGCAATGTGGGCGGTTAATAAATATTCTCATTCTCATGAACGTTTGCTCACGTCTTCTGAAGTTTGAAAGGTGTAGCTGTGCTGTGTGTGCGTGTGTAGTCGAGAGGTGCAGCTGGCGTCAATGTCGTCTTGTGTGCATGGGAAGGAACTTTACTAGGGGAATCAGGCATCAGGATCTCTGTGTGTTTGTGTGTGTGTGTGTGTTGGGGTGGGGGCCCGAGAGGGATTGGGATTGGGATTGGAAAGCCTGACGTGTGTGTGTCTTGAGAGAGAGAGAGCAAGAGACGCAAGGCTAAAGGACCCGCCCCCCCCTCCCCCGCCCCCAAGCAAGACAAAACCAGAGAATGTTTCGGCCCTGTTTACAATTTTAACCAGAAAAAAAAAATGGACCACGTTTCTTTTTTTATTTTGAAGAAAGTAGAATTTGATTAAGAAATGCCAGAAAAGGATACAATGAAACCCACAGGAAAGGGGTGGGTTAGCCCCTTTACAAAAACTAGCATAGCCGGCGGCCTCTCTCTCTCTCTCTCTCTCTCTCTCTCTCTCTCTCTCTGTGCATCACTCTACTCCCTCTGTGCATCACTCTGCTCCCAGACTGCAGGCCACACCCACCGGTTGAAGCAGGTTCTGACGCGTGGCAAGGAGCGGGGAGCCGGAATTCCCTCCCCCTTTATCCTTAGTATAGATCAAAGAGGCAGCAGCTCTTTCATTCTAAATCTATTGCCTTAATTGATAAAAGACTCGCACAACCTTATTCCATTGTCGCCACTCGGTACATTTTTTGATAGAAGACAAAGATTCACATTTATAGGGGGCATCCACAGTTCTGTTACATATTTGAGTTGTTGAGTGTAGCAAATCCTTTTTAAGGAGGGACATAGGAAAGGAGGAATTGTACTAAAAGACTGAGGCATTTCTCTGGAGCCATATGAACCACAAGATGAAACCTCTCCATATATTCAATAGGGTAATATCCAACCCCTTCTAGTTTCCGAGCAAAAGATCCTTGGAATCCAGAGACTTGAGATTTATCTGAGAAACGACAGACTGAAGAAATTGAACGATTACCTTGTTACCTTGCAGTTGAGCCAGATGTGAGCACAATCTTCAGTAAATATTTTGCATCTACTACATACACCATTATTGACTCCTTGCTCTGAGGGCTCTCTCTCTCTCTAGTCCATAAACATTTGAACTTGTAGGACCATTGTGTAGATGGAAATGGTGCACAATGCTCTCTCTAGTGGTGGGGTGCTTTGGATGTTGTATGCATGAGGGCTTAGAAGCTAGCTCAAAACCGACAAGCAATGTAGAAACATGAAAATATAAACAATAAACTGAACAAGAACTGAAACAATGGATTAGACAACCACAAGCCCTCCAAGGCAACACTCTGTACATAACCAAATGACCATACAAAGACTAGTTTGGTTGTGGCCAACTCTGCCCAGTCCATGAGTGGGTGCAAAGATACACGACAGAATTGTAAACCACAATATGACTACATAAGAGGACTATAAGGCTCACAAGCCCAACTGCAGACAACCAAGGTGATGTGCTTCGTAACTAACGCTTGGAGTGTAAGGCAAGTGCTCGAGAGTGTGACACATAGTGGGCTCTCACACAAGGAAAGATTCTCAAAGACTCTATGACTCTCAATCTCTCGCTAGACTCTCAATCTCTCGCTAGACTCTCAAGGCTATCCACATGATGCTATATGTGGACGGGAGCAAAGAGGGACCCGAACCCCGACGACCTCTAAAACACCGGGGGTCGATGACACGCCTCGAACCGATCACGGTAAAGCGAGCAGGAGGCACCACCTAGCTTTGAGCGGCTAGGACGCAGACGACGGTGATGTGAACACCGCACATACACACACAAATGATGAAAACCCTCTGGGATGTGAGGGAGAATTATTTCTTGCAGTATTTACAATGACCTTCCTTTCGGCGAGGTGGCACACCGTGGTGATAGAGAGGTAGGGAGAAGAGATGGTGAATCTATTTGGTGCGTTCTCTAAAGATGACTTGTTGATATGAAACTTCCTACCAAGAATGTGTATGTGTGTGTGCATCGACCATTGGAGTTGAGAGGTGGACGTATCTCCCTTCACATGGTGCAATTCCCAAAACAAACCATCACACAAGTCCCCTCCCCGTGATGCCAATAGTATCAATTCCTCCCACTAAAACTCTACCAAACCTCACCACATATCGCTTGCCATCATTATCATCTTGCCCAATCGCCCATCCAATTCCTGTGGGGCTAGTATCCACTGTCACAATTACATATCTTCCACATTCATAGTTTTCTTTTCTCAAAGTTGGAGACATAAGCAACAACTTCTTTAATTTCCTCATGGCATGGGTATGCATTTCTTCCCATTGAAACTTTTTGTTCTTTCTCAAAAGATGATACAAAGGCTCTACTACATGTGCATAATGCGGAATCCAGATAACATAAAACACGCATGCACCCAAGAACCTTCGAACCTCAGTGACATTTATACATTTCTCTTTCATTCTCTGGATTACATCAACCTTTGCAGGACAAGTCCTTCTACCATATGGCCCGCACATATGTCCCACAATAAGAACTTCATTCACACCAAACATTGACTTTTGTCCAGACAAGGTAAGGTTTACCTCTTCCAACCTTGACACGATATTATCACAATCGTTGATATGGTTTGCCACATACTTTCGGCACCCCCTCGAGTCTAGAGCCACATCTTTATCACTTACATCACATCCTTTGATTGGCACATCATCAAGGAAAGGCATTGTAGTTTGTGGTATGAAGTCACGTAGGACTTTGTTCATACCATTTATCATGTGTGCAACTGAATTCGTTGCCCCCTGAGGTAAGGTGCACATCCTTACTAAACCCAAGGGTGTCCTCATGGTAGTCAAGTCCCTACTTTCCATTGCTAGTTGGAACTGATCATACCCTGAGTACAAATCTCCCATAGAATATATTGCCCTTCCTGCAAATGCCTCTGCAAACTCATCGACAATTGGCCCTATACCCACATTTCTGATTTTCACCTTGTTTACAGGTTTCATATCTTGAATAAAGCGTAAAGAACCATTTTTCTTTGGAACAATGAACCACCTATTTCAATATGGAGCACAATAAGGCTCCAAGATACCCATCTTGATCTTTTCATTAAGCAACTCAATGAGTTTTGGCAAATGAGCCTTTGGAACAGGAATAGGTCTCAAGTTCCAAGGTACATGAGGGATAGTGAAGATCACCATAAGAGCAACAATGGATGGATCAACACACCCTATCTCATAAGGCTCAAATGCAAAAGTTTTTCCATGTTTGGCAAGCATGTCTTCAAAGCATATCTTTTCAGCTTTTGTCAAACTATTCTCGCAACCAACCTTTAACTCTTTCAAAGAATCCTTTGTGAACTTGTGTCCAATCTTGCTTGGGTCACGAAGGCTAGGTTGCAAAGCAGCTTGTTCCATCTTATTTGTGCAGTCTTTTGGTAGAGGTAATGCCACTGGTTTCACTTTCTTTGCCATGGACTTATACTTGGTCTCCACTCGTGCATCAACACTTTGAGAGTTTTTGAAATCCTCAATGACTTTGTACATTTCTATTGAGCATACTTTCACGACCTCACTTCCCATATGCAAATTGCATTCCACTAAAGACTCCAAATCTTGCATAGTATCCACAAAAGAACACTCATCAAACACACCTGCAATGCATTCATTATCTTCTAGCAAACCATTCATCTTCAAACTTCTTTGTACACTATTTACATGTTGTCGTTCACCCCGCTTTAAGTCCTCACACTCTGTAAAAGCAATAGATCCATAGTCTGATAATCCTACAAAACCTGTAGAAATTGTATCCTTTGCATATACATGATGCGAGAACCTTTCTCTTCTTGTACCACTGCAATCCCGCTCTACAATGGTACATGGCCGAAACCCCTCATATCCTTGTAGTCCTGGAATTCTTTGTTTGTCTTTGGCAAGGGTTTCTCTCTAAGACTTTCACGGTTCCTTTCATGGTCCACACAAACAGTAAGGAACTGTACTGCACGCTTCCCATCCCTGCTACTTATTCTTGCATAAGTTAACTCATCATCCATCACCTTGGTTTCCATGCGAGTAGCAATGATGTATGGCTGCCTAAGGATAAGAGGGTATGTAGACATCTCTTGCACAAAGAAATTCTGGTCATCTTTCACATCCCCTATAGTCACCTTAACATTTGGACAAGCTCCGTACAGCTCCCTTGATGAGTTGTTTGCTGCACGAATCATCCATCCATGATTATCAATTGGCCATTTTCCTTTTGATAAAGACTCTTTGACATGAGGTTAATTTATGACCCATGATCTATCAACACAATGTATGGCTCTTCCAAGTCTCCTACTTTTACCAGCATCTCAGTAGTTGCTCTTGCCCAGTGCCTATTCAAGTAGTATCTCTCGTGAGTGGTCTCCACTTCATCTTCATCATCCAAGAAGTGAACGTGTTTTACTCCTCCCCTAGACTTGTAGCATCCAACAATAGTTTCATCACCTTGTTTGCCATAGACATGTACACCCTGTGCATTTAAAGTTTCTTCTTCACCCTGTACATGGATAGATTCAGTAAGAGACTTCCGCTTCCTCTTTATGATATCAATTATTTCTTCGTGGAATTCCCACTTTGCTATACCAAGGACCTCACCCAAGGTAAATTCCACCTTACTGTTTAGAATCCTCTCTTCCAAAACCTTTTTGAGATCCATTGCTGCCTCTGTATCAGATTGGAGTTTGTAGGCCGGACCGTTTGCTTTGGAATTTGTTGCATCCTTCTTCTTGTCTTTAGAGGCTTCTTGCATAGGCACTTTGGGGATAGGCATTTGTTGCGGGGAAGGTGATCTAGGAGGCACTGTGTCATTTCTACCTCCACTCCTCGTTGCCCGCTTTGAAGGCCCTTCATCCCATTCTCGCGCCTACGTTTCTCTTCAACAATGGCCTCATTTGCTTGTCATTTGGCAATATATGCATGCACTGACAAAGAGTCCACAGGGTCATTCCAACCTGTTTCAAGCCGAATGCAATCTCCAGCTTCATGTAAAACCTCTGTAGTCATTTTACCCTTCATAGCAGACTCTATAGCACATGGCCATAGCTCTACAATATCATTAGACTCATCTTCTCCAACCTTGAATGATCCTTTTTTCTTAATAGGATCCACCTTCAACCCATAGGCGGCTGCCTCAACCATTGAGATGGCATGGCTAGTAGCCATGTCCTCAACTAGCTTCTTTATCCCGCCTTTGCCAAAGTTTGTTCCCAAGAGCTTACCCGTTTCACTTAAGTGAATTTTTTCATCTTTAAAGAAAACGAGCTCCTTTGTCAAACCGTCTTTAAAACTTTCACAATCCCTCCTTCCATGGTCAATACTATCACACCATATGCATCTATTGACAAAGCCTTCTCTGGTTTGCGGTCGTTGCCCTGTAGATTGACCTGATGGTTTCCCCTTTTCTTCTAGCCTTGTAAGCTTTAAATTGAGCTCTTGCATTCCTTTGACAATATCATCTAGGATGGATTTGTCACTCTTTGGAACCACAATCACAGGCTTTATAGGACTCTCGGAAACACTTGGGGATTGAGTAGGATTGACTATCATCTTGTCTCTTCGTCGTTGTTGCTTAGCTAGCAGTGAAATGGCGTCGTCAACCTCATTCCAATCAGTCTTCAAACCCTGTTCTGCATCCTTATCCTCAAGTAGTAGCTCTAACTTCTCTTGAATCTCTTTACCTGCGGCTTGCAAAAAGAGCTCTGTCTTCTCCGAGTTTAGAGTAGCCTTTTTAGTTCTTGAAAGTTGATAATAAAGGCATTCGAATTCCCTTAGCAGTTCGGTAGGCGAGAGCCACTCTTTTGACCGAACTACCCACTCTAAGAAAGTCCTCTTTGTTACCCTTTCGGAGTCCTCCATGAACTACTCTTCCTTCAAGGCTAATTTGAATGCTTCCCAAGTTGCCCCATGCTCATTTCTAATTCCCCTTACATGCTCTCTGATCTCGGGAACCACAGCAAGTTCAAAACTTTGCACCATCTCTACTTCGGGCACTCGATGAAGCTCCATCTCCTTTACATACCCACAAAGATACTTTGTTACATATTTAACTTTAAATTGGTCCAATTTCTTCACCACAGATTGAAGCGCTTTGGTTGAGGAAAGCTCCCTCCTTTCTGCATCTTGCTCCTGCTGCATAAACACTGCAAAAGCTTGAAACATTTGCATTGTGACTGGATCAAACCGAACCCCCTGTTTCTCTTGTTGCTCCATAGCTTTAAAACTTTATTTTGAGACCTTCAATGAAGATTTTGAACCCTCACCCTAGCCTAATTCGCGTCGGATTCACCAAAAACGTGTCAAGAAGTGCGCAGTGCGACTAGGAAAGCGTCGGGCCTCTGACTGTGAGGATTCGTAGCAAACTCAAGCAAGGCGTAGATGATTTGAAGCCAAAACCACACTAAAAAAGAACAAAACTCCAGCCATGAAAGCTCCACTTTGAAAAAGAACCAATACTAACTCAAAACTCTTATATGTGTGAAAATTAGGTGTAGCCTCGCTCCCAATTGCACAGATGCAGTGCTCATTCGACATATTAAAAACCCTAAATTTACGCTTCGATTATTCGTCGTGAACATTTCATGGAAGCTTAAGTACTTCATTGGAGAAGCCCAAGTAGTTATTTGAGGAGGGGAAACCCTAATTGGAGGCCTCACAGCCTCAACCATGTAGTGGAAGCAGCACGGGACTGCACTAGCACCCTGTAGAGGAATGGTTGAATCTCCTTGCTCATGTGCCCAAATGAGCTCATTCTTGGCTCTAAAAATTCCCACACAACTCGAGCAACAATTCCAACATCATTGATGTGGCATGTTGAGCTATTTTGAGCATTTTTAAGGCTATTTTTGACCATTTTTAGCCCAAAAATGTTACTTTTTGTTCGTAAAAAGCCCAAACGAGCTAGAAAAAATCCCTAAAATTGTGGAAAAATCCCATTGGGCTCAAATTTCATGTTGAACCTCATTTTCCCACTTGGTAATCACTTTGCATACGTCTTTCATGCCAGCGCACGAAACCTGCTATTTTTGGCCGAGATTGCCCGGAATTGAACTTTCTAGGCAAAACGAGCGTGCCACTTCGAAACACTTGACATTTGTACATTACCAAAGCAAATTAGGCATATATTTATGTGAAAAATAATTCCATGGTGCCAGGTGCAGGGCCTAGTTCGCCCGGCAAGGTATGTACACGATTGCAACCGTGACATTCATTTTCACATATATCACACTATGTACATTGTAGCATTTGGTCCCACACATCATAAACATTAAGAGTGAGGTAGATACTTTAATTTCACATTATGAATGTGCGATGGCATGATAGCGTACGTCTCTTTGGGGTCGGCCGGGATATGCCTTCAGCGCCTTTGTTCTTTTTGTTGTCGGTGTCACGTGATTCGGGTTGTCCTTCTTTGTTGATGTCGCCGTAGTCGTAGAATTCTTCGTTTTTTTGTATTTTTTTTGTGTGTACGTTTTGCGTGTGTGGGCATGTATAGGTGTGCGAGTATATGTGTGTACATATGTGTAATTATATATATGTGTGTGTGTGTGTGTGTCTGTGTGTGTGTGTGTGTGTGTATGCGTGCGTGGGAACGCGGGCGGTGTGTGTGTATATAATGTATATATATATATATATATTTATTTATTTATTTATTTTTTCGACGATGCTGTGGGCGATGCAGAGGCGGAGGGGGGGGGGGGGGGGGGGTGAATGGGGTGAGAGAGGGGGTTGTGTGCGCTCGGGTGTGTGTGTGTATGAGTGTTGCTATGTGTGCGCGTT
The DNA here is from genome assembly GCF_014529385.1 of Adiantum capillus-veneris. Lineage (NCBI taxonomy): Eukaryota > Viridiplantae > Streptophyta > Polypodiopsida > Polypodiales > Pteridaceae > Adiantum > Adiantum capillus-veneris. Next base: position 34,246,482 of record NC_140941.1, read on the forward strand.
ATGGACTGCGGAGGGGAGAGCATGATAGAGACCGTGGGGGGGCCTACCTGCGACATGCGCGCATAGAGCGCGAGGGAGAGAGGGGGTGTGTGTTGGAGAGGGGAGAGAGGGTATGAGTGGATGGGGGGGGGGGGGGGGGTGTGTTGGATGGTGTTCACAGCGCCCGCGAGGGCCGGGGATAGAGAGCGTGCGACAGAGAGCGGAGCCGCTGGGAACGGGGGGGAATAGTCAATGAGAGAGAGAGAGAGAGAGAGAGAGAGAGAGAGAGAGAGAGAGAGAGAGAGAGAGAGAGAGAGAGAGAGAGAGAGAGAGAGAGAGAGAGAGAGAGAGAGAGAGGTCCCTCCTGAGGCGTGTTCCCACCATGGGAGTAAGAGAGAGGGAGAGCAAGTGGTGAGGTGGTGAGGGGATAAGGGAGGGAGGGTAGAGAATAGAGAGACAGAGAGTGAGAGAGAGTGTGGCTTCCCCTAAGGCCCGCGGGGCCGCTCCTAAGGGGCAGAGAGAGAGAGAGAGAGAGAGAGAGAGAGAGAGAGAGAGAGAGAGAGAGAGAGAGAGAGAGAGAGAGAGAGAGAGAGAGAGAGAGAGAGAGAGAGAGAGAGAGAGAGAGAGAGAGAACTTAGAGCTAGGTGAAGGTAGGGGAGGGGTGGAATATGAGGTGGTCCGCCATGGTTATGAAGAAACAAGGGGGGGGGATATAAGGCTAGTGGAATGTGGACCGCAGGGGGGGGGGGGGGGGGGGAATTGGGGATAGGAGGCCTGCCCGGGGGCTGAGGTGTGGAGGAGCAGAGAGAGAGGGAGAATATACAATATCTGTGGCGGCCCGCCGGAGGGTGTGATAGAGGCACCAATGTGTTATGTGCCTACCGGGCCAGGTGATGCAGCGGCAGAGTAGGAGAGAGAGAGAATATCGGCGGAGCCGAGCGGTAGGATGGAGAGTGATTCGTCTTCTGGCGATAATGGAGGGTGTGTGGCCAAACTGGCGGCACCCCACTAGTGGTTAACGTTGGGGGGGGGAATGGTAAAGATCTTTTTTTTGTTTTTTTTTTCTCTTTTGGTAATAAGCCTTCCCTTCCTTAGGGTGTGTTTCTCATGGTCACGGTTTCGAAAACTGACCATCATAACCCCTCCCATCTGGCTAGAGGCATTCATGCTTCTAGCCCTTCCTCTGCATCTTTAGTTGTGGAGTTAGAGGGTTCTCCCTCTTCTGGAATGTCTAGCATGAACTCTCGATCAAACCCAAATTCATTGTTTTTTGACAATGAATGGTCCTTCCCATCTGGGTTGAAATTTGTTGTCCTTCCTGGTGTCAAATCTGTCGTTGTATCTCAGCACTAACATACCCTTTCCCAGGCCCTTTTCTTTAAGCCCTTGATTGAAGGTGAGCCGGCGTCGTTCTGCATGCACTGCATATTGATTGATTTCTTCTTCCCTATCTAGTTGGAGCCTCTTAGATCCAGGATGTGGTTTCGGAGATTTACAATTACGTGTTGTATCTGGCTAGCCAAGACTCGTAAGCTGGCTATCTGTACCTCAATGGGTAGAATTGCCTCCTTCCCATAAACTAGAAGGAAAGGGGTGAAACCTAGTGATGTTCATAACGTCGTTCGGTAGGCCCATAGAGCTGCCAAGAGATGTTTATCCCAGTCTTCTGTGTGATTGTTCACCTATTTTGTGATGATTTTGCAAATCATTCCGTTTACTTTTTCTACTAGGCCATTACACTGTGGATAGTATGGTGTGGAATGTCGGTGTGTGATGCCTAACTTTTTCATCAGTTCTCCCACTAGATCACCTCTGAAACGTGGTCCCCTATCTGATATTATCTCTAGAGGAGTGCCAAAACCGCAACAGATGTGCTCAAAAATGATCTTTGCTACCTCTTGGGCTGTAATATGGGTGGTGGCTGTTGCTTCTGCTCATCGAGTCATGTAGTCTACACCCACTATAATGTATAGTTTACTTGATTGGGCCCTTGGTAAAGGACCGATTGCATCTATTCCCCATTTCTCAAATGGACCACATGAGATGATAGGATTTTGTGGCTCATAGGTTAATGTCCGATCACTAGCCACTTGACAAGCCTTGCATGTTTTACACCAATGGTGTACATCCCTGTTCAATCTAGGCCAAGAGTATCCTGCTTCTAGAATCTTCCTACTGGTGAATCTAGAGCAAAATGACCACCGCAGACGCCATCATGGCAACTTGAAATTACCTATGTGATCTCACTAGAGGTTGGCACTCGCCTAAGAATATGATCCTTGCCCTTACAATACAAGTGGTCGTTTACAAGGCGGTATCTGGTAGCCTTCCTTACCAGCCACTGTTTCTGGCCTTTGGTGTGCCCTTCCGGACATTCTCCTGTATCTAGAAAGTTAATGATATCAGGCATAGCATCACTACCTTGAAAGAGGGGTAGTTTCATTTTGATTGCTCCTACGGGAATGTCCTGTATTCTTTCTTTGGCTAGAGCATTTCAACCTCTTGACTTTCTGCTCTGGGGACATGAAATAGTTTCACTGCTTCAAACTTCCTTAGAAGATCCTTAACTTGGCATAGTTGACCAAGTAAAACTTGATTTTTACAAACCCAAGTGCCGTTTATCTGCCTTATCAAAAGCAAAGCATCACCAAACACATTTAGGCGATGAATTCCTTGTGAAATACATTGTTCCAACCCAAGAATTAGAGCTGCATATTCTGCTTCGTTGTTGGAGTGGGAGTGTAATAACTGCCCAATGGAGAATACTCTTTCTTGTTGCTCATTGAAAATGACTATGCCAGCTGCAGACTGGTCCACTATTCTTTTGTATGCTCCGTCAAAGAAAAGAGAGTGAGCTCTTTCTAGCTTAGGACTTTCTATCATTGGTGTTTCTTCTTTTGCTTCCGTGTTGACCTTCAGCTTCTTCTCATAATAGAGATGAGTAAGAATTCCCGCTAAACTAGCCCTGGTGGAGTTTTCCACTTGCATGGTGTAGTCAAACTCTTGTAATCTAACCAGCCATATAGAGATCCTAGATGAGACATCCATGTGTCGCATTATATATGGGAAAACCTCCTCCATTTTCAGGATTACAAAGGGTATAGACAGAAGATAGGAGCGGAACTTTGTGGTAGAAAACATTAGTGCAAGAACCATGTGTTCTACTTCGGTAAATCCCTTTTCTGACGGGGTCATGACACGACTATAGAAGTAAATAGGACACATGAAAGAATTTTGGGGGTTCTTTTGCATTAGCACGGCTCCGAGTGTATCACTTACTACACTAGGGTTCATGTAAAATGGCTCGTCCCACTTCGGGGGTGAAATGGTGGAAAGCTTAGCTAGGATTTGCTTCACCTCGGTAAATTGCTTCTCGTTTTCTTCACTCCATGAGAAGACATCCCTTTGGGTGATTTGTTGTAGAGGGAGGACCACTTGAGATAGCAAGTGAATGAACCTGCTTAAGTATCTTACCTTCTGAAGGAAAGAAACCAACTACTTAGCGGTGGTGGGTGACGACAAAGATACCAGAGCTTGAATCTTGCTAGGGTCACCCTCAATCCCTTTTGCTCAAATTACATGGCCAAGGAGAGTGACTTTGCTTTCACTAATGTGACACTTATCCATGTTGAGCTGGCTAGCCAATGTTTGTAGCCTGGTTAAGCCATCGTAGACTTTGCTTAAATGGAGGGCTCGTGAACTATAGATGCAAAAATCATCTATGAAAACCCGTATTGACGTTCCAAAGTAGGGTTGGAAAACAAAGGTCACATAGCGTTGAAATGTGGCCGGAGCGTCGGTGAGGCCAAAAGGCATCACTCTGTGAGGAAAGCATCCCCAAGGTGTGATGAAGGTTGTCTTCTTCTAGTCTTCTTTTGCAATGCTAATCTGGAAGTATCCTGAGTAGCCATCGCACACTATGTATTGCTCGTGACCCGCCACTTCATTGAGAATTTCATCCTGGAATGGGAGGGGAAAGTGATCCCTCTTCGTGGTTGCATTGAAAGGGTTTATAGTCCACACAAACTCTCCACTTGCCATTCTTCTTTGGTGTGACTACTACTGGGGAGACCCATTCTGAGTCTTCGACAGGGTAGATGAAACCTGCTTGTAGCAAACTCCTCACTTCTTTAAGTAGTGCCTCTTGTTGGATTACTCCAAGTCTTCTGAGCCTTTGCACCATGGGTTTACTACCTTCCTTGAGTTTTATGTGGTGCTGTACTACTGTGATTCCTATGATCTTGTCATAGCCATCAATGAATAGTGTAGTGAAATTACCCAGCGTGGAGACATATTCCTTCTTTTCTTCATCGGTTAGCTCATTTGAGAGCATCCTTTGTAATTTACCTGCATCCTCTAAGGATTGCGTACCTGATGGTTCCTCTTGGTTTGTCGGGGGTGTTTCAGATTGTGTCAATCTTTTTGGGTCTTTAAGAATGACCCCCATAACTTCAATGCTACTGTCACTCCCGTCAGTGGTGGTTGTCTCTTCTCTTGAGGTAGACAAATAGTTGTTGGTGGAATCATCTTCTGAAGCCTCCAAGATCATGTTGCATTGCTTCCTAGTCCTCATATAGTAGAATATGGACTTCCCTTTAGCGTCCTTCATCTGAATCATCCCGGTGCTCCATTCTTGCTTAGCTTCCATATCCATGAGCTAGGGTCTCCCAAGAATGATAGGGTAGCCCTCTCCTTTGTGTGGCATGACAAAGATGTCTACCTCCACTTCTATATTGAATGCTTTTACTTTGACCGCATTCACAATGCCCACACATTTCACTCTTACATTGTTTGCCATTTTGGCTTGGCAGGGTGCCGGCCTACTCACCTCTAGACCTAGATGGTTCATCATTTTTTCACTCATGACGCATATTTGCACGCCACCATCTATGTAGACATTTGAGATTCGTTGCCCCTTGATGGGAGCATCCATAGTTGGTAGGATGTCATCGAGATCCCTTCCAGAGATAGCCCCAGCTATCCTTGGTCTTGATTTCTTGGTACTCACCATTTTTGTCCATTTCCTCCTCATTCTTGGTGCAAGGTGGAGTAATTTGGGCCAAGTTATCTTCGGGCCCTGCATCAACACATCCTGAAATAAGTCATAGGGTTGAGCATACTCACCTAGTGAGAAATCCACTATGTCTATCTTCCGTCGCAGTTCAGCTGCTTGCTTGCTAGACTCGGCCTTCCCTTTAGCTTCCAAGCTAATAACACTCACCGCTTGGTTTACAGCAGGTGGTGGGGGTAGTGGTGGAATAAGAGGTTGTGGTGGTGGTTGTTGTTGTACAGGTGGTCGAAGGATCTGGACCGGTGGGATTGGCCCTAGTTGCCTGGGGGGTGGTGGTCTTGCCCTTGGCGGAGAGATTTGATTATGTCTCCCCCCTCTATTGAAATTATGCCTCCTTCGATGTGGGCAGTAGTACATACCATGGCCGTCTTCCCTGCAATTATAGTAGTGGTACTCTTAGTAATGCCTTCGTTGTCCTCTTCCTTGTTCTGGATTTCTGACAGGTGCATGCCCTTGCTGCACCAGATGCACGGATAAACTCTCTAGTTGGGTAGTGATGCGACTTAGTAGATCTTGCTGCTCCTTTGATGCCTCTTGTGGTTGGGCTCTATGACTGGCTGTTGCAGTCACTGGAGTTGGTTGGACCGAGCTTGTTTCCTCTGACTCATTTACTCTTGCTTGCATGCGCAACTTCTTGTCTTTAAGGTGGTCTACTTCTACTGCCAACTCATATGTTGCAGGAAACCTTCCCTTCACCTTCTCTCTAAGCGGTGACCACATGCCAACAATGAAACGGTCCTTCTTCAGGAAATTTGGCGCTCCTTCGCCTTACTCTAGTGAGGCAACCCATCTCTCCCATAAGTCCACAAACGTGGACTCGTAGGTGGCATACTCTAGCAGACCTCCCTGCTTCAATTCCATCAGTAGCTGCCATAGATTCTTCGAGGTTGTGCCTCCACCAAACCTCTTTACAAAGGAAGTCCGTAGCACATCCCATGGATTCTTGGTATCCTAGGGCAATGCATTGTACCAGGACTTGGACTCTACCTTCATTAGTAGAGGAAAAATTCGAAGTCGTGAAGCGTCGTCATCTTTGTTGGAAACCACACAAGCAATGTCGAAATCATCCAAAAAGTCGGTGTGGTGAGATCTTCTCCCTTATTTCCACTGAACGTGGGGAAAGAAACACTTGCCATGGTAGTGACTTAGGAAATTACAAACTTTTTCCTTTTTTTTAATAAATATTATACTAACAACAATAGCGGCTCATAGAGGCTTTTTATAGAGTTGGGTGGATAGATTAAAACAAGATAAAGATAGAAATATTAAAGGAATGGTGATAATCCAATATGGGGAGAATGATAGGGTTTGGGGAATTAAGGATTTCTCCTAGCACCGCCGCACCGAATAGCTACACGATCTTCTGTTGGTAGAAGATTTTTCTATCTACATAGATATTCACATGCATATGCTGCAGGTATCTGAACGGGAATGTTGTCGGCCCGTTTTCCATCATGCACAGAGGGTGGAGTACTTACTTACACTCTTACCGTGCCAGTGTTGATGAGTCGGCACATCCACTGGAGGTCGTCACCTTTCATGGGCTCTACCTTTTCTTCGTCGCCCAGCACGTACGGGGTGATGGCAACCCATCTGACCACTCCCAGCCTTTTGGCTAGCAACAACTGTAGATAATTACCGTAGTCGACGTGTTGCATGAATTCCACTCCATTCAGCTGCAACTCGTCTCCAGCCCACTGGGTTTCACCCGTGGTGGAGAGCTTCTTCAGGATAAGTTGTACAAGGAGAGGAGGAAGACCCTCTACCCGTCTTCCAAAACAGCGAGAGCAGTAGTAGCCGAACCACTTTTCCTTGGGACATGGGAACCTTCTTACCACTTCTTCCTCAAGATTGTCGAAGTGGACTGGTAGTACTCGCATGCATCGTGCAAATTGGTAGGCAACCTTCCGCCGCTTAGCTTCGGATGATTTCCTCTTTGGCAAGCTGGGTACGACCCGGCTCTCTGAGCTTGAAGCACTTGCTTGGCAAGATTCTTCTCCCTTTGAGGTCATGTGTTTCCAGACTGGATTAACCTTTCCTTACCTTTGGCTCGAGCAGCCCCTTTAGGCCATTTTGGAGTAGAGGTTATAACTTTGATTGCAGTCCTTAGGGAAGAGAGGCCTCACCGTTTTCTTTCCTCCTTTGATGTGGATGACTTCTTCGTGGGGAATGTCGATGTAGACGATTTCATCCCCTTCGCTGCCTTCCTTTGCTGGCACTCATTGACAGTGTGTTTTGGTTGACAACAGTGATATCACTTCATAGACCTCCCACCTGATGCTCTCAATTTGTGGTTAGAACGAGCAATACGAGATGGGGAGCTTACCTCTTGAATACTGACGACACTATAGCCTGGTAGTAGTACTTCAATGAAGGTGGCTAGTGCCTCCTTAGTCTCCTCTTCTTCCGTCCTCTAGTTAGAAAATTCCTTCAGCCATTCGTCCATGATTGATGGCGTGCGTTACCTTGAGCATTGTAAACTGAAGGTTTTTTAGAAGCGGGACATGAACCCCGACGGCCTCTAAAACAACGGGGGCCGATGGCACGCCTCGAATCAATCACCGTAAAGCGAAAAGGGGGCAGCACCTAGCTTTGAGCGGCTAGGACGCAGACCACGGTGATGTGAACACCGCACACACACACACACACACACACACACACACACACACAGAAATGATGAAAACCCTGGGGGGTGTGAGGGAGAACTATTTCTTGCAGTATTTACAGTGACCTTCCTTTCGGCGAGGTGGCACACCGTGGTGATAGAGAGGTAGGGAGAAAAGATGGCTAATCTATTTGGTGCATTCTCTAAAGACTACTTGTTGATATGAAACTTCCTACCAAGAATGTGTATTTGTGTGTGCATCGACCATTGGAGTCGAGAGGTGAATGTAGCTCCCTTCACATGGTGCAATTCCAAAAACAACCTATCACACAAGTCCCCTCCCCGTGATGCCAATAGTGTCGATTCCTCCCACTAAAACTCTACCAAGTGCTGACCTCTCATGAACTGCCCCCCCCCGATAGTGACCTCTCAGTGCTCTTTTATAGGTGTTGGCTGCTTGGATTAAGGTAATCCCGGTTTGATTAGGAAAAGCTAATAGGGGAGACAAAGCAAGGTGGTGGGCCCGGTGTGGTTGACCCTTGCTTTGTCTTGGGAGTTATGAAAAATGAAAACCTCTAGGTGGGCCTTTGTGACCATCACCTAGAGAGAGGGAAATTACAAATTGGGAATTTACAAGGCTTGGGTGAAACTGAAAAATGATGATGATAATCTACGGTTTACTAAAAATGGTGTCGTGGTTGCGTGATGCCGGTGAATGGCAGCTTGTTGGTGTGTCGGTGTAGCGTGTACGTCTCTGGGGTCGGTCGGGGCATGCCTTCGGTGCATGCAAAGGTGGGGGGGGGGGGGGGGGGGTGAATGGGGTGAGAGAGAGGGTGTGTGTGTGTGTGTGTGTGTGTGTGTGTGTGTGTGTGTGTGTGTGTGTGTGTGTGTGTGTGTGTGTGTGAATGAGTGTGTTGTATGTGCGCATTATGGGCTGCGGAGGGAAGAGCCGACAGAGAGCGGGGGGGGGGCCTGCCTGCGCCATGCGCACACAGAGCACGAGGGAGAGAGGGGGTGTGTGTTGGAGAGGGGGGAGAGGTTATGAGAGGATGGGGGGGGGGGGGGGGGAGTGGTTGGTGTTCACAGCACCTGCGAGGGCCGAGGCTAGAGAGCGCGCGACATAGAGCGGAGCCGCTGGGAATGGGGGGGCGAATAGTCAACGAGAGAGAGAGAGAGAGAGAGAGAGAGAGAGAGAGAGAGAGAGAGAGAGAGAGAGAGAGAGAGAGAGAGAGAGAGAGAGAGAGAGAGAGAGAGAGAGAGAGAGAGAGAGAGGGGGTGGAGAAGGAGTTAAGAGAGAGAGATACAGGTCCCCCTAAGGTGGGTTCCCACCATGGGAGTAAGAGAGAGGGAGAGCAAGTGGTGAGGTGGTGAGGGGATAAGGGAGGGAGGGTAGAGAATAGAGAGAGAGAGTGAGTGGATAGAGGGAGAGAGAGTTTGGCTTCCCCTAAGGCCCGCGGGGCCACTCCTAAAGGGGAGAGAGAGAGAGAGAGAGAGAGAGAGAGAGAGAGAGGAACTTAGAGCTAGGTGAAGGTAGGGGAGGGGTGGAATATGAGGTGGTCCACCATGGTTAGGAAGAAACAAGGGGGGGGATATAAGGCCAGTGGAATATGGACGAGGGGGGGGGGGGTAATTGGAGATAGGCGGCCCACCGGGGCCGAGGTGTGGACGAGAAGAGAGAGAGAGAGGGAGAATATTTGAGAGAGAGAGAGGGAGAATATACAATATCTTTGGCGGCCCGTTGGAGGGTGTGACAAAGGCACCAATGTCTTATGCTCCTAGTGGGCCGGGTGATGCAGCGGCAGAGTAGGAGAGAGAGAGAATATTGGTGGAGCTGAGCAGTAGGAGAGAGAGAGATTCATCTTCTGTCGATAATGGAGGGTGTGTGGCCAAACTGGCAGCGCCCCGCTAGTGGTTAACCTTAGGGGGGGGGGTGTGAATGGTAAAGAGATTTTTTTGTTTTTTTTTTCTCTTTTGGTAATAATCCTCTCCTTCCTTAGGGTGTGGTTCTCACGGTCACGGTTTCGAAAACCGACTGTCAATGTAATGGAAATGCCCTATGAACTTTGAGAATAGCGAAATTCGGAGAATTAAAGAGAGAACTTTTGTGAGACTACTTTGAGAACACAGAGGGTGAACTTATTTTCTGTATCAACATAACCATAATAGCTAATTAACTTGGCATGAACAATACTTTTGCAAGAGAGAGAGAGTTTAGAGAACATGACAATAGTTGAGGACTGGATTTATCTGGAGCCGGTCCCCCCTCCAATAGGATTTTCTATTATAGATTCTCCCATCAAGAGAGACTTGATACAATACAATTTTTGTGTTCCTTGTGACCTAGGTGATGCAATGAAGATGGAAAGCTTCATGCATCACGAGCATAACATAGACTTTGTGAAAAGCATTAACCATCCCCAGCCTCAGTCACAAGGCCTCAAACACCTTGAAAGGTGGAGAGAGCTAGCGGGGAATGAGGGTAGGGAAGAGGAAGGAGAAACATTCATAGGAGAAAGAAATATTTCCTCACTTATCATCACTCTTCTTGCTAGATTACATAATAGCATAGTAATGAAGATGGAGAACATGGAAAACTTAAGCATTGAAGCATGGCTCTTAGTTGGATCTGCATTCCATAGCTAAGAGTGTTGGTGTAGGATCTCAACTTCTGTAACAGCGTGGAGAAGGAGATGGAGCTCTTGCACTTTGCACTTCACACAATGAGAGTGTATGTGTGTATGTGTGGGAGAGTATACCTCCAACCCCCTCCTTGCTTTGGTCGACTCCCTCTTCTAGCACTCTGTTTCACATGATTGGATCTCCTCAAGCTTGGCCAATCACATGCTTAGTGAATATCAAGCAACAAGGGTAGCCTTGGGACAAGTGTCCCCTTCCCCCTTTGAGAGACAGGACTTGATAAATGCAAAGACAATTAATGAAATTAACTAAATCATCATTGGAGCCTTGGGAGGCCAACAAATAGGGTTTAGGCAAACTATGAGGGAAACATGAAGAGGAGGTTGACAAGTGTCCCTACTAGATTTCTTGTACCAAGGATGCCTTGTGTGAAGGTGTATGTGTTCTCTATCTAGCCCCTACAATGAGGACTCGCCCCCCTTGTGTAGGGATATGTATTGACTTTTGAGAACCTTACCCCCTCAAGAACCTTAGTCATGGAGCACCTTAGCACCTTAGTCATTAAGCACCTCAAGCACCTTAGTAAACAAACATGACAAGAACCTCAATTTTGGGCCGCATTCCCAGCTCAAGCACAACCCTAGATTACCTAAGTTCCAAGGCTTTTTAGACTACCTATTGGAGGTCTTTAATGAATCTAACCGTAAGGTCTTTAAGCTCCATTAGGTAGCCTTGCTCTTTGACATACCATCTCTCATTTCAAACCCTTAACCTTTGGCCCCGTGTTGAGATAGAGCTATAAGCAGATGTCTATATTCTAAAACTTGTTCTCATTTATTATCCCACATTAAATGATCAGTTGAGAAAATCATTTGGGTTGGTTAGATATTAGATTTTATGACATTACCTTTCTCTTGAAATCATAGTTATCCTCGACTATGAGGTAGAAGAGATAAAGCCTTAGTCATTAGTCAATGTTTCTTAGCCAATAGAGGATCTATATTTACCCTATGACATCATCCCAAATGGATAACCAATCCATTTGGTGCTTGGGAGACATAGTTGTCGCAAGCATGTCTACTCTTTAGTCCATTTCATTCTCCACAACCCAAGACCAACAAAATTTTTAGTCCTTGGATCAGCAACCCAGTTAGAGCTTGGAGGCATGAGCATCATTGGATGTATTGAATGAGAGGATGCAAGAGAATTCTCTTCAAATGCAATAGAGATTAGCCATAAATCACTAACTCTAATCACACCATAATCATCAATCAAGAATCACCTACACACATTAAACCCACCAAAGTCCAACTTGCCATATATTTGAACCTCAAAGAACTCTCTTGACAAGCACACACTACTTGCATTGGTGTTGGCCTCTCCAATCACCACATGCCAATCAAGTTACTCGATCAAAAGCTACACACACAAGGGTGAATGGTGCTTGAGTCTCTCATTAAACCCATCCACACATGAGCAAACAATATGGCACATACTCTAATCACAAGATTAAGAACCCACTTAATCAACCTAATTAGAGATGTTAAATATCACAAACTGAGTACTCATAGAATGATAGGAGTAGTCAATAAGCAAGAAGTCATCACCACACACTCAAATCTAGAATAATGAGGAGATGAAGCTACTTCATGTTATAATGGAATATAGAAGAATTAAGACAAATGAAGAAAGTAGAGATTAGATTAATCAAGAAGTGCTTCTCTAATTACAAAGGATTAGGTGACTAGTCTTCTAAGCATGGCCATTAAGATCAAGGCTAGGTCATCCATAGAGTGAATACTCAAGAGTGATCTCTCAAGAATGGATACTCAAGAATGAAGCCTCTTTACATAAAAGGATTTCTTATAAAGGCCTCCACCACAAGCTTTTCTACTATGGGGTGAAGTTGAGCCCTCTAGCATATACGATTTGGAACTCCCAATGAGGCCAAGACCTTATACAATGTGAATAGGATATATTGTACACATCCATAGCACATCCCTCGATTGGTTCATAATCAGTGTACCATGTGTTAGTCATTGCTAACATTTCCCCCCTCGTAATTTGGCGCACGTCCTCGTGTGCCGCTGAAGCAAAGCACGGAGACATGGGTGAAAGCACGTCCATGGAGGAATGTTGAGCTGCAAAATATAAAACAAGTAACGAGTATCAAAGGCCAACAAGGATAATAAAACATGAAGTACAGTAAACAATCATGAAAATTGACTTTTTGCTTCTATAAGATGGGTCAATCCGAGGAGTCAAAAACTAAACAACATAAAGAAACAAACACCTAAACTATCATGAGGATTAAACCACTTGAAATTTTATTTGTATGTATGAAACACAAGCAATCACTTATGACCTTAGGCTAATGCAAGTTTATAAACCTACTAGCCTAAAAACTATGCGACTAATCGCAATAAAGCATCCAAGTCTATCATTTCTACCTACTATTAAAAAGGTCCATAGTCTATTAGTACATTGTCACAACTTTTTGAAGCTCATGGAATATTGCTTTTTAACATTTCATAGAAATGAGTAAAGCACAATATAAGGCTAGCACCCTAAGGCAAGTCTACCTACAACTTTCAGCTCCTTGAATCCTAAAGGAGGTATTCCAAGAATCCACTAGCCTACCAAGGCGATCGCTAACCCCTATAAGCCCAGGGCATCAGTTTAGGGCCTTGACCAAGCGAGCCAAGGTGGTTCCCCTCACCTACCAAGTGCCAATAAGGTGCTAGACTACTCATGGATAGAACATAACATAAAAAAATTATTTTCATGTGTCTAGTAACATTTTTGCTACTTTTACTTAACACTTTTTTACTTCATTATTTCAAATTTTAGCACTTTTATTGCTTCCATCATGATGTTTATAGAAAATGGACTAAGGGACTAAAGCCTAATCATAGCCCTAGGTCCTGTAAAAAAATGAATGGAGTATTAAGACAATCACTAAAAGAAATGATCCTACATTAACCTAAGGTCAAGGCCAGTTACCTATGATTAGCACACATAAAACCAAATTTCTAATGAGTTTAATATTCACAAATCAAAGTGTTGAAACTTTAGTATGCCTAGCTTTTGAATATGAAAGGACCATAGCTTAGAAGCAAAATCACTTAATCCAAGCATAGACAATTGAGAGATAAACAAAAAAGCAATAACATGGAAGGATTGCACCTATTCATGCTCTTTTGAGCATCCTTGAGAAAATCATCCACTCTTTTGTAGAGAAGTCTCTTGATTCCTTTTATTTACAACTTCTTGAAGCTAAGTGTAAACACAAGCTCCAAAAGCCAATTATTGAAAACCAAGAAAAACACACAAAAAAATTTATTGAAATGCTAATGCTAGGGTCTCAAATACCCAAATGTGCCAAAGGGAAAAAACCTAGGGGGAAAACTGCCTTTTGTTAATTATGCATGCCTTTGGTTAATTATGCACGTGATGCTCTTTAGTAGCAAGTGTATATATACATATCAAATAATGAGAGAGATTAAAATGCTTCTAAATAAGCACATTTTCAAATTTTTACAACCTCTCATGCATAATCAAAAGTTGATGACTTACTAGACCAAGTGAATTGTGCAATTTAAAACAAGCCATGAGCTAGAGATAATGCAACTTTAAATGAAAAGGAAGTGAATTGGCTCTTGATAGCCAAATTGTATAATTGAAAAGCTCTCAAAAATTGGCTAGCAACTAGCTGACATGAAATTTTACAATTTTAGAGTAGACTTTAAGCTAGAAATGACTGCAACTTTTGATGGATTGAAAGCAAATAACTCTAAATAGCCAAATTTTGCAATAAATTGCAACATCAACACCCACATTTTCAATGGAAACCCACCTTGCCATTAATCAACCCTTCAAAAAGGACCAACCATTAGTGTTGTTAAGCATTTATCATTCAAAGTAAGCACTAAAACAATTTACAAACCCAAAATTTTACTGCTCTCCCATGGTCATTCAAAGAAGCTCAAATTTAGTGCTACGTAGGTTTTTTTGTATTCAAATCAAACACTGAAAATGTACAATCAATTCCAAGAACAATCACAAAGCCACAATCATTCATTAACTCTTCATCAATGTAATTCTCATGCACTGAAATTGGGTGCAATGAAGTTGCTTTATGCATTGAAATACTCACATTATCATAGCACACACTCAATGCTCACATCCTAGCTCTCACATGGCATACATAGCAAAGAGACGAGAGGGTGCTAATCAAAAGAAAATTTTGATGACACATAACACTCTCTTTTGATTTATTATGAGTTGGTTAGCTCTAACCCATAAGATCGATGTTATCCAGAATTTGATCGTCCAAATTCTGTCGAGCTACTGATATAGAGGGGACCAGGGTGCTATATATAGAGAAGCCATATATTGAGTAGCTTCACATTTAAGCTCAATAGAAGCAGATTGTGGGGTTTGAGAATGTGGCGGCCATTGGTTAGCACCAACATAGGAGTGCATTCTTTGAAAATGGGTGGCCGATTAAAAAATGGGATGACTGCGCAAGCAAGGAAGTGGGCAAGCGGGGCCAACATGGATTTGGGATCACATAGATAAATAGTGTGTGTGTGTGTGTGTGTGTGTGAGAGAGAGAGAGAGAGAGAGAGAGAGAGAGGGAGAGAGGGAGAGAGAGACATTCAAGCCACGAGATATGAGGATTGGAGCCCGTCCAAGGCGGGCCTCATTTTGTGCCATCAATATGTCCAAGTAAAAGTGGGTGGATTGAGAAAAAAAGTCAGGAGTGGGGTGGAACGACAAGCTGTTTGCAGGTTGTGTGTGTGCGTGAGTTGTCTTGGCTTGAAAGCATTTGATCAAGGTGGGTGGGCGTTCGTCGGACAACATCGAGTGCTCTGAATATTTAGTTGGCAGAGAGAGAGAGTGGTGCAAAAGACTCCCATA
Organism: Adiantum capillus-veneris; assembly: GCF_014529385.1. Taxonomy (NCBI): domain Eukaryota; kingdom Viridiplantae; phylum Streptophyta; class Polypodiopsida; order Polypodiales; family Pteridaceae; genus Adiantum; species Adiantum capillus-veneris. The sequence continues at coordinate 34,261,697 of NC_140941.1, forward strand.
AAAAGTGTGTGTGCGTGTGGGGAAGGATGCGCCAAAATCGAGATCCACCAGCTTCCAAAAGCCATAGTGTGTGTGGGTAAGGCCGATATCTGAAGCTTGCATTTTTGTGTTGTTGTTGTGTTTTTTTTTTTGTGGAAAATCACTCAAGGGTTCAATCCCATGGGAAAGTTAGATGTGAGGTCCAGAAATCCAAGGCTCATCTTGTGGCCTGCCCATGAATTGGCACAATGGTGAGCAAGGTAACTGGGGTATAATGAGTTTCCATCAACATTTTCACAAAACTATTTCGCACTTATTCATAAAAAGCGCCTACACTATGTAGTTCTTGGTGCTTGATTCTTAATTTATGCAAGATTTGAATTAAAACCCAGATGCATAAAAAAGCATCAAAACGGATGCCATCTCATAGGAAAACATCACACATTTGGAACTCAATCATGCAATTTGACGAGGTGATATCTCACACTTGACACTCCGTTGTCGGGGGTATGTGTTCGAAACATGATCCGGGTAGGTATCGGGCCTTTGGCTGTGAGAGGTGTGAAGAAAAAGAATAGCGAACACTGAAATGTTGTGCAATCACCGTGATCTTCAACTATTTGAACAATGCTTTGAGTACAACTTAATCCTTAGCCAAGGCGGGCTGTTAACAACACCATCACTTGGATCATCTACTATCTAGGAGTTTAAGCTCCTTTTTTACAGGATTAACCGGGCCATTAACGACATCAAGCTTACCGTGATGATTAATCAATCTCTAACTGATGACGGTAATGGAAATTTTCTTCTACCACTTTAATAGTTTCAAGTGCCCCTTGGATTTTCTCTTTCTATGTCGATCTTTCCGTGCTTCAATAGAACTCAAGAGATTTCTCTGTCCCACTGCCTCAATTACAAACAATAACCTACAAATTTTCTTTAATTATCTTCAGGCTTTGTGTGCCCTTGATGAATTCTCTTACCGAGCTTGATAGAGTCGGCTTACTTGCTCCTTATAAGCTAAGAGGGAGTTGGATTCCTTTTCCTTAAGATTTCAAAAAGAGAGAGACTGACTCTTAGATTCCTCTCTCAGCTTCCTCTCTGACTCCTTTCTTCCTTCTTTCGATCCTGCTACTTGCCTTCCGCTTCCTCACTTTTCTTCTTCTCCGCCTTCCTCCCTTCACCAAGGTTGAAAGCTAGAGAGAAAGACCTTTGTCTTTGAGTACCTTCTTCTTACCCTTTGTTGCATCAAGTTTAAGAGGGAGAGATAAGCTTTCTCCCCCCCCTATCACCACTTCATGATTTCCTCCTTTGCCTTGCTTGCTTCCTAACTCTACGGAGAGGGATATCCGAGAGAGAGAGAGAGAGAGAGAGAGAGAGAGAGAGAGAGAGAGAGAGAGAGAGAGAGAGAGAGAGAGAGAGAGAGAGAGAGAGAGAGAGAGAGAGAGAGAGAGAGAGAGAGAGAGAGAGAGAGAGAGAGAGAGAGAGAGAGAGAGAGACTTAACCCTCCTGGCTCCCCTATGTCGCCATGGCCGAGAGGGAGAGCGACTTTGGCCTTGTGTCAAAGGATGAGAAAGAGACAAGGAGAGAGCCCTCCCTTTGAGTCCTCTTCTTCGCTTTTTGCCCTTGTTCTCCTCTATTTCTCTATATCCTCCAAAATTAGGCCCCACCACGCAGTCACGGTACCGTGACTGATGTGGCACAGGAAAACTTTCTTGCTGACATGGCAAGCGGGCTCCAAAGCTAGACAAAATCTGTCGGAAGTGATGCTGAACGGGGTCGCCTTGCCATGCTGGACAATGTTCCTTTCTTGCACGATATCTATCGACACCTCCTACGGCCTGTGCGAGCTACTCTTCCCCTTCCTGTGCCTTTGATGCCCTGTCTGCCCTCCATCTCCTTGTTTTTCCTTTTTGTTTACACACTAAAGCCCTTTTAATATTTTCAAAGTGGACGGCCCTTCTTCCCTTTACATGTGGGCGGCCATTGCTTCCGGGTGGCCATTGAGCCCTTTGTCTTGAGTGGCCATAGCCCTTGTGAGGGCAACACATTTGATACACATTTTGAGCAATCAATACACTTGATGAGACGTCATTTTGGACAATGATCTCATCAAGAGCTTTTTGTGCTTTCCTAACGGCACCACATTTGGGTTTTGGGTGACCTTTTGGGCCCTTGGGCACCACATTGAACATGCATAATGGTCAAGGCATTGCTAAGCCCGACATATCACAAATCAATGTTCTTCAAGAATTTTAATGCCTCCTGAGCTTAAAACACTCGGTCATAAAAAATTACAATAGGGCATGAGGTGTAGTTTTGATTGCCACAAAAAAACCCAAAAATAACTCAAAAAATGAGCATTTAAGCTCGCAATTTTTTCTTTAAAAAATTTATGGCTAAAAAATCTTAAAATTTCTACGTCATGCTTCATTTAACAATGAATGATCTTGAAAATAATGGAGAATTGACGAATTTACAATCACATGTGTAATCAAAAAAATTACATTCCCATAATCACATCAATTTTTGACCAATTAATAAAACATAAAGTTTGTGATTTCACTATTGCGATTAAAAATGAAAATAAAGCACATGCTTATAGTTTATAAACCCCAAATTTTGCATCTAATTTTTCAAAAAGTTAAGTAACAAGATTATCTCTACTTTTGCAACAAAGCTTCATAAACAAAACTAAAAACTAAAATTATGAAGCAAGTTTGAAAGAATATTTCTTCTCTTTGTCATTCACAATTTTGTTTTTCTTTCGCTTCTAAAAGACAATATAAGATATTGTGCGAGGTATTTTCTCTGACATCAACAAGATAACCTACCACTTTGAAAACGCTTTCCTCATTGTTGAGACCTTTATCATCAACAACATAAAGAAATAATAGGTTCAATAATTGTTTGATTGTGCCCAAAAACACCTACTTGAATTGACCAAGTATGACCTTCAGGATTCTTGTATCATGCATCCTCCCAAAGGATTTGAACATCATGAGTTGATGCTTTTTTTGGTTTGTGAGAGGTAGCAAGCATACCTCTAGGGGGAACAATGACTCTCTGTAAAGGCACCATCGATAAAGTCTCGTCAATACCTTAAGCTTGTTCTAGAAATTGTTGAGCAGCTAACAAATGTTGTCAAGGAGCACCACTTTCAAAATCGAAAGGAGGTGGAAGCAGTTGTCTTCTAGAATCTTCTCCAACGATTGATACACGCATCCTAAGTGCTTGAAAGTGAGGACTGATGGGAGCAAGTTTACTACGTGAGGGAGTGAGTAAACTTGTACGACATAAACCAATTAGAGAAGATGAAGATTAATTAGCAAGATTATATTGTTGACCTCTTCTTTGCTTCTTAAAAACATAAGCATCACTAGAAGGAGAAGGCTTTACAAAGAAGAAGCTGCAAGCCTACAAACATCGACAAAAGAACCATAAGTTCTTGCTATCAAGCATGCCAAATCCAAAATATATACTTAACACTAGGTTGGTAACCTAACAGGACATAAAAGTGTCCTTTCAGGGTTTTGAAAAAAACCTCCAAAACCATAGCAGATCCACTCATTTTGTAAAATCCTTTCATGAGGTTATAGATCAAGGCCTACTACACCTGGAGAAAATAAGAAACTTGTAAAATTTCTCATCTTTTGGTCACACCAAGCCTCCAAAGTTGATGGACCAGTACATTTTCATCAAAACAGTCATTTCTTACGTTTTGTTGTATAAAAATAAGATTATGGATTTTTGTAGGACTTGAGATAAATTCCCTAGTTAACTTCAATGGGTTGGTGATCAGAAAATATGATTGCTTCTCACTCACTATTTTTTGTTCCGCCAAAAGAAATAGGTACAAAAAAGTTGAATTTTTACCATTCTGCAAACCTATCATCAAAGTTTCTATAGCCACGCTCAATACAAATAATATATGTATGTTTTCTTAGTTCCCTATTGTCCTTTAGATTCATAAGGAGCCATGGAGCATGTCAAAAGAATAATACATCTCTTACCAAGGGGAATCTTGGGGACAAAGATGAAGTGTTAAATACAGCAAACATGAAAAAACTGGGTTCAACATTATGAGTTATAGAATCCCATAGAAACTATTCAATATATAGCCAAATTTGATCCTTATGACTAGATATGGTTACTACCTACAAAATGCATGTAGTTGTCACAAGAAACTAACAATATTGAAAAAGCTATACTTGATATACTAGAATGTTTCGCTTTCTTCTATAATTGAAAAAATCAACCATCGTTGTCTACTATGCAAAATAGGGTATTAGGTGCCCCAAAACTCAAGGAATATTAGCTTTATGTTACAATATGCGATATAGAAAATCAAAACTGCATTTGGATATCATGAAAGCCACCAAAAAAATCATAGAAGAGCTAAAATTGGCTAAAAAATAGGATTTGATAATTTTTGTAATTTGGTCATAACTTACAACTTTAACATTTATTTCTCCCTAGAAGCATCATGACATGTTGAGGACTACTAAAGATAGTTCTCTAGCATTATAGACCTCACAAACATGAATTCTAGAGTGATATAGTCGCAAAAAGTTGAAAAAAGCCAAAAACAGGACCCATTTTTTCACACAGTTTAGGTTGTGAAATGTTGTGCAAGGACAAGGTTAAAGATGGAATTGATATTGCAAAAAAATGTCGAGTTTTTTTCAGCTCATGAGAGAACTTTCTAGACAGATAGCACCTCAAAATCCATTTTGAAACTCTTGACATAATTCAAGGAAAATGGTCACTTAACAGGACATAAAAGTGTCCCATTACCAACCTAGTGTTAAAAACAACAAGAAGGATATAAAATTTGCAAAAAAATCAAACAAAGAAGATTAAAAAACCCATCATATTTCAAGGCTTTCTTAAGTAGAAAATTAAGAATTTATGTGTATTTAAATCAAAAAAATCAAATTATGTCTTTAGTTATGGCACAATAGATCTTTATATGTTAACAAAATGATACCAAAAGTAAGTGTATTTTGCTAGTTACATCTCCCTTGCTCTAGTGTCTCAGGTTAAAGCAACACTGAATGGTTCAATCTCCAAGCCAACCACATAATCTTACAAATTCTTTACAACAAGTACTTGTGAGAGGCGGAAGTGAAAAAATAGACCCGGTGGCCTCTACACCAAGACTATGCACAATGGCCTCATCATGGGGAATATGCAATAGGGGCACCACCTAGCAAGATATGCGGCTAGGACGCATACATATACACAATGAAACATGCCATGGAAAACAATTTCAGGATCCACACCCAAATGTGGAATGGGGTGGTCAGAGAATAAGGTAAGAGGAGTGGTGAGTGAGTGAGAATGGGCTCGCTACTCGTGCATGTAGTAAGGAAGATAACGAGGTCACGGATACATGCAAGTATGCTCACTTCTCATACAAAAGGTGGCGAATCCGCACAGCTCAAGATGGAAGTAGCAAGATGATAGGAATATGAGAGGGAGAGAGAGTGTGTGTATGGTGGTGAATCCGCACACCTTAACATAAGCAAAAAAAAAAAATGGCAAGGAACAAGCATATACCATACTCACGATGAGATGTATCCAAAGCGACACAAAGTATGGCACCAAGATGGAGTGTGTTGATTGCTTCCAAAAGATGAATACAATAGGTAGTGTATGGCAGGAAAATGAGAAGGGAACAAGATCGTAGGAGGCATAATGGAGAGATGGGAGTTGATGGCGAGGAATATCATGAGTGTGTCCACCCTTCTTCTTCTTGAAATTGTGCCTTCAACCCTTAATTACGAGTGGTGTGGAGGTGTGGTGCTCATCTTTTGTGCATGGTGATGGTGATGATGATGGTGTTATGATTATGTGATTAGGGTTCATGCTACAAGCATGTAACACAAGAGTGTGTATGGATAGGTGTGTGTGTGTGTGTGTTTTTTTTTTTTAAGTGAGCTCTCATGGCCTCCTTATATAGGGAAGGAGGGGAGGATTTAGAAATATTTCTATTTGAGGTGAGTGTCCCACTTTGGTGACTAGGAAAATGGGGTGCATGTGACTGTGGCTCCCATCTTGTCTCCTCATTATTTAAAATACCAGAGTCAATAGAGAGAGAAGATGAGAGAATGTGGGTAGGATGTAGAGGATATGAGATATTTACAATAGTCTAGCTTTGGCTAGACATAAGCTTATTAGGGAGAGAAGAGAGAGGTAAGAAATTTACAAGAGAGATTGTCAAAGGTGGATAGTTGTTGATGAGGATGGATCCTCCAAAAATGGTGATAGAATCACTCTAGAATTGCCAAGACCTCATTAAAAGAGCCTTGTCTCTTGTAATCATGTTTGAAGACTTGTAGAACCATAGTCATTCTAGAGGGAAGAAAATTGGGGATGGCCTGTGTCACCATTACACGAGAAAAATGGGGTCCACTACAAAAATCATATCTCCGTGTTCATAACTCCAAAAATTCTGAAAAAAATTGAGCTTAGATTTGAGATCACGAGCTACATCTTTCATGTTGAACGCTCCTTCAAATTCGGGGTTCTTCTTTACTTAAAAAATTCAGCCAAATAATGTATTATTTGTGGCTGCAAAAGTCTTTTGGTGGTCCCCTTTGAGTGGACTTCTCTCTTGCCTTCAAGTGTAAGCTCCTTCATGTGTATGAAAACATGACCTAGAGTTTTGAAAAGATTGGCAATCATCTAGATGGAGGTATTATTGAAATTTGAAAGTGGGGTTGAGGTTTGAAAATAAAAACTATTGAACAAAATATTTGGTAGGGTGGAATAATATATATACATGAAAAATATATTAGAAAATACTAAACTATATAATGTAATTTAGAATATATATATTTAATATTTAAGGTCAAAAGAGATATCAACAAAGAAAGCTTACTTATTTATGCTACATCGTGATTGATTAGCATAAGTCTTATTTATTTAATAAAGGCTAAAACTTTTGTGAAAAAGGGAAGAAAAATCAAAAGTAACTTATATAATAGGAAATATTTTGGTAAAAGGGTAAAGATATTGATAGCGGGAAAAAGAGCAGTGCAATCGGGTGGCCTCTGTACTCGTGCACACTCCACAAACCACGCCTCATGCAAACAAGCAAAGAACAAAACAAAGGGGGCACCACCCTAAATTAAGAGGTTTAGGGACCTCACACATAGTGCACATAGGCAAGTGAGACTTCTGGAATTATGATGGCATCAAAACATATGGCAAAACACATAGAAACGAAGCTTAGGGACCTTATGTAGCATATATATACACAAGACATCAGCTTAACAATACAACGGCATTTGATCATACATAACAAGGATATAGAGAAGCAAGCCAAGGATGGCATAATCCCTTGTCAAAAACAATCAACCCAGCAAGTAGGTATGATCCTACTAGCAACACATCAATACCTTAGAGAATGATGGCGAGGATGGTGGCCATGGAGCATGAGAGAAGACTCCTTATTTACATTTTAGGGCTAGTAATGTAGCATACTAGAGGGAGAGAGAGAGAGGGAGAGAGAGTAGAGCTCCATCCATAGCTCCTCGTTGTGAGCAATGTCGTCATAGCTTCGTTGCTTGATGAAGTGGGTGAAGTGTTGGTTTTGAGTGAGAGAAGGCCTCCTTATATAGGTTTCTGAGAGGGTTTAGGATTAGGAATAAACATGCTTAAATCCGCTGATTGGGGTTACTTTTTGCTTAGGGTGGTCAACAGATTGAGGTCACCTGATATGTCACCATCAAGATATTCTCTAGAGCGATGTGAGAGGGGAGGGTAAATGCTGATTTTTCTGATTGTGACACATGGGGATAAGGCCTTGACCAGCATTTAAGAGCAGGTAAGGTGGCTGTTGAAACTGGAGGTTCTGCACATGTCGAGGGGGGGACCTGCGGGGGGGAGGTGGCAGCTGGGTCCTCCTGAATATCAAATTCTCAAAAAATCCTCAAACATGGCTTCTTTTGACATGTGTTCTTTGAAAAAATCAGCATGTCTCTTTTCAACTCAAAAGTCTTTATCCCTGTTGACTCACCTTTACCATAAGATTTTCCCCTTTTCTCCTCCTGTAACTGCATTGTTGATGTCCAATCACTGCTTCTAGTAACAGTGAACTGTTACCTACCAAATACTTATGGTGCAGTGAAAAATATTTACCATGGGTAAAAAAGGTTACTGTAGGTAAAAAGTGATTTATATTTACCATGTAGGTGAAAAGTATTTACTGTAGGTAAAAAATATTTACTGTGGTAAAAAATATTTACTGTCGGTAAAAAAGTGAAAACGGAGTATGCTGTGCTGTGAGTCCACACGAACATCCTCGTGTAAATTTCACTAGAAATTAACACCTAGAATGGGCTATTCTGTAAGATATAGGTTGTAGGCATGCATAAGAGCTCGTTCCCACGTATCTTCTGTCCATGGCACTTTTTACTCTTTGGTGCTTGTGAAGTAGATTTTTCTTCTCTTTCGAGATCCCTTGGGCTAGAGTATCCTCATCTCCCCAACAACTGACTGTGCCTTTATTGCATCTTCAGAAGGGGTCCTAAAAACCATGCATCATATAGCCCTCCCCCTTAAGCTAGAGGTATTTGATGCCTCTAGCTGTAGGTTGTGCTACAATAGGGTCCTCTTGAATACTTACCCACCTGGTACCAATTGAATTCGCCATGTTACTGCTTTCTTGGCTGATGCACCCTGTTTAGTCCTTTCTGATGAATAATTGTATCCATCCATGATTAACAACTGGTCTCCTAGACCCTTGAAAGCCATACCCCATCCATTGTCAATATCCGCTTTCACTGGTAGCATTCTCTTTTTTTCTTTTTTTCTTCTCTTTTTTCCTTTTTTTTTTTTTTGAAACGACTATGTATATGATTGTTACCTTAGTTGGAGCTCGAATATTATGAGCTCTCCTCTAAACCATCCTTAGCATTGATTTCACCAGCATATGGCTGTGAAAGACGACATTGGTAGGCCTTCAATCGCCAACCATTTATCGGGGTCTGATGTACCTTACCATCTAGGTCACCTAGTTGGTAACTACCATTTGAGAACCTCTGTATCACTACAAAAGGGCCTTCCCACTTAAGCAAGAACTTACCATCCTTCCTGCGATCAAAGCGATTGTCGTATCTGATCACTAAAGAACCTTCTTTGATACCTTTCTTGACAAGGTTGCGATTGAACTTCTTTCGTTTCTTCTCTGCCTGGGCTGCATAGTACTTCACTGCTGACTCTCGATCTAGCCCTAACCTCTCCAAATCGATGATTCTTCCTTCCACCTGCTTCTCTTGACTATCCTCTTGATGTGCTTTTAGAACTCGGAGGCTCGCTAGCTCCACTTCTATAGGCAATAGTGCCTCTTGCCCATAAACCAAGTGAAAAGGTGTATACCCCAAGGATCTTTTAAAGGATGTTCTGTAGGCCCAAAGTGCTGCATCTAGGTGTTTGTCCCATGCCTTAGGATGTAAATGCACTTGCTTAGTGATGATTTTACATATAAGACCATTTACCTTTTCCACAAGACCATTGCACTGAGGGTAGTATGGTGTAGAGTGCCTGCGCTTGATTTTTAACTTGCTCATCAATTGCCCGACTAAATCAGCTCGAAATCCCGGTCCCCTATCCGAGAGAATCTCCAAAGGTGTGCCAAAACGGCAAAAAAGGCATTCAAAAATGAAATCACTCACGTCCTTGGCTGTGATGCGCTTTGTGGGACGAGCTTCTGCCCATCTGGTCATGTACTCCACCCCCATAATGATGTATTCCTTCCCTGATTGAGTGCAAGGTAGTGGCCCTATTGCATCTATCCCCCATTTTTCAAATGGCCCATAGGTTTTGATTGGATGCTGATTTTCATGGGTAAGACGCCTTGGTCCAGCTTTTTGGCAAACCTCACATGTGCGGCACCAATGTTGTACATCTCGATGGAGGCTTGGCCACGTGAACCCTGCTTGTAAAATCTTTCTGCTAGTAATCTCTTGTGCAAAGTGGCCACCACACACACCTTCATGACAACTAAACAAAATATCCTTTATCTCTTGGGATGCAGGAACTCTCCTTAAGACAGCATCTTTCCCTCTACAATACAAGTCCTCATTCACTAATCTATAGCTAGTAGCCTTTTTTGCCAACCACCTACGTTCACTTTTACTCATACCAGAGGGTGCTTCACAATGCTCAAGAAAGTAAAGTAAATCATGCAGCTCCTCCTTTCCCTGGTATAAAGGACTTTTCACAAGGATAGCACCTACTATGAGAGTTTGTAGTTCTTCACCTGCTAAGGCATCTGCTTCTCGATTTTGATCTCTAGGTACAAAGTGCACTCGAACTTCTTTAAAACCCTTCAACAAGGCCTTTGCTTCCCTCATCTTAACAGACAATTTGTCATTTTTACAGGCCCATACACCAACCATTTGCTTAACAATCAACATGGAGTCACCAAAAACATTTAGCTTTGTGATGCCCTGAGAAAGACAACATTGCAACCCTAAAACAAGGGCATGGTACTCTGCTTCATTGTTAGAATGAACCTCTTTTAGATGAAACCCTTTTGCAAAGATCTTCTCCTTCTCTAGACCTAATATTACTATGCCTACTGATGCCTTGTCTTTGGTCCTCTTGTAAGCCCCATCAAAATACAGACTGTGTGCTCCCAGTAGAACTTCAAGATCCGGGATAGGCAGTACCTTACTAGGTGCCTCTTTCTTGGCCTTCTCATAACACCTTTGTGTGAGGACATCTGCCAAACAAGCACGGGTGGAATCCTCTACTTGTAGTGTGTAGTCAAACTCTTGAAGCTGCACCACCCACTTTGCTATTCTTTGAGACAATTCCATGTGTTGTAGGGCATATGGAAAAACCTCCTCAGTTGTGATCACCACAAATTGTCTCGAAAGTAAGTAAGCCCGAAACTTCTCCACTGCAAACTTAAGAGCTAGCACCAATTGCTTAGTTGCGCTGAAACCCTTTTCAGCAGCTGTCATCACTCTACTAGAGAAGTAGACTGGTCTCATGAGAGATGTCTTTGGGTCTTTTTGCATCAAGACAGCTCCTAGAGCTTCTGGACCTACACTAGGATTTACATAGAATAATTCACCCCATGTGGGTTGTAGGACGACACGCAATGAGCTCAAAATGGTTTTAACTTCTTGAAAGCACCTTTCACCCTCCTCACTCCATGTCAATGTAGTGTGTTTAGTGAGCTGCTGCAAAGGATAGATTGCCTGAGAAAGGAGATGTATGATCGTCCCATGTAGCGAAACTTTTGAATGAAGGAGACTAGTTGCTTCACGTTTGAAGGAGTAGGTAAAGCTAACAATGTCTTTACCTTTTCAGGGTCAGCCTCAATACCATCTTGAGACACAACATGGCCTAGTAGAGTGACCTTGCTCTCACCTATGTGGCACTTGTCTTTATTCAATTGCCCACCCAATTGGGCCAGACGGGTGAAACCTTCATCAACCTTGGACAGATGTACTTCCCTAGAGCTGTAAATGCAAAAATCATCAATGAAGACTCGTATGGACTTACCAAAGTAAGGTTGAAACACCAAGTTCATAAACCTCTGGAAAGTAGCTGGGGCATTAGTTAAACCAAAAGGCATAACTCTATAAGCAAAACACCCCCAAGGTGTTATGAAGGTAGTCTTTCTTTGGTCTTCATCTACAATTCTGATTTGGAAGTAGCCTGAGTACCCATCACACACTGTGTACCTTTCATGACCAGCCACTTCATTTAGTATTTCATCTTGAAAAAGCAAAGGAAAATGGTCCCTTTTTGTGGCTGCGTTTAGAGGCTTGTAATCCACACATACCCTCCACTTCCCATTTTTCTTTGGTGCTACCACAACTGGAGACACCCACTCATAATCTTCCACTAGGTAGATAAATCCTGCCTTGAGTAATCTTTTTACTTCTTTTAAGAGTGCATCTTGTTGCACTAGCCCTAATCTCCTTAGCCTTTGCACCACTGGTTTGGCACCTTCCTTTAATTGGATATGGTGTTGGGTTACCGTCACTCCTTTAATGTGCTCGTAATCAGTGATAAAGAGGCCAGCATGCTTCTTTAGTACCTGCAAATAGGGTTCTCTCTCTTCTTCTAGTAGGTCCTTAGCTAGCATCTCCTCTAAGCCTGTGGCTTCTTCCTTATTTAGAGAGTCTTGACCACCTTCTCCTTCTGGGTTTCGCAGTATTATACCCATGAATTCCAAAGAGCTAGCATCCTCCTCAGATGACTCATCCTCAGATGAAGAGCAGCTGCTTGTGCTCCATTCATCCATAGAAGTCTCCATCCCTAGGTCTTGTTGTCTACCCTGCTTCATGTCATACACAATTTTTTGTTGCTTGCCACCTACCTTATGATTTGGTCGCAACTCAAGGGAACCTGTCTCCCAATCTTGCCTAGCTTTCATAGCCATAAGCCAAGGTCTTCCAAGGATTAGCGGATAGCCCTCCCCCTTAGTTGGGATCACATAAGCATCAATTGAGATTGCCACACCAAAAGCTGAAACCTTCACTCCATTAACCTTTCCCACACAAGCGACCCTTACATTATTTGCCATCTTAGCTTGTAAGGAAGTTTGCTCGTTTACTTCCAAACCCAACCTGTGCATTAATTTCTCTGTCATAACACAAATCTCGGCTCCACCATCTACGTACACATTGGAGACTCGCTGACTCTTAATCTCTGCATCAATGACTGGCACGATATCCTTCATGCCTCTTGCACTAATAGACCCAACTGACTTTGCCTTAGCCCTCCTGGTGCTGACCATCTTAGACCAGGTTCTACGCATCTTTGGGGAAAGGTGGAGGAGTTGCTGCCATGAAATCTTTGGTCCTTGCTTACTCACATCTGCTACCAGGTCGTAAGGTATGGATCCTACCCCAAGTGGAAAGTCTTCTACTCCTATGTGCCTCCTTGGCCTACTCTTCCTTTTCTTGTCTCCTATCACTTGGGAGGAACCCTCATTCCCTTTATCCGGCTCTGAAGCTTCCATTTCATCAGTTCTTTGTCTCCTAACTCTCTTTATTGGCATGGCAACAGCTTCCTCCATTTTTTCTTTCCATTTATCCTTACCATTTTCAAGACTTATGACAGAGACAGCCCTGTCCTCCCCTCCCGATGGTAGTGGAGGGATCTCTGTTAGTGCTTGTGGTGGTGGAGGAGGGGGTCTCAATATTTGGATTGGTGGAGCCACGTGTGCATTTTGTCCATTTAGTGGCCTAGCTCGAGGAGGAGTGACTTGCTGGCGAGGAGGCCATCTTTGATTACCATTTCCTTGATAGCGTCGTGGATGGGGGCAATAATACATGCCGTGACCTACCTCTCCACAGTTGTAGCAAATGTACTCACGTGCTTGCCTTTGTCCTTCTTGTCTATTTCGTTCATTTCCTGGCTGGGGAGCCCTTACACCTTGAACCAGATTGATGGACAGGCTCTCTAGTTGATTGGTGATTTGTTGAAGTAATTCTTGTTGAGAGGACTCTTGGTCTGCTGCTCCTGTCCCTGCTACTACCCTTGCCGTAGGTTGAGCTAGCGGTGGAGGCTCCATTCCCCCTTGTAGTTGAGCTTGGAATTTTAACTTCCTATCCTTCTCCCTTGCATAAGTCATAGCTTTATCAAAGGTATCTGGGAATTTATCTTTTACCTTTTCTCGAAGGATGGGGTAAAGCCCTGCCAGGAAACAGTCCTTCTTTAGGCATTCTGGCGTCCTTTCTCCTTCACCTAGTGATGCACACCATTTCTCCCACAGGTTGGAAAACTTTCCTTCATAGCTTCTATAGTCATTGGGTGATGTTTGGCGTAGCTCTAAGAGCTGTCTCCATATCTCCTCTGGAGGCTCATGGCGGCGAAATTCTTCGATGAAGGCCATCTTTAAGGACTCCCAGTCTCTTCTTTCTTCAGGTGCCAAAGTTTGATACCATAATTTTGCACCTTCCCTCAAGAACAAAGGAAAGGCCCTTAACTCAGTAGCTTCGTCATCCCTTCCCGATACCAGAAAGGCCATTTCCAAATTATCCAAAAAGTCTGGAGCAACCTCCCCAGGCTTACCATAAAAATTAGGGAAGGCCATAAGTGAGAGATTAAACAATTACACAAACAGCTCCAATTTATTTTAAAATAGAGTATGGTAATTACAATTTGGAGCTTTAGCACAACTTAGCTCAAAATAGGATGAAGATCGACACATCAAAGGAATGGTAATAGTCTAGTAAGGGTAGAATGACAGGATGAGGAGAGCGCAAGATTTCCCCAAGTCTCTCGGCTCCAAACAACAGGGCTATTCTTTGCTGATAAAAGATTTTTCTATCAATACAAATATTCATACGGATATGACGCACAAAATGGAAAGGAAACATGCGGGGATCATCATTCTCATTATTGGCATCCATACTTACACACAAGAGCCTAGCTTAGTTGCACCACCTTGGGACAAATGAGCCTGATCAGCCACAGAAGGTCAACACCTCGGATCACTTCGACTCTTCCTGATGCATTTGTGAAGACGTAAGGTGTGATGGCAACACTTTGTACAATGCTGAGCCTTTTAGCAAGCAACAATTGGATGCTATTACCATAATCAGCATGACGAAGTAAAGTGACACCATTAATGTGCAGCACATCATCAACTAAGATAGTTTCCTTAGATTGCGATAACTTCTTGAAAATTAGCAGCAAAGGTAGGGTAGGGAGGCTTTTCACCCGGTCTCCAAAGCACTTTGGACAATATCCAAAGTGATCTTCACGCGGACAGGAGGTTGGCTTGGGATTGGTGGTGTCTGGATTCACAAAGTGCACTGGGAGCACTCGCAGACGGGCGGCAATCTTGTAGGCAAGCCTTCGCCTCTTTGCTTCAGGAGGATTTAGGGGTGAGAGTCATGGTTGCAAGTTGGAGGTTGAAGTTGGTTGCTCACTAGCCTTTTTCTTGCCTGTAGTGGTCATGTAATCCCTTATTAATGAGATTAAGCCAAATGTTACCTTACGCTTGAGCACGCGCTGCAGCCTTGGGCCACTTAGGTGTAGAGGTGATCTTCCTCCTCTTAGTCGGATCCTCAGGAAAGAGAGGTCTGGTGATGCTTTCTCTTCCCTTAATGTGTGTCACAGTACCTTCATGTATGTTGATGTAGAATATTTCAAGCTCGTGTGCGTTGGAGGTTTCTGGAGCACTCATAGGTTGAGAGGAGAGGTATATCAAGCTCTTCTTCTTACTCTCCTTCGTTGGCGACGATCACGAACAAGGCATGTAGAAGAACTTACTTCTTGAATTTCAATGACACTGCAACCTGGTAACAAGACCTCGATGAAAGCTTTTAAGGCCTCTAAAGCCTCCTCCTCTTCTGTTCTCCAATTTTCAAACTCCTCACGCCATTCGTCCATGTTGTAGATTGCATATCTTCATTACTTGTGGATTGAAGGTCTGTGTAGCCCTCCTCAGTGAGGGCACCAAAATGATAGCGGAAAAAAGAGCAGTGCAATCGGGTGGCCTCTATACTCGTGCACACTCCACAAACCACGCCTCATGCAAACAAGCAAAGAACAAAACAAAGGGGGCACCACCCTAAATTAAGAGGTTTAGGGACCTCACACATAGTGCACATAGGCAAGTGAGACTTCTGGAATTATGATGGCATCAAAACATATGGCAAAACACATAGAAACGAAGCTTAGGGACCTTATGTAGCATATATATACACAAGACATCAGCTTAACAATACAACGGCATCTGATCATACATAACAAGGATATAGAGAAGCAAGCCAAGGATGGCATAATCCCTTGTCAAAAACAATCAACCCAGCAAGGAAGTATGATCCTACTAGCAACACATCAATACCTTAGAGAATGATGGCGAGGATGGTGGCCATGGAGCATGACAGAAGACTCCTTATTTAGGTTTTAGGGCTAGTAATGTAGCATACTAGAGGGAGAGAGAGAGAGGGAGAGAGAGTAGAGCTCCATCCATAGCTCCTCGTTGTGAGCAATGTCGTCATAGCTTCGTTGCTTGGTGAAGTGGGTGAAGTGTTGGTTTTGAGTGAGAGAAGGCCTCGTTATATAGGTTTCTGAGAGGGTTTAGGATTAGGGATAAACATGCTTAAATCCGCTGATTGGGGTTACTTTTTGCTTAGGGTGGTCAACAGATTGAGGTCACCTGATATGTCACCATCAAGATATTGTCTAGAGTGATGTGAGAGGGGAGGGTAAATGCTAATTTTTCTGATTGTGACACATGGGGATAAGACCTTGACCAGCATTTAAGAGCAGGTAAGGGGGCTGTTGAAACTGGAGGTTCTGCACATGTCAGGGGGGGACCTGCGGGGGGGAGGTGGCAGCTGGGTCCTCCTGAATATCAAATTCTCAAAAAATCCTCAACCATGGCTTCTTTTGACATGTGTTCTTTGAAAAAATCAGCATGTCTCTTTTCAACTCAAAAGTATTTATCCCTGTTGACTCACCTTTACCATAAGATTTTCCCCTTTTCTCCTCCTGTAACTGCATTGTTGATGTCCAATCACTGCTTCTAGTAACAGTGAACTGTTACCTACCAAATACTTATGGTGCAGTAAAAAATATTTACCATGGGTAAAAAAAGTTACTGTAGGTAAAAAGTGATTTGTATTTACCATGTAGGTGAAAAATATTTACTGTAGGTAAAAAATATTTACTGTGGTAAAAAATATTTACTGTCGGTAAAAAAGTGAAAACGGAGTATGCTGTGCTGTGAGTCCACACGAACATCCTCGTGTAAATTTCACTAGAAATTAACACCTAGAATGGGCTATTCTGTAAGATATAGGTTGTAGGCATGCATAAGAGCTCATTCCCACGTATCTTCTGTCCATGGCACTTTTTACTCTTTGGTGCTTGTGAAGTAGATTTTTCTTCTCTTTCGAGATCCCTTGGACTAGAGTATCCTCATCTCCCCAACAACTGACTGTGCCTTTATTGCATCTTCAGAAGGGGTCCTAAAAACCATGCATCAGATATATGGGGGGGTTCCCATGCATAGAAAAGCTTGCCTCACTTGTTTGACCAAGGAAGACCAAAGAGAGTAGTTTATAACATCTAACCTACACTCATTGAAAATTACATCAAGAATAGAAGAATCACACTTGATTTCTTGTTGTGTCCTTATGCATATAACAACAAATCCACACCATGTGTATAAAGATCTACACAACCAATGTATCAAACAACCAATGGAACATTTCTTTGAACAAGATTGACAAAACATAGCTCTCTTTTTGTATCTACAATCCATCATGCATGTGTAATTCTAACCTCCACATCAATACATGTTTTCTGTAAGATACACATAAAGTTTTTTTGCATGGCTGAAAAATATCTTCTGCTGTGATGCTCAAAACAAAATTCTGAGGGCATAAACAGCTCCAAAAGGGGGGTAAAACACCAGGACACCTGATGGATAATTTCTCAAAATGCTGAATATGCTTATCCAAGTTCTCAACCCAAAAATTTCCTTTAAACTTCACGGGCGTGCATGAAAACAGAAAAACAATTTGCACATAACCACGCAAAGTACACACGTGAAGATAAACAAAACTCACACAGAGAAAAAGGATATGGAGAACATGAAGATGGAGATGGAGATGGAAAAGACATACCTAGATACGACCTCTGGAGAGAGAAAAACCTTCTTGTTGTTTTCTGGAATACAAGATTGCAGCAAACTTGTATTCTAGACTTGTATTCCAGAATACACTTGTGCTACAAACTTGTATTCCAGAATACACTTGTACTTCAAACTTGTATTCCAGAATACACTTGTGCTACAAACTTGTATTATAGAATACACATGGGTTACAAACTTGTATTCTAGAATACACCTGTGTTGTAATTTTGTATTCTAAAATATAAAATTGTTACAATCTTGTGTTCTAAAATAGAGAAGTGCTAAAACTTGTATTCGGGAATACAATATTGAAGTATTCTTGTCTTCTAGAATTTAAAAAAACTTCAATTCTAAAATACTTATACACAACAAATGAACAAAAATGTTCATATTCGCGTATTCTACAATACAAGTGTATTGCCAATTTGTATTCAATTGATGTTCATTGATACAAAGCAGTTTGAGAAGATGCAAATACAAGTAAGTACTACTTGAGGTGAGCAAGGTGACTAAGAATAAGGAAACAAAAACTAGCGAACTATGTATAAATTAAAATTGGAGGATATGAAAATTCTTGTTTATGGTCCCACTTTGAAGAAGTTTGGTCATCTTTATCAACAAACCATAAAACTTTGATGGAAAAATTTTCAGGATTGTAATTGAAAGCTTTGAATCTTCAATTATAAGCTTTCGAGGATGTAATTGTTTTTTTTGTGGAATGTTGTGTAATTTTTTAAGGAATATTTGCATTTTTTAGTCTTACAAAACTTTCTATATTGAATTTAGTTCAAAAAATTGAATTCTTTTTTACAATGTTCACTATTATTTTTTTAAGTTGCTCCAAAAATTGATGTTTTTTTAGTTTTTTGAGAACTTTGGCCAAATTGAAGGTGAGGTGTACTTTTCGCGATCTAGGTGTATTTTTTGATGACCAAGTGTTTTAATCCACTTAGCATATTTATCATCCAAGGCACTGCTTAGCACATTAGTCTTATCTTCATAAGCTAGTCATGAAATACAATTCAATTAAAGCACCAGTTAACAGTGCACTGCAAGAGATGAAATTCCAAACAAGAATACATTTCCCAAAACCTGGCTGAAGCTCAAAAATTCCCAGATAAAGAACTAACCGAGGCGACCAGAGTGGTACAGAACCGGTCCCCAGTGAAATTTAATGCGGTGATATCTTGGTAACTGTAACTTCGATCACTCTTGATGAATTGTCTTACCGAAATCGATAGAATTGGCTTACTTGCTCCTTTTGGGCTAAGAGGGAGTTAGATTCCTTTTCCTTAAGATTTCAGAGAGAGAGAGAGAGACCGCCTCTTAGCTTCCTCTCTGACTCCTTGCTTCCTTCTTCAAACCTTGCTACTTGCCTTCCGCTTCCTCACTCCACCTTCCTCGCTTCACAATGGTTGAAAGCGAGAGAGAAAGACCTTTGTCTTTGAGTACCTTCTTTTTACCCTTTGTTGCATCAAGGTGGAGAGGGAGAGATAAGATTTCCCCCCGTCACCACTTCATGATTTCCTCCTTTTCCTTGCTTGCTTTGTAACTCTATGGAGATGGATATATGAGAGAGAGAGATAGAGAGAGAGAGAGAGCTTTACTTTGCCTTATTCTCCAAACCAAGGGAGAGAGAGAGAGAGAGAGAGAGAGAGAGAGCCTTAACCCTCCTGGCTCCCCTATGTCGCCATGGCCGAGAGAGAGAGAGAGCCACTTCGGCCTTGTGTCAGAGGACAAGAAAGAGAGCGGGAGAGAGCCCTCCCTTTGCTTCCTTTTCTTTGCTTTTTGCCCTTGTTCTCCTCTATTTCTCTATATCCTCCAAAATTAGGCCCCACCTTGCAGTCATGGCGCTATGACTAACATGGTGAGGGAAACATTTCTTGCTGACATGGGAGGCGGGATCCAAAGCTAGAAACAATCTGCCAAAAGCGATGCCAAATGGGATCGCCTCGCCAAGCTGGACAATGTTCGTTTCATGCGTGACGTCAATCGATGCCTCCTACAACCTGTGCAAGCTGCTCTTCCCCTTCCTGCACCTTCGACCCCATGTCTGTCTATCATCTCTTTGTTTTTCCTTTTTGTTTACACACTAAAGCACTTCTAATTTCCAAAGTGGATGGGCCTTCTTCCCTTTACAAGTGGGCAGCCATTGCTCCGAGGTGGACATTGAGCCCTTTGTCTTGAGCGTCCATCGCCCTTGTGAGGGCACCACATTTGAAATAAATTTTGAGAAATCAATATGAGACGTCATTTTGGACAATGAGCTCATCAAGAGATTTTTGTGCTTTCTTAACGGCACCACAATTGGTATTTGGGTGACCCTTTGGGACCTTGGGTACCACATTGAGCATGCTTAACGATCAAGGAATCGCTAAGCATGAGATATCACCCAATCAATGTTCTTTAAGCATTTTAATGCTTGTTGAGCTTAATCCACTTAGCATATTTATCATCGAAGGCACTGCTAAGCACATCAGTCGTATCTTCATAATCTGGTCATTGAAATACGATCAATTGAAGCACCAGTTAACAATGCACTGCAAGAGATGAAATTCCAAACAAGATTCCATTTACCAGAAACCTTGTTGAAACTCAAAAATTCCCAGATGAAGGACTAACTGAGGCAACCAAAGTGTTACAGAACCGGCCCTGAGTGAAATTTAATGTGGCGATATCTTGGTAACCGTAACTCCGATTACTAATCTGAAAAGACCGCCATGCTCCACAAATTGATCACTTTAGGCCTGTTGATTCACCTAATCTTTGTCTCCTCAGATGCAGTTTACCAATCTGGTACGGATCTGCAATTGACTCAAACTTCAAACTGAACTTCTTCACCATCGCTCCAATCGACGAGCCATAAAGACAGGCTGGTAGAGCACTTCAAGCACTACAGTTCTAGATCACAATCTTCAATTTGTAATCACTTCAAGAATACTCTTTTTTAGCATCATTAAGGCATCTATTGGCCATTTTAAACCACATCTGGCATACATTAACCATTAGACTTGGCCTGTTAACAAGCCGTGATCACTGCTCAATAAATGTGTAGGCTCCAAAGAAGCTTAACTTGCATATATTTGTTGTTTTTCCCATCATGGAAGTGGAGTTGCACAACATCCACCCCCTTTGAACTAGCACAGCCTCAATTGCACTTCAATCTGCATCTGTTATAGGTACCTTAAGCTATTTTCCATTATCAGACTCACATAACTAGTAAACGTATGAGAAAGAATATAAGGCTTACACCCTATCATCAATGTTCTAGCTTACTCATTACGTAGATGCCCATCAAAAATCTTTGAACTGTATTTGTCGTATCTCCAAAGCATTCAATAATGGAAAACTTGTTTAGTAAACCCGGCCAAACTCAAGTGTTCCAAGTAATGATGCACACGGCTTGACCATCAATCTCGCTTTAGGGAACTCTATCAAGCTCAGGTATGCCTTAGTTTGTCTGCGCACGGAATGGCCGCCAAGTCCTTTACTTCAAGTTCTCATAGCAGAACCAGCTCATTAGATGTGAAGATACTTTAGCAATTGTCCAAATATGTCAACTGGAAGCTAGCCATGTAATCTTATTGAACGCAAAACCAACTCTTATGACTTAGCATAATCTAGATATCAAAACCTTGTACCATGAAACCTACTACAATAGATAAGTGGTACTCTTCAAATCTGCAACTTTGCACTTTAATAGCCCTCAATATTAAAGGGGAAACCAATCATTTGCCCCACTGTGAGCATTCATTTAAAAAATTTGCACCATCCTCCAGGATCATAGGGAAAGTACAAGAATTTCCAATCATTATAGCATAAACATAAATTAACCCATAAATCTTCATGAAGATTGCCTGGATCATATGGCTTATAAGTCAATTTCCATGGACCATGCATATATCTGTCACCTCCTGTGTCAAAATCTAGTTCAATATCTCCTACATCATAGGGTAACATCAAATCCCGTGTGCAACTGGCTCATCCAATTGCTGATCATCAATCAAAGGTAAAAGCATTGGCAGTGCACCTTCACTCTCACTAGTATTGGAATGCCAATCATGCATCAAGTATCTAGAAAAACTCTCTTCATTAGGTTTGCAAGATGCATCAATAAACAATTCCCTATCTTGTAGAGGCATAAAATCAAGTAGAGCATCATCCAACAACTGCATAAGTTCATCATCAGCTGCATCTAAATAGACTGGCTCATGCATGAATCTAGATTGATTAGTATCCTTAACATCTGTATTTGAGAACCATTCCAAAGCTTCGCCCAATAAGCACATAAGATCTAGGTTCACCGCTTGAGAAGGTTCCTCCATCTTGCACATCTCAGGCTGCTGTAAACTAAGATTTCCACATATGACCTGCACACTAAACACATATGCTGTAAACTACTCTTCAAGTCTTTCACCCTCATCCAAGTATATTTGCACTTCTGTAGCACAAAGTTCAGCATGCACATTTAAAATTTCATCTACTGCCCTATCTGTATCATTGGCACAATGCAACCAATTATATTCAACACCAAAAGATTCAATTCACTATGCACCCCCTCTGAATCAACATCATCAAGTTCATGATCATTCTGCCTTCGTGTGAGCCCTGTGTCACAAATTCTTGATAGAGAAGAAGTTTGCTCCCCCTATAAATCATCCGCACATTCAGGATCAGTTTGCCACTTGGGTAGATCTGGGTCACAGAAACTTGTCAAAGAAGGATCGGAGTCTGCACCCCCTCTGAATCATCATCATCACATTCATGAACAGTTTTCCACTTTGGTAGCTCGACATTACAACAACTTGTCAATGAAGTAGTATATTGCACCCCCTCTGAATCAACATTTTGCAGATCTTCAAACACATACTCTTGCTTAACACTAGTTCTGTAATCGGACACTCAAATGTCCTGAGACACTAAAGTGTCCTGTTTTTCTAGCAACTTATCATAATTACTTGGTGAATCTAGAAAAAACATTCATAGGTCACGTTCATATCTTAGGTCAGATAGCCAAATTTTACTTTTGCCAAAATTAGTACCAAATTAAGATTATAAGAATAAGTTTCAAGATGAAAAAATCATAGAAATTTAGTGCACTTTTAACAAAATTTTCATAAATTGAATATAACTTCTCATCAAAATAAGGATTTTCATAGATTTCAAGGTGTATGGATAGGAAGAAACTTATTATAGCAAGAAATTGAGCTTCATAACCTAGTTATGGGACTAGATTTTTGTTATAATCAAAAGAACAAAATCTTGAAAATGCTGACAAAGAGGAAAATTTTGGTCTTTCAAGGCCTCTTTCATTAACATGATGAGGTTATGGGACAAAACCTAAGGTGTATAATGTATCTATAGGTCAATACCCATCAACTAAGAATTTTTCAAGGGTTCAAACTCATAGGAATCTTGTAATTTAAGCTCACTTAAAAAACTTTGTAGTGTGTAATCTCTTGCAAAAAAAAACATTGCTATGAAAAACTATGGAAAGTTTCTACATAAATATCCCAATTGTGTCCATATGAGGTATTTGTATACAAATAAGTGAGATGAATGAAAAAAATCCAAAAGTGGACTTTATTTTAAGGCCTATCTTTGATAAATAAAAAATAATAATTACAACATACACAGTTTTTTGGATATGCCATAAATCACCAAATGCGGCTTGCATAACCATTAAAAATTTATCACCTTATGTAATGGAGTCATAGATCTAGTATATATGCATCATAAGACATTGTTAATTTAGATGAACTAAATGTTTTTTTGATCGTTAATTGAATTTGTGAACGTTGCATATTTGAGTCACAGGACTTTATTTATTTAGTTCTAGTCACAAATGATTTTTTCCTCACATGACAATTGAAAAAATATCAAACACATATTTAAGTTGTTACCATGGATATTGCATGTACCCTGCTCATTTTTTTCTTAGGCTAGAGTATGAGTTTTAATGAAACATTGAATGCTGATTTGTGTAGGTTCTTCTCATGAGTGTAGTTACTATTGAGGTTATGATCAAAAGTGAGGGATTATAATTTCTATGAGTACTTTGAATAACATTTTCTAAGTTTGCAAAAGCATTTCTTGAGATGTGCTCTAGATCTTTCATGTACCATTTTATTTAGTTTCGCAAAAAAAGGACACTAAAGTGTCATTTTTGTTACCAAACTAGTGTTAACCAACTCCACAAAATTTGGTATATCCAAATCTGGCAAATCTGGTATACCCAAATCCATGGTCGTGTTGCTCTCAATTGCAGTCTGGTTTCGACCTATAACATATGTATCATCATTCAAATCTATGATAAAATATGTATCAGCATCATCACTCAACTCTATGGTAGAATCAGTACCAGAAAAAGTTTGTTATAATTCCGAGTTAGTAGAAAACGTATTAGTTGTTCTTCGTGCATGTCTACTTGAATATGGCTACACTCATTCACCTGCACAATTTCTTCTTGAGCTTTAGCCACTTCCTTGATCCCTGATTTCTTTTCCTCCTGTACTGCATTTATAAGTTCTTTACAAAATTCACCCTATGTATCCTAAAGCTATAAATCCTCACCCTCAAAGACTTCTACTTCATGCACAACATCTACAAAACCTAACTTTTCATACACATGTACAACTTAATCTATGTCTTCATCATAAGCCTGTAAGAAGGTAGCATCTTGTACAATACACTCATCAATTACAGCTTCTAATTGGGCCTAAGTGCTTGGCACCCATACCCAATGCCAAACACCGGTAGAGCAAATTGTTTCTTTTATCAGAATTATCCTTTTTGTGTTCAGTGGCATGAGGTACCCACCACACAATCTTGTAATAACTTTCATTGCAAACAAAGGGAGCTTTGCATTGTCCTTGAAGTATTTCTTGTGGTATATTATGACCTACAAAACAATGTTAAAACTTTCATGGGTTATTATTGAGATGCGTACAATAGAGTCAAGTACTTTAATTGTTTGTACAAACTTTTTTGTGGTTAAAACACCCGATGTAGTGAGACAATGCTGCATCCTTGCCTTGCACTCTAGTGACACGTCCTTTCCTTTAGCCTCTTGCTCTTCTAAGGAAACTATCATCATACACAAGCACCTATCAACAAGCAGTTTGATCTCAATATTGCATCATTGGGACATGGGAAAAACCATCTACATGGCTAAAGGAAATTACCATCTGATTCCCGTCTATTTCTAGGATGGACCTTTCCCTACAAGTGAATTGAGTGGCTTTTCGCCGGCTAGGCCAGGGGTGCCACAAGGATACCCAAGTTTTCCAAGCCAAGTTGTATTGTGGTCAATAGGAACTGCACCTCTGTTGGAAATTCAAATTCTCCTAGATTTCCTTCATTGAATATATCTTTGATGAGTTAACCCCCTAAAGTGAACTGTGTGTCCTCGACAGATGTGTCAGCATGGAGATGTTTGTCCACTCCATCATCCTCCACAAATACCATTTCTGTATCACAAAAAATTGCAATTGCAACTAGGCAGTAGTCCTTTTGTATATTCATCTCATGCATAATATCTGTGAGGAGAATGTAGTGAATGTTGTTGGCCATAGCAAAACTGGGAGCACAATTCAGAGGCAAATACCCTTCCTCATTCGGGATTTCTTACTTGCTTTCTAGTGTTGCATTCTCAAGAGAAGCAAGAGTTAAGCCTACATCAAATGTCTCCTTTAATACTTTTACCCGCTCTTCTTCTGGGTCAAACTGTAACTCCACATCCTCTACCTCTTTATCCATCACCAATGGAAAAATACCAAAATTTGATGATTGGGAAGTATCTGACTCACCATCCATCAATAGGTACAAGTAGCACACAAACCTGTTGTTGAATTCCACTAAGAAACACTTTATAGAGTGCCTAAGACATCTATCTTTGATAAGCAGTGCATTGGAGGGACACTTTTCCAGACACCGATTCAACCTTCTTGTAGCACACTGGGTCAAGATCGGTTGGGTGCACAAATCACATGCCATCAATTATTAGGGAACTATCACAAATGACTGCTTTATACTATTGCAAATGTGTTTGTAGCTACTCCATTGAGCAATCAACGATCTGCTGGATACAAAACATTTTTGATAGGTCTGGTGCACGGTGATGATCATGGGTGTTGTGTAGGAATGTGTATAGTTTTTCTTCACATGTATCCTCCCCTACATCATCCGTCTCTAGGACTATGTTCTGTATGTCTGAAAGAAACAACAAGACAAAGATACTATTACATATTGAACGGTATTTGGGGTCAGAACCAAGAAAATAGGGAGCCTGAGGACTCCCTAAAAGTATTTATTTGCTTGGTTTTTATTCGCTTGTTTAGGACAACTGATGACATGATAAGAGTCGGAACCAAGCAAGTAAGGACCTGAAGAATCCCCCAGGGCCCATATCTACTTGATTTTGATCAACATGATCATCTCGGTATAGTCCACATTGTATCCATACCCATTTGGGGTCATAACCAAGCGAACAGAGGTCTTGAAGGATTCTTTAGGCCCTTATTTGCCAGGTTCTGACCAAAGTGTTGATGTCAAAACAAGTCACATGATTAGGGTTAGAACCTAGCAAAAATGGGTCAGACTCTAAAGAATCCCCAAGGCCTCTCTTTGCTTGGTTTTAACCCAAGAAATTATTTCAGTACAAATCGTAGTATACCTACGTTCATTCCACACAAAGGGTCAAAACCAAGCGAAGGGGGCCCTTGGGAAATTATTTAGGCTTTTATTCGCCTCCTTTTGACCCGTGTGCTGAGAGGCCTTACCTGACCATGCAAGAGACTCTATCATTCACTTAGTACTCTATCTGGGCATAGTTGGCTTAGTTACCAATAATTGACAAAGAAGACTCATGTGGCCATAGCCTATCTAAGCTCACTGACTCATGATGCCCGAACATAGAATTAAATGAACAACCATAGCCTTGCACGGTCATACAAGGGGTCTTTGTTTCACTATGCTTTGAACCTCACAACTATGCATGGAGAATCTCAATCCATTGTTATGGTTTGTAACTACACATATTTTTGTGCTTCAACCCTAATGACTACTCTCCCCTTGTGCCCTAGCTTTGTGACGTAGGTGCACACAAACGTGAAACACACATGCAGAGAAGATCTAGCCGAGGGTTGGCGGGGGAGGGGGGGGGGGGGGGGAGAGAGAGAGAGAGAGAGAGAGAGAGAGAGAGAGAGAGAGAGAGAGAGAGAGAGAGAGAGAGAGAGAGAGAGAGAGAGAGAGAGAGAGAGAGAGAACCTATCTTTGCAATATTCAATGGCACCAAGCTGGATGGGGATACTGAGAGAAAGATCGCAAAAAGGCAAAGGCAAGGGATTTCTTTTTCTCCTATTTGGAGATGGTGATGCTGACTACAACGCTGATCGGTGTTTGATGCCAAAAGGTAACTCCAAAAGGATAGGTGGATTGTCCTCACACAAGGACAACCAGCGTAAATGCAATAAACAGACTTAATTTCTCATGCAATATGATCAAACCAACCGCCATAAAACTAGAAATGATGCTCATTAAAGAGACGCATGGTCCAAATTTTAGAGGTAGCTAACCCCACCTTTGAGCATCACCCTGCCCCAACCTGCATTTTAACTCTACCCCTGCCCTAGTTGAGCCTTCACATAGTGAGAAAATAGTAAAAAAACAAGGACTTCCACCCACTTGCCGCATCCTCTTCTACCTCGCTTTGTCGATGCAGATCTCTATTCAGTGCAAGTGTATCCTACTGTTCTTTTGTGTAGTTCAAATTTTCAAGGTGAGTACCAAGAAAATAGGGGTGGAAGAACTGTGTTTGGTGCTTTGATTTTCTTGATACTAACCACATTCCTCTCATCTTGTGGGGGTGAATTTTCAAACCTCACTCTTATCTTATTGCAGACATAGCGAGAACCACAAACATAATTGTCAATCCATCGAAAGAATCTGACTTGACTAGTGTGTGGAGGCTATAAGAGGGTGTCAATCTCTTGGAAAACAATAGACAACTGGCATCTATCTCAAGCTCCACTTAAATGACGTAAGTCATCAAAAGCTAGTTGCTAATCGGCAAGTAAACCATGATCATTAAAGCATCAAACGACATTCGAATGCTATAGAACCTCTAGGATAAGTATATAAGACCTTATAACACATGATTATGGTCTCAAATCTCACTTTCAATGAGTGGAAAAAAATGCAATTATTAAAAGCAATGAGATTTTGACCTAATCATTTCTGATGCCGAATGCATCTAAATGCTTAGCAATGATGCCCCAATACCCTGTCTATACTTACTTTGTGATTTCCTAGCTTAAATTCCTACTTATAATGAAATTTAGGCCGCTGGTCGACGACGTCAAACGCTACAATGTCAATGCATAAAGATTTTACGTGTGGTTGCAATGCAATAGATGGCACTGTAATGTGACAACCGACAAGGGAGATAGAAGCAGGAGAAGGATGGCGGAGAGCGTCATAAGCTCACGCTGTGTATTTCATTATTCGAAAAAACATAATAAAAACTTTACAAAGTTATCTTTTATACCTTACCCAAGGTTTCTTAGGTCAAAAAATAATCATCTGGGAGCTCTAACCAAGGATTAACTGATACAGTATGGAATCTTGTAGCTCTTGCTCATAAACTACAATATCCACTCGTCAAATAGGAGTTACAATGAATCTCCCAACAAATGTTACATGGGCTACCTTGCTGCTAACATTCCCCCCCTCCTTGACTGTGTCGCCCCTTAACACAGTTTCATGGAATGAAGTAGTCTTCGGGTTGACATCTTTCAAGGCGGTCTTTAAGTGCTTGAAGAGATTTTTTATATCAATTGCGCCGTTCTTGGTCAAGGACTGTCAAAAAATAACTAGTAACTCTATTCTTTAGAGCTATGGCTGAATATCCGACGAACCTTGTAGTTAAATTGCTGGATCACCGGTCCAAAAACTTTTGTACGCCATGTGAAGAACCCGGTGTAGAAGGCTTCCTCAAATGCAGCATATTGCTCGATGGCAAGAACATGCATCTGGCATAGAAACCATAAAGAAATTCTATTGGAGGTTTCCCATTTAAATCATAGCATGAGCCTGGTTACCTTCTAAAATGGACATCTGAAGTGCACGAGCGAGAGCGTGTGTGAGTGTGTGCAGCAATGGAGAAAAGAGGAGAAGAGGAGGCCTTGTGTTTGCAGGGGCTAAAACTCACTCTCTACATGTGAGCCCCCTTATTCTATTATATCCATAATGAATAAGTATAGTGGGCGAGCACCTGGCCTAGCGGGCGACAAGGGGCTTTACCCCAACAACTTCCCACGTAAAGGCCAATGTGGCCGTGAGACAGAAAAGAAAACCATACAAAACCTGTACAAGGACATTACAAGTACGACCTCAACCAACATCCACTCGCTCACTAAATCTGTGTGCATCTAGCCCTAATCGTAGAGAAAGTATAGAGAGATCAACACCATACTCCTCACCAAAGCCACACACATCCTGCAGGTATCTCACCGTACGCTACAAAGTGCCCCTATGCTCAAGCCCAATGTCAGTCACTGCATGACTAACTGCTCCCACTGCAAATGCACCTACTGCAAATGCAATCTTGGGTCTCGATATGAGTATCTCGTATATGAGACTCCCAAATGCTAATGCAATCCTAGCAATATCTGCC
Organism: Adiantum capillus-veneris; assembly: GCF_014529385.1. Taxonomy (NCBI): domain Eukaryota; kingdom Viridiplantae; phylum Streptophyta; class Polypodiopsida; order Polypodiales; family Pteridaceae; genus Adiantum; species Adiantum capillus-veneris. The sequence continues at coordinate 34,290,979 of NC_140941.1, forward strand.
AATCGAACCATCTCAATCAAATCTCGCTCAGAACTCCACTCATGGAAATCACTCTGGACACCCGAACTCCGATCCCTGGAATCCATCCTCGTGTCCATTGCATGTCATATGCGCACCAAGAGCATTTGTATGTCCTGAACCCTGTGTGGTTAGAGCAAAGTCTAGCTCTAGCTCACACACATAAGCCTCTAGCTTAAGCATATCCAGGAATGACTGAATCATGGTTGAATCCTCAACACTCAAGCCATCCATATCCTTCATTGTATCCACAAATGATATACCACCCTGCTGGACAACTGTCTGCACAACTAGCTCAACATACTCAGAAACTGGAGCATCATGCAACCTATTTGCAAAGGAGACATGCCTCGTCTCTCTTCATGGATGCGTACTCACGAAGACTGTGTCGTCTCGTACAAGACGTACTCGCATTGCATGAATGGTACCAACACTAGCACCTCTCGCCATGACTAGCTGTCTACAGTGCAATCTGAAACTGTGCTCATCTAGCACTACCTGGCATCCAGTGTCTCATAATTGACTTACAGAGATCAAGCTCTGCGTCAAACCTGGCACACAACGTACATCTTGTAACACATATGATGCACCACTCGGCAACAATAGTCTGACATCTTCTGCACCAACTATGTCATGCACTGAACCATGAGCTAGACACACACATCCAAGCATACCACTAGCATATGTGCTAAATCACTCATGACTCGATGTGATGTGAAATCTAGCACTCACATCTAGTATCCAATGCAAAGGTAATGTGTCCTCAAAAATTGCCATAAAAAAGTCAAGAGTAAACATGGAAGCAAAGGTGACATCTCCATCATGCGTAGCCACATACGCTACATCTACTCCCACATCATCCACTCTAATCCAAGAGCACTATGTGATAATCGATGAAACTAGCATCAACAATCTCCTTCCTGAAGAGATTACCACATGTATGTCAAATGACAAAATCGGATGAGCAAACACTCTCACAATGTGATGCCAAAACACTATGGCAAAGCAATCACTGAGTGTCGAATGCAATCAAAACACGATTGCAAACCATGCACATAGACAAATAAACTCACAAGAAAACTCCGGCAGAGTTTCGGCAGTATTTGGCTATTTAACCATAATAACCATACATGCCATAAACATGCTCAAAATCATGAGTAAATCATGCGCAAAATTGGCACTCAAGCATACATGAGCTGGCCCAAAGTATTAACTCCCTAAACTTGGAAAACAATCCTGTAATCCCAAACACAAAGTGCATCAACCACACTCTACAAGCGAGGCATATACTAGCATAAACTTGGACACAAACCAACCAAAATATGACACAAATTGATGCTCAAAATAGCTGAAAATCAGCCCACATATGCGATTGCAAGGCAAAGAACACCATCCACCAAAAAGCACACATCGTGTGCATCCACATGGCAATATAAACAATCATCAAGCATGTTGAAAATGAGCATCCAAATTAGCTCAAAATCATGCCATAAATGCTTGCAAAACTCTTTGCAAATATGTGCACCATACTTTCTGAAATCTACTCAATCGCATAAACCAATGCACATAACTTGTGATGAAGCTACTCTTGAATCCTGGGAATCCACAAGAATGCATACATCCACAAAGTGTTCTCAAGGTATGCACATAAATGTGTTGAAAATACCAACCCGCACTCTCTTCATTGAGAGAAAAACATCAATGCGCAAAACAAGATAATGACAAAAGCTCAATCCGAACTCTCCGAATGTAGCAAATCACCACAATAGGCATATATATAGTCTTCAACTTTCTGAATATCCTGCAGCCGGTCAGCCCATATCTCCCAAAACACTCAGAATTTGTAGAAACTTCATTCTACAAAGTTGTAAACGTCACAAAAAAGGTTAGGAGTCGCGGGAATGGACCTACAATGTGTTGTTTTTATAGGTCGAAATAGATATGTAAAAATCTGCAGAGTTGTGTACCCTAGACGTGCAGACAGTCTGACTGACGAATCTCAAAATTGGTGAAGATTTTGAGAAAACTTTCTTCTGCAAAGTTGAAGAGGACAAAAAACCGGAAAGGATTTTCAAGCATCGGCTTGAATGAAGATGTTTTGGTAGGCCAAAATAGATATGCAAAAACGTGCTACAATTTTTGCTACTTCTCTACCTACTTCCCCGCTGAGCTCCAATGGTGCTCCCAATCCCTGAGCTATGATACCAATTGAAGTGAGCAAGCGAGAGTGTATGTGAGTGTGTGCAACAATGGAGAAGAGAGGAGAAGAGGAGACCTTGTGTTTGCTTGGGCTAAAACTCACTTTGTACATGTGATCCCCCTTATTCTATTATGTACATAATGAATAAGTATAGTGGGCAAGCACCTGGCCTACCCAGCCATATGGGGCTTTACCCCAACAACATCCATGGGGATCTCGCTTGTTCAGGCTCTTGAAAAACTTGGATACATGTGAGAAGCATTTTGCATATTCTAAAAAGCATTGCACACGAGAGGTCAAGGAGGCTCTTGAATAAGTTCATGGTGCTCGTTACGGTTTTCACCGTGTATTCTTCAGTTGCACGCCCTTGCTTGGAAAGGAAGTGAAAGTGCTGGTGATATAGGCGGACAGGATCCTCTACTTGCTTTAGCATAAGATCAGAGAACGTAATGGCAGTTGTACTCTGTGAATGTTCCACCGATTTTCCTATCTCTAGGTCTCATCATCATACCTTCTGTTGGTAGCTTTAGTGCTTCAACCCCTATATCTTTGTTGATGACTACCTTGACTTTCTGTCCTTAGTCATCTGTAATCGCGGTAGATCCATCCTCTTTAATCATCATCAGTAGTTCATAAGCCCTTTGGAGATATACTCCACATGGCTCTTGATCATAAATTGCTTGAATTCCCAACCTTCTATTGGCTTCTTTTGTAGCTGCTCAGCTGCTATGACATAAATTTCATTCGGTAGTATTTGCAACTCCACCTGACTTCCATATTCACCTTTGAATTTCCCAATGAAGACTCTGGTGTTGTGCTCCTCAAGTTGTTCTTTTGAGAGGTAGGTTACTTTGGCCATTTTCACATAACTGGGTTCCCACTGATATGGTGGTAGCTCATGCAACTTTTCTTTTTGTGTCTTTCTCCCTCTTTGCTTTCTCAGCAGCTTGCATTGTGCCTATGAAGAAAAAATAAATAATCGTGATTATTTGCATGAGCTGAAATTTATGCTCGAAAAGACATTTTGATGACCTACATAGATTTATTACATCTACAACATGTCCTAAAATTAGTTTGGTAAGATTTGGTCATGTTGGCATCACTTTGTGCTCTTGTCGACTCTGAAATCACCGTTTTCTGTTACCACTTGGTGTGTAGAGATGTTTTGAAGCCATGGAATTGTCCGTTACATAGTCCTAATGGTACTCATCCATTGTGGGCTCATTTGGAGTCAGTTTGACTCCATATGTCAAAATTGACTTTTTGTAGTTTGCGAGCTATTTCATGCCGTTAGAGTGCTTTTCTTGGCCGTTTTCTTAAAACCATCTAGGTACATTGTTTACAGACCTTGTCAATATGCTGCCTGTGAAGTCAAAATTCAATTCTAGCATGTGGCAAAAACCTAGATTATTTACTTGGGGACCCCCTTGAACCCTACCAAATGGTCATCTAATGATATGGAAGTGTTCTACTATCTAGAAGCATGCTATAGTTCAAATCTTTGTCCAATTCGGAGCAAGGCTGCTATGCTCATTTTTGTGTCCTAGGAGTCTGTACATAGTTGGGATTCTAGGATTTTTCCCGAGACGTATAGTTGTTACCCAACTGCATAGAAATGTTCTTTGATGAGTTTAGAACTTACCCCTCATGTCTCGTTTGAAATGAAGCTGAAAATGGGTGACTATGCACTCTGGAAATTGCACGCAAAGTAGACCAAGAGCTCTCTTTTCCATGGGTGACTAGTAGAAATGAGGTGATTTTTGGCTATCTAAGATATCTATACTCGGACTTCCCAAACTACTTTTCCCCAGATTCCCCTACTAGTCCTAATACGCAGTGAAATCTACGTTAGACTCAAAAATTTCATCAATCGGACTCCGTTAGCTTATTCTGGGAGAATTTTGAAAAAACAAGCCCTAGCAGCCTAATTTAAGCCTCTCTCTTCTGTTCAGCGTTTTGTTAAAAAAAAATTGTCCGTCTTGTCTTCCTGGTCATCAACGTATTTTTAGTTTCTCCATTTGAGCTCATTTGCTATTTATTATTAAGTTTTGACTTGTTTATTGGGAAATCAAAGAAAATAATAAAATACACTGGAAAAAGTAAACTGAAAGATCAACAATTAAGAAAATCCACTAAAAAATAGTATTTTATTACCTTTTGGTGGATTTCTTCATTTTTAAGCTCCAATATCAAGAAAAAATAATGAAAATAAGCAAAAAAAAGGACTATTTTTTGATGTAATTTCTAATAGTATATACAATATTTATACTCATATGGTTTTTGATGTAATTTCTAATAGTATATACAATATTTACACTCATATGCTTTTATCAACCAAAGTTTCCCTTTTGATAATTTTTAAGGGCATTTTTAGGTAATTTTGTAAAAAAACACATGTTAACATCCAACTTTTTCTCCCTCTTCAAACATTGCCCTTAATTAATGAATTTTCCTTCCCCTCTCCTAAATGGAGTACTCCGGGATGACTGTGTGCATGGGTTGAACAATCGTGTCTATGCATAGTTGTGGTTGGCTCTACCATGGTTTGAAGTTCAATGCAATTCAAATAAGTATGCGGTGCAAGAATTGGGTCTTCAGTAGTTAACTGAAGTGTACCTTGTGGATGTCTTCTAAATAGAAGATTTTGTAATTTGTGTGCTCTTTGCCTGATTGTATCGTCTTTATGCTTTGGAACACTGATTTCCTAAGCTGTCGGTAACAATGATGATGGTTGCTGAGACTTAACTCTCCATTGGTATTTCAGTTTTTGGTTGATAAACTGTTGTGGTGGAGTTTTTTGAGATTTAACTTTCTAGCGATTTATCGATTGTGCAGTTTGTGGAGAAGATAAATGCTTCTTTGGTTTCCGAACCCATCCAATGCTAGATTCTCTTTGCAAAGATGTCTTCTTTTGAGTTGTTAGATGTGAAACTTTCTTAAGTGTTGTAGATGTCATAAAATATAATATCTAACCAAACCAAATGATTTTCTCATAATAAACTGATCATTTAATGTGGGAGAATAAACAAGAAAAAGAGTTATAATATAGACATGTGCTTATAGATCTATCTCAATACAGGGCCAATGGTAAAGGGGTCTAAAGGAGGGATGGTATGTCAAAGAGCAAGGCTAGCCAATGGAGCCTAAAATATCTTAGGGCTAGCTTCATTAAAGACCTCCAAAGGTTAGTGTTAAAAGTCCTTTGACCTTAGGTAAGCTAGGGCTTAGCTAGGTGGGAACCTGACCCAAGCTTGAGGTGCTTGTCGTACTTGCTGACTACGGTGCTTGAGGTGCTTGTCGTGCTTACTGAATAAGATGCTGGAGGTTCTTGTCGTGCTTGCCGACTAGGGAACTTGAGGTGCTTTTGGGAACGCTACCCAAGCTTGAGGTGCTTTGTCATGCTTGCTGACTAAGGTGCTTGAGGGTAAGTGTTCAAAAAGTCAAATTCAATCCCTACTAAAGAAGGGGGTGAGCCCTAAAGCTAGGGGTATGAGAGAACACACACACGAGGAAACACAAGGAAAGCCCAAGCCTCAAGAGGAAGCAAGGACACATGTCAAGACCCTACCTATTTTGCCCTCATGGTGTGCCTAAAGCCTATTGGTTGGCCTCCCAAGGGGTCCAATGATAAAATAGTAAATTTGATTAACTATTTTTGCATTTATCAAGTTCTCTCTCTCAAATGGGAAAGGGGGACACTTGTCCCAAGGCTACCCTTGTTGCTTGATATACCTCTTGCATGTGATTGGCTAGATCTCGAAGGGTCCAATGAGATTCAAGCATGAGCTACAGGGGGGTTCAACCAAAGCAAGAAGGGGGATGCTTCGGGGGTATACTCTCCCACACACACTCACACACACCCTCATTGTGTGATGTGCAAAGTGCAAGAGATCCATCTCCTTATCCAAGTTAGTAGAGAAGTTTAAAGCCTACACAACACTCTTGGCTATGGAATGCAAATCCAACCAAGATCCATGATTCAATGCTTAAGCTTGTCATCTTGTCCATCTTCATTACTATGCTATTAGGTATGCTAGCAAGAAGAGTGATGATAAGTGAGGAACTATTTCTTTCTCCTATGAATGTTTCTTCTTCCTCTTTTCTTCCCTCCACTAGCTCTCTCCACCTTCAAAGGTGTTTGAGGCATGGGACTGAGGCTTGGGATAGTTAATGCTTTTTGAAAATTTTATGTTATGCTCATAATGCATGAAGCTTTCCATCTTCATTGCATCACCTAAGTCACAAGGAACACAAAGATTGTATTGTACCAAGTCTCTCTTGATGGAAGAATCTATAATACTTGAATGCCTATTGGAGGGGGGACCGGATCCATATAACCCCGGTCCTCAACTGTTGTCATGTTATCTAAACTTTCTCTCTTGCAAAAGTATTGTTCATGCCAATTTAACTAAGTACTATGTTTATGTTGCTACCATCAATTAAGTTCACCTTCTATGAGCACAAAGTAATCTCGTAAAAAATTTCTCTAATTTTTCTAATTCTGCTCCTCTCTTCCATTACATTGGTATCAAAGCATTTGGTTTTTTTTTTCTTGCTTAAGAAGAGAGGTCCTTCAGTAGCCTATTAATGGTTTATTTTGTTAATTATATTAGGGTTAGTAGGACTGGGATCTATTATCGGTTTTGTTCAGTCCACTATGTGAGATATGGTCTAAATAATGGAGTCTTTTTAGACTTGCCTACTGCTTTACCATTATTGATCCATAAGAAGTCTGAAAGGAGCTATCCCTTAGAAATACTGCAATATTAGACCCACTCCACTACTCTCTATAATTAAATGCCTTCTCGAGGGGGGATCTGCTCCACATAAATCCGGCCCTCAATTTAATGTTCTCTAAAATCTCTCCTGCAAAAGTATTGTTCATGCCAAGTTAACTAAGTACTATGTTTATGTTTCTACCATCAATTAAGTTCACCCTCTATGCTCACAAAGTAATCTCTCAAAAATGCTTTCTCTAATTTTTTGAATTTTGCAACTCTCAAAGCTCATAGGCCATTTTCATTACAGTAAATAAGTTTTTGGGCACCCAAATTTGAGACGGACTGACTTTGAGCTGTGCTTTTGGTACGCAAATCTTCCTAGCTCATTACATGCTTCTTGTAGCATTTGTTGACTAGAGTCTGACGTAGATGGATTATTCCATGGTTTCTTTTGTGGGAGACCTACCTCTTTTCCATTCCTCTTTGATCGGTGCAATTGGAACTAAGAGTTGTCCCCATTTAAGTAATAGCTTGAGTTGATTGGTGTCCCCATCTGTTACTACCTTGTATGTCCGCATACATGAGATTCCAAGAATCATTTTTTCATTCATATGTTCATTCGGTATGCATATTGTAACATTTAATGGCTTAGTAACTTGTGTGTAGTGGAAAATAACATGCACATAGTGAGCATTTCATTAGAATAGATTCCTAATGAGATTAACAAGAGTGCTTGGGTGGAGAGAGCAAAAAAAAAAGCATAACACCTAGTTAGATAGCATGAACAATACTTCAAAAGAGAGAGAAATTAAGAAATTGACAATAGTTGAGGACCGGATTTGCATGGAACCGATCCCCCTCCAAAAGGCTTTGTATTATGGTTTCTCCCTTCAAGAGAGACATTTTACAATACAATTTCTTGTGTTCCTTGAATACTAGCTAGTGCAATGAAGATGGAAACTTCATGCACTAAGCAAAACACTTATCAAACACAACATCAATTCCCTCATGGTCTCAGACCCAAGACCCCACACACCTTCAAATATGGTGAGAGCTAGCGGGGTATGAGAGTAGATTGAGAGGAAGAAGGAGTATTCTTACGAGAAAGATGTACATCTCCTCACATAATCACTCTTATTAGCATAGCTTAGCTTAGTAATTAGAATGGTAAGAGGATATGAGCATGTACTGAAGATTGGCTCTTGGTTGGATTTGCATCACAAAGCCAAGATTTGTTGTAGGCCTCCCCTCTCACAAGCTTGGAGTAGGTGGTAAGCTTTCCATTAAAGCTTGAGAAGGAGAGAGAGTCTTCTTTACTTCACATATGAGATTGTGTGAGTGTGTGTGTGATAATGCCTTGCCAAAAATCAGCCCCCACTCTCTCTTGGTCGACTCCTCTAGCTTTTTGCTCTTGCTAGCATCCTATTGGACCTCCCTAGGCTTAGCCAAAGGTAATTAAGGAGCATAAGTGATAGCCTTCTGTCATGTGTCCCCCTTCCCCATTTTGTGAGAGATTTAGGTAATTAGTTAATTCAACTAAACTCTCATTGGACCCCTTTGCCTCCTGGCCAATAGGAATCAAGCAAGCCATTTGGCTGTTGAATGCTCATTGGTCCCCTTGCAAGATTGTCCAATAGTCTTCTAGAGATCTTAATTCTTATTGGTTCTTTTATTAAGTGTTTTTAAATTAATTAAACTAGATTTACTGTAGCCTAATTCTCATTGGTCCACCTCCAAGGCCATCCAATAGGAATTGGGTACACCTTGTGGGCATCTAGGCTAGGGAGCTGACATGTGTCCCTCATTCCCTTTGTGTAAAGGGAGCTTGTGTGTGTGTGTGAGTTTCTCTCTCATCCCCTACTTGCAAGGCTCGCCCCCTCCTATGTAGGGATTGCTAAAGAATTTTGTGACACACACTAAGAATCCAATTTCCCTAGTGTTTGGCCTTTGGACACAACCTTTGAATTTTGGAACCTTATCATTTTGGAAGTCTTAATGGGCTGAACCTTAGGGTCTTTTCAGCCCATTTTTGCACATGGATATTTTATAGATGGCCCCCCCTTTGGATCCCTATTTTACCTCCTTTGGATCCCTACTGTGGCAGGTCTGCTAGCTTAACCAATATTCTAGCTTTTTCTCCCCTGGCACTTCCCCATATTAAATGATCAGTTTAACATGAGAAAATCATTTAGGACAATTAGATATTGATTATTATGACATTACCTCTCTCTTGCAATTATAGTCGTGCTCGACTATGGGGTAGAGAAGATAAAGCATATTCATTAGTCCTTTTCTTAGCGGGTAGAGGATCCCTTTGTTACCCTATGACATCATTCCACAATGGATGATAGTCCATTTGGCGCTTGAGAGCCTGAGGCTACCGCAAGCATGTCTGCAATTTAGTCCTATCATCTTCCATAGTAGAGTGACAAGCTCTACTTGGTGTTCGGGAGACGTCATCTCCGCAAACTTGATCTAAGCATGCATACTACTTCATTTTTGTGCACAATAAAGAAAGAGAGAGTCTTATAAGACAAAAAATTTGTTCATTTTAAACATTTGTACATTTGCTTACTCTAGGAAGCATTGTAAGCATTGACAAGGTTTAGGTTATCCTTTAATTGTATGCCTTGCATCCATCTAGCATCTTCAAAAGGATAATTCTTAAACTTAATAAGATATTGTCAGATAGTCTTACCTCCTCTTAGTACTTTGTCTTCATGTCGAAGAATGGACTCGGGTTGCAACACCTCTTCTTGGTCCTCAATCTCCGGTGGGTCATCAATTGTTGGTTCTTGTGGTGGCTCTCCTTTGTAAGGATTTAGTAGGCTCACATGGAAAGCATTGTGTATGAGCCAATGGTTGGGCAACTTGAGTTGATAGGACATCTCATTGATTGGCCTAAGAATTTGGAAGGGACCATAGTATCTTTTTGCTAACTTAGCATAGTACTTTTGGTGTCCCATAGGATTCTTTCCTGTTGTGTGCCTTAATCGAGCCTTGGGAAATTTGAGTAAGACCCAATCATTGTGCTTGTCAACAACATCCTTTTGCCTTTGTTGTGAGATAGAGATAGCATCCTTAATATTTTGGAAAGATTCTTGTCGGTTTCGGCTATACTCATCTGTAGTGAAGATCTTCCCATGTACCTTAAGTAGCAAGGGACTTTTTAATCTTCCCTCAATTACCTCAAAAGGTGCTTTTCCCATGAAAGTATGTACAGTGTTATTGTAGGAATACTCCACTAAGGCTAAGTACTTCTCCCATTGGGATCTTTGATCTACTTCCATTACATAGGCTTTTAGTAGATCGAGAATTGTTAGTTTAGCTATTTCACTTTGGCCATCCGTTTGTGGGTGATAGGCCAAAGACAAGTTTAGCCTTGTTCCCAAATTCTCAAAGAGACCCTTCCAGAAACTAATGGTCATTCTAGGATCTCTATCCAACACTATGGACATTGGCAAGCCATGGTACTTGAAGATTTGTGAAATGAAGAGGGTTGCCATTTGATGTTCTTTGATAGTATTTTTGACAGGTATAAAATGAGCTTATTTACTGAACCTGTCTACTGTCATCCATATTCCCGTATTCCCAGGGATAGACTTAGGCAATCCAAAGATAAAATCCATGGATATGCTCTCCCATGGTGAATTAGGGATTGGCAAAGGTTGAAACAATCCAAGTTGCTTCCCTCTATCAAACTTTGTCTTTTGGCATACCACACATTTAGAAACATACTCTTGTATGTTTGCTTTCATGGTAGGCCAATAGAAATATGTTTCAATCCCCTTTAGGGTAGACAGAATCCCTCTTTGTCCTGCATAAGTAGGAGCATGAGATTCATACATTACTTTCTCACATAGTGAGCTAGTAACACAGTCTATTGCCATAGAGAAGATAACCATCTTGTAAAGTAAATGGTTCCTCTTTCTTCCCTAGTGCAAGGGCTGAAATCACATCTCTAAAATTGGGATCAATAGCATACTCATCTATCATAGAAGATAGATCATTGTGAGTTGCTATGGAAACCGCATTCACTCTCGGCCGTCTTGAGAGTGCATTAGCTACTTGATTATGCTTTCCAGTAATGTGAGGAATATGAAAATGAAATTGCGAAAGAAAATTTGCCCACCTCATTTGTTTGTCGGAGAGATTGGTATGTGTCATGAAGTATTGAAGACTTTGGTGATCCATTCGCAGAATGAAAGGAGTCCCCAATAAATAGTGCTTCCATGAGTCTAAGGCATGTAGAACTGCAAGGAGCTCCTTTTCATACATGCCTAGAGCTTTCTCAACAAGGTCGAGCCTTCGACTTTCATAGCGTATGGCGTGCCCTTCTTGAAGCAAAACAGCTCGAAGGCAATCACCACAAGCATCTCATTGAACCTCAAATGGCTTTGAGAGATCCGTTAGTGTATGCACAAGTTGAGAGAAAAACTTTTCTTTAAGCTTTTCGAAAGCATTGTTCTCTTTGGTAGACCATGTGTACCTAACGTTTTTCTTTGTTAGGTCATGTAATGGTCCTGCTATTAGTGCGAACTTTTCTATGAATCATCTATAGTATGCACACATATCTATAAATCTTCTTAACTCATGAAGATTCCTTGGTTTAGGCCATCCTTTTATTACCTCTAACTTTGATGGATCCATTTGGATGCCATCTTGAGAGATAATGTGACCTAAATACTGAATCTCTTGTAAGAAAAAATAATTTTTCTTTTGATTAACATAAAGTTTATTCTCTCTTAGAACTTGAAATATTATCCGGAGGTGTCGCTTGTGTTCGTCTAATGAATTAGAGTACATGATAAGGTTCGGTGAGACTTGAATAGCTTCTCCATCAAGCAGTTGAATGTGGCTGGTGCATTGGTCAATCCAAAAGGCATGACAATGTATTCGTAAAGACCAAATGTAGTGCAAAATGCGGTCTTTACAATGTCTTGATCAACTATCCTTATTTGATGATAGCCACTTTTTAGGTCAATCCTACTGAAGTAGGTGGACCCTTGTAGCTTATCAAAAAGGTCTTCTACCCGTGGAACGGGAAACCTACTTTTGATAGTGCTCTATAGTCAACACATATACGATATGTGTTGTGTTTCTTTCGCACTAGTAGCACAGGAAAACAAAATGGAGATGAGCTAGGCCTAGCCATGCCCTTCTCAACTAAACCATGCACTTGCCGCATAATCTCCTCTTGTTGAGCTTGAGAAACTCTATAAGGAGGTTTGTTAGGCGGTGAGCTTCCTGGAAGAAGTTAAATTGCATGGTCAACATTACCTTGTTTAGGAGGTAGCTCACAAGGGATGCCCTTCTCAACTAACTCATGCACTTGCCACATAATCTCCTCTTGTTGAGCTTGAGAAACTCTATAATGAGGTTTGTTAGGCAGTGAACTTCCTGAAGAAGTTCAATTTCATGGTCATCATTACCTTGTTTAGGAGGTAGCTCACAAGGGATGTCGTCAAATAAAGACATCTTGAAACCCCTTGAGAAAATTGGATAACTCTAATTCCTTTTGATTGTGTATATTTTCTTTTGCTAAAACATTAGGTTCATTTTGAGAATCTTTAACAAAAATCATGTACACGGAAATAGAGCTCTTTATTGACTTGTTGAAAGCTTGTGTATGTACAATGGGTATAGTGTTATCCATTTCCTTAGCATCTATACACATATCTTTTTCCCTGAACTTAAAGGAGATTCTCCTTTTAGGGAATTGAACATTGGCAGCTATGCAATCAAACCATGGTGCCCCTAGGATTACATCCTCATGCTGGAGAACAGAGATAAAGAAGTCATCTTTGTCCACATAGCTTTGGACATGGAGCCTCAATTTCTTGATTAAGGGAGTGACTGAAGCTTCTTGCCCCTTGAAAGCACCGTCTGTGGGTAGAACCTCGCACATCTTGTAGTTTTGTATGCCTAGCTTGGTGGCCAACTCTATAGATATAAAATTATGAGTAGAACCGGGGTCAAAGAGAATAAAAGCATCATGTTCTCTTACCTTTACCCAAGCATGGCATAGAGGAGATCCTTTGTGGTGAGTTTTGTCCTCTTGGATTTTGACCAAGGTAGCTCTAGGAGGTTCATGGCGAGTGTTCTTTTGCGGACAAGCGTTGTACACATGCCCTTGTTCGCCGTACTTGAAACACCGGTTATCCTTATGATAACACTCAAGCTCTTTGGGAGAGAGTTTATTTTTGCATTTATAAACTCCCTTCTCCTTAGCTTTGTTGGAATTGCCCTTAGGAGACTTTTGGACATTGTCCTTCCCCTTAGGCTCATTGGAACACTTGTTTTCAGCGGGCTTAGAATTCCTCTTAGCCCCTGTTTGGAAATTTTGATTCAAGAGGCCACCATAGTATGATGTATTACCACCGATATGGCACGTGGTATTTAGAAGTTGACATACTCCACCATTTCTTCGGTTAAGCCCGCACAAAATTGCTTCTTTTGCTCTCCAAAATCCAACTTTTTGAAGACAGTGGCTCTGAGTTGTAGGTCCCAAAACTTTTCTACATATTTGTGGATGGATTCATAGGGAGAGAGCTTCAAGATTCACCATTCGGTGAGTACTTTGTCGTTGGAATCGGTGGCCAAAAACTACTTCATAATGGAAGCTCTTAAAGCTTTCCATGTTCATGGAGCTTCACCGTTGGCCCGTAGGCTAGACCACCATTGTCGGGTGGACTTTTGAAAGTGCATAGCTACATGGCGTAGCTTAGAGGCTTCCTGTAGGCCCCATCTCCAAACACCGCACCGAATTGTTGGATAAAGGCCAAGACTTTGTTCGTAGCACCAAAAGTGCCATCGTAGGTAAGAAAAGAGATGCTCTTCCCTCCCTCTTTGGAACTTCTTGAGCTTGGATGACCTCTTCCACGCGGCATAGGATTTCCCATGGCCTCTTCTTTTTGATGGTTCAAAGGTTGCACCATCACTTTCTTCAGAAAATGAAGAATTTGAGGAAGATGGAGAAGAGGGTGGCCTATTTCTTGCCTTTTTCTTGCCTTGATCTTCGTTGTCTTGACCATCACTTTCATAAGAGGAAGAGGATGAAGAAGATGGAGAAGAGGGTGTCCTCTTTCTCGCCTTTTTCTTATCTTGCTTTTTGTCATCCCTCTTTGAAGTATGGTGTAGAGAAGTATGTTATGAAATTGATATGTTATTATTTATTGCAGCTGACAGGTGGAAAAGGCTTGACAGAGCTAGGCTATTTCAAAGGATATCATGTTTTATGTATATTTTATTATTCAAGTTCTCTTTATGAGCTTTGGCCATTAATGACCGGCCGGCCAGTCTATACTCAATTTGACCATTCAAGAAATCTATAAATGAAATACGTGCAAGAGGGAAAGGGTCACTCTTGCACGGGGGGAGATTGCACCCAGTGTCTGTGTATTCTTATCTTCTCTTCTCTCTTCTCTCTTCTCTCTCGCCGTGCTGGCGTACCACTCCGTTCTAAGAGGTGCGCCTGCACGTGCTCTCTCCCATTCTCGTTCTCTCTTTGTTCATGTGCAACGTTGGTTACGTACTCGTGGATGTGTTAGGTATGCCAATTTGTGCTTTTCATGGATTGCAAGGTGTTATTTACGTATTTTGCAGAGCAACCGCACCTTCCATCAGTAGCAGTGGTATCAGATCTCAAGGCAACTCTCTTGCATGATGTGGAGAGCAACAAAGGAAGACATAGGAACTAATTTATGGCTATGGAGATCGTTAACACATCCATTTATCAAAGATAAGTTCTCTCAGATATCATTATTGGTGTACCTATTTTTTATTTTTTATTCTCTTTATCATTTCTAGATAGGTTGCATCTTTTTATCAAATTTCATGTTGTGTACGACTTAGCTGTTCATATTTCCGCATAGTTATTTAAATCAAATAATTTTGTTATAAGAAAATGCTACTGATGATATGTTAGTAAGGATTTCAATAGTGAGATCGCCTGATGGCTTTCAAAAAGAGAGAAACCGTTTTTTTTTTTTAAACAATAGAAGAAGAATTTGAGGTGTTGCGTCGTATGAAAGACCTTTTCGATGAGGTTTGAACTCAAGGCTTACCACTCAAGCAGAACATGGAATAGACATTCTATAGATGATTGCAAAAGAAGAAGAGGGGCAATCATATGGGACACCATGCGGCCATTGAGGGAGACGATGATCATCGTTGTAGCACAACAAGAGTGTCGAAGGATGGTTAGCTCACACCTAGCAATACCAGATGAAGAGAGGTGGTGTGAGATCAATTACTCATCGGAGCGGGAAAGAGCCCCATAGAAAATAAATCTTTTAAATTATAATAATAATGACAAAAAACAAGGTGAGATATCGGCCGTTTTTGGTTGCTTTGATCCAACTCTCCAGCTAGCGCATAGATCTTCTTTACTGCTTGAATTAGCGCATGCCGCAAAGGCCAAACAATGGCGGCCATCCACTAGCAAAAACTGCAACACGATCAGCAGTGTTGCTCCCATGCACACAAACACTCCCGCTGCATGCTCAATCGTCATTCACCCATGCTCAGGCAAGCTGGATGATATCGAGCAGTGACAATGCACCTTTTCCCCACGTTTTTTTTATATTATAAAACTTACAGCTTGCCATGCACATTGAGATCCGCCGGTCCACACCAACTTTGTTGGTGACGGTTAAAGCGTTATGACACTCCTGCATAGTGGCCTACCCACTAGCACTGCATGCATACCCTACACCCAGCTCATCTCTTACCTTCTCTCTCTTTACGGCCGCTCGACCAACCACCCATGTAGTGGTTTTCCCACTATCGCTCTATCTTTCTCTCGTCGCTTTCCAGCCATCACCTCTTCAGCCGCCATGCAGCGTCACCAACTTTGCCGCTCAGACACCCACTTCTACAGCCTGGGCACCGCATGCCGATGGCAGCCAGTAGAATAACACTCTCGGTCTCTTCTCTCAGTTTTCACCGACGGCCATGCAACCCCACAATACTCTCTCTCTCTGCTGCTTGGTAAAGTGAGCGTTTAGCTTGGCTTTCAACCAAACCATGACTGTCGGGCTGCCTTCCTTCCCCGAAGCTCCCAATCTCCCTCAACCTCTCCTGTGGCCAGCCGAGACATACACTATGGTGTACTCGCAGTAGACTTCTCGCAGGCTAGTCTCTTACTCCCGGCTTGCATGCCTTATGCAGCTCCAGTAGACGCCCCTTAGGCACTTGGTCCAGAGCCTTATAGTGATTGCTAGCTTTGCATGCAAATGTGATGCAGAGCAACTAACAAGTTGGTTTCTAATCGTGAGTGGTAGCTGCCTTAATGTGTTACCAGCGGCGGATATTCTTTGGGTCCGATCTGAGGACACTTGTATATGTAGTGGACAAAATGATCGAGTTACTAGAAGAGCCTAGCTTACAGATAAAAGAACAGGGAAAGCCTTGCTATCTAACGCCACAGTAAACAATTGATGGTATTTGTTAGCCCGTTGAAAGAAAGTTGTGTTGCAACTCACGTCTCTACCAGTATAAAGCATTGGAAAGTCCAATATTCAGAAACTTTCCAATATTCAGAGTTGTATTGCGTCTGATATCAATTGTCTACTTTTATTGACTTCTAGGTGGCAGTTATATCAGTAGACATAGCTGAATACCATGTATATTGCATTACTGGCCCTGATTTGCCAATGGCCGGATGCCATGGTGGGTCTGAATTAACTGTACCTTTTGGTGCTTAATGTCCCTCCTATGATTTTTTTTATTTTTTTACCTTTTTTTCTACAAACAACCTCTTTGTCGCAATTTGGTTGTATATCTGGCATCTTTGGGTCTTGCAACATTGGTTTGCGATTATGTGGATTGGTTAATACTTCATATTCTCAGGCTCAGACCCACTAGTCTTCACCATTTCAAAAAAAAAAAAAAAACCCGGCAGCTTCGTGTGAAATAGCACACAATACCATGCCTTGTTGGATGAACTGCCCTGCGATTCGGTGGATCGTCTCCAAAAAAAGAATATCAACATTGCATCCCACTTTCTCTCTCTTTTTGTCTTCCCCAGTACGACTGCTTACAGTGGCCGGCAGTGAGGATGATGATAATGGTTTACTCCGACAATTTTAGACTTTTAGTCTTTCGCTTTACTTAATTTTATTTTGTACCCAAGCATTGTCTTAGAACCATAATCAGTTTGGTCCCATAGGCCTTTGGAAGACGAGTAATATAGCATTTTATGTCGCCCTCTCTCTTTCCCCTCCCAATATGACTACTTATAGCGGTAGACATTGAGGAAGCTCTTGAATGACCATAGGAAATACTTTCTCCGGATGCCATACATCCACGGGCATTAACAATAATGAAGATGATTTCATTCAATTTCAGTGTGTCGCTTTTCAACTTTTAGTTTTAATTTTTTCACTTTGGTTCATTTTAATTTTGCACCAATATATTGGATTAGATCCACCCAGATTCTGTCCGTTTGATCTCCTTATTCTGAATGTCTAGTCTCTACTCTCCCACGGTCAAACATCTCCCTCTATGAATGTTTCTCCTCGTGTTGCCCCACTCTCGCATAAACAACCTGAGGACTCTCATAACTCTAGTGAGTGGTCTCACTCACTAAATAGACAATGCAAGTGGCTTCATATCTCATGGTATACCGAACGATGACACATGTGATGTAGCTTTATCTTTGTCTCTATACCCTAGTATCTACTCATGGTACACCGGATGATGACACATGTGATGTCGCTTTATCTTTGTCCCCTCCCTCCCCCCCCCCCGAATTACATTGACAATATGCCCCATCGACGATTACAATGTGACTTACAATTGGTTTCACTTATAGAATTTTGAAGATTTTCTAGGTTTTCTCCTCTTCAAATGGCACATTCTTATATTTTACTAGTTGGTGTACAGTAGCACTGCTCAACACCATTACCTTTATTTGGTTTACCACATTTTAAGGAAATTAAAGTATCTGTCTTACTTGACCTTAATCAAATGATTTTTATCATGATCTTCATTTGTTTTTGTTACATTTCTCTAACTCATTTAAGGATTCACCAAAACCTATGCAGACCATAATGCGAGGACGTCAGATAAGTCATCTCTTTTACTTTATTTTTCAAACTCATTTTACAGCTTCAGTACTAATCTCTTAATCATATTTTATCCACTTTTATGATACCCTTCTCCCTTGTTATCAACCAAATATCTATACTCATCTAAACCTTATTCCTTAGTAGTTGACTATAGTGCCTCTGTCATACAAGATTGTGCCAAACTCCTACCTGTGTTTCTTGATACCATTCAAAGCGACAACATGGCTCTCTTGCACGCATACTCAAGGACACCCATTCCAAATCCTTATGCTACTCATGTGAGCTACGGTGATCTGGGATAGTGCACAACAATTTGTAAGTTCTTTGATATTCTACAGTGTAATGTCAACAACATAGTAATTTTTTTTTTCTTTATGTCTTGTCTAGTCCATTGGTCAAAGACACACAGATTCGCTAATTTAGGCAGTGTGTAGATACTCATCTTGTTGCAGATCCGCCGATTTAGGCAGCACATTGATAAATTGCAAATTCATGATTTTTAAACAATATAAAATACACATTCGCTGTTAGGCAACATTAGTGCAGATTCGCCGAATTAAGCAGCACGTCATATTGGTGTAGATTCGCTGATTTAGGCAACACCAATCACAAAATCATGCTGCAGTGGCTGGCCACCACTGTAACTGGTATGATTTTGTTACCCGGGTACATAATGAAAATGATTTTGGATTTGAATATTTGGATTGGGATTTGAAACGGGTATATATTGGCAGATATTTGGACTTGAATTTTTGTGGGTTGTCGGGACAGTATGCGAAATGATTATGATGAGTGTGACCAATGATATCCTGATTCATCATGGTATGACATATACTGCTTATTCTAGTGGTATGGGACACAAGAATAGGTAGTATGTGGATGACGACAGGCATAAGCAATGTTGTTCAGTTTCATTATTTTCACTATATGCTATTTTTTTTTACAATGATTTCTAATCACTGTTTCTTACAAGTATTGTTTGTAGATTTTCTTATCTTTGCAACTGAGGACAGTTGCTTTCCAACGGAGAGGTATGTTATAAAATTGATATGTTATTATTTATTGCAGCTGACATGTGGAAAAGACTTGACAGAGCTAGGCTATTGCAAAGGATATCATGTTTTATGTATATTTTATTATTCAAGTGCTCTTTATGAGCTTTGGCCATTTATGACCGGCCGGCCAGTTTATACTCAATTTGACCATTCAAGAAATCTATAAATGAAATACGTGCAAGAGGGAAAGGGTCACTCTTGCACGGGGGGAGATTGCACCCAGTGTCTGTGTATTCTTATCTTCTCTTCTCTCTTCTCTCTTCTCTCTCGCCGTGCTGGCGTACCACTCTGTTCTAGGAGGTGCGCATGCACGTGCTCTCTCCCACTCTCGTTCTCTCTTTGTTCATGTGCAACGTTGGTTACATACTCGTGGATGTGTCAGGTATGCCAATTTGTGCTTTTCATGGATTGCAAGGTGTTATTTACGTATTTTGCAGAGCAACCGCGCCTTCCGTCTGTAGCAAAGTATGCGATGGTCTTCTCCATTTTGGATGTGATGGAGAGTGTTTAGCCCGCCGTTTTCGTGGAGCCATCTCCACCGAGGTGGCGGGAGACTCACTTCTTTCTCGTTCCTTCCGTGGAGGCTCTTGAATTCTCCTTTGAGAAGGAGATGCAAGGAGCAAGTTTCTGAGCCCTTCATATGGATCCTCTTCTTCTTCCCAAATCGGAGAGAGACCTCTTTGGAAGTCTCACAAGGAGGCTTCCTAGGTGCTCTCTTGTCATGGTGGGGAGCTTAGAGAATCCCACGAGCACGAAGCTGCCATTGCACTTCACTTTGGAGGGATGGATTGACCATGGCTTGTTGAAGCCTAGTAACAAGATAGTTAACAAGCATCAGCGCATCATTAGTAGCTTGCTCATTAGTAAAATCAAAGTTATCAACATTAATTTCACTCTCTTTACTATTGTAATCCATTCTAACAACTTTTAGATGTAAACTTTTTAGATGTACGTTGGCACTTCAATCCCTAGTTGCTACTCCTCTTTACCCCTTTAGAAAAAGCACTCAAGCTATTGAACCCGTGTCTTGAATACCTTTAATAGCAAGGAATAGAAGAGAGGGTCGTTCAACACCAAAACAGCACCAGCTCCTGTCAAGCTTCTAATAGCTCAATAGTGGTTAGCCCCGTAGGACTCCACTATAAAGACCATAGTTCTCGATGGTGATGCCCCGTTAACTCCACAAAGGTAGGCACACTACAAGGTTGAAAAATCCTTATTCTACTCACTCACATGCAATTAATAGTACCAACCATTTATAGCTAGCTTGAGGACCTCCCTTCTTGAGCAAGAAAAGAGAAACCTTGTGCTCTAATAACAATGTAACATTTAATGGCCTAGTAACTTGTGTGTAGTGGAAAATAGCATGGATATTGTTGAGATCATGATATAAGTGAATAGTACAACTAAGAAAATCAAATATTGAGGGGTCTAAAAAATATGTACATGTCAAATATAAATAATATAAGTGGAAAAAATATAAAAAGGTCAAAAGAAATCTCTCTCATTATGAGGCTACAATAAAAAGATAAATATTTTTGGTGTTCTAATTTTTTAGAAAAAAAACAAAATAGATGTAGGAAGGGAAAAATCACAATAGTGAAAAAATATACACATAAATAAAACTAGTTTTTTTGGATTTTTGTTGTGGTGGAGTTACACCAAATATAAGAGAAGCTTACATGAAAATATTTCTATATGGAATAAAGAGTATGAAAAAAGGTAAGAAAAATTGTGGTAATGGTGAGGCAATGTACAGAGCATAAATAGCACACACCTAGGTAGAAATATTTAAATAAATACCAAAATAATTATGAAAAAATCTTTTATTTAGGCCCTATATACAAAGAAATATTTACATACGCATGGGCCATAATATACTTATATTTTTTATTTTTTTGGCTCAACTAGCCCAATGACTAGCTAATTGAGGGTTTTTTATTTCAGTAAGGAGATATGGGAAAAGTCCCCTAACTCACAGGCACCTATATACAGTGAAAGGGTGAGGGTAACCACAGTGTTTGAGTGATTTGATAGGGTGAGATAACTCACTATGGCAATTACAGAGAGCCGAAAAAACAGCTATCATTAGCCCTCCCCCAGGATGATGGTATATTCATGTATCATCATAAAGAATCTTTTCCAAAGAGAGTGTTTCAGAGTCCTTGACAAGATCTTCATTGTTTGGCCCCTTGGAATTTTGGTTTGTGTTACACTCATGCTTCATGGAACAATACTTACATGGGATAGTTGCCTTTTGCTCTGGTAGATCCTTTGGTAGAAGGCGACTCAAGTAAGGCTTCAAGCGATAGCCGTTTACCTTCCTGGAGTGCTCTTTCCCATTCAAGTCCATAAGTTGATAGTAACTTGAATTGAAAGCCTTCTTGACTATGTATGGCCCCTGCCATCTTGTTTCAAATTTGGCATCAAAATGATTATCGAGTCGATTGTCATACCTTAGCACAAGATCTCCTTCATTGATGCCTTTGTCCTTCAGTTTCTTGTCAAGCTTCTCCTTTGTCTGTGTGGCTTTCCTCTTATAGCACTCGTATGCTGCTTCTCTTTTCCACTCAAGCTCAGCTAAGGTAAGAAGTCGATCCATCCATGCTTCTTGATCATCTTGTGCTGATTTGCCATGAAGTTGCATTGTTGGAATGTTTAGTTCAATTGGCTGTAAAGCCTCTTGACCATAGACCAAGTGAAATGGTGTGAACTCCGTGGCTTCCCTATATGTGGTTCGATACGCCCTCAAGGCACCATCCAAGAAGTCATCCCACAACTTTGTCTTGTTTTTCACCATCTTTCTAATGATGCCTGCAATGACACCATTAGCTTTTTCTACCAAACCATTTGATTGGGGATAGTAGGGTGTACTGTGACGATGTAGAATGCGAAGTTCTTCACAGACTTCTGTGAGCAATCCCTTTCTAAACCCTGGACCATTATCAGAAACAATCTCCAAAGGTGTGCCAAATCTACAACAAATGTGAGTGTAGACGAATTTGCTCACTGTCCTCTCATTTACCTTTGCCACACTTTGTGCTTCCACCCACCTAGTCATATAGTCTATAGCCACTAGAATGTAGAGTTTACCATTTTTTGTCCTAGGCAGAGGACCCATAGCATCAATGCCCCACTTTTCAAAGGGTCCATTTGCAAGCACAATTTGCCTTGGACCATAAATCAATCTTCTATTCCCATTTACCTGACAATTGTGACAACTTTTACACCAATGTTGGACATCCACATGCAGACTTGGCCAAACATACCCCGCAAGCAGAATCTTCTTCAGTACAGTTAATTCTTGGGAAAAATGACCACCACATGCCTCTTCATGAAAACCTTTTAGAATGGCTGGAATTTCCGCGATAGTTGGTACTCTTCTGCACACTTTATCCTTCCCTCTTTGATAGAGGGAGCCTTCTAGGAAGAGATACATGCTTGCCTTCTTCATGAGTCTCCTCTTCTGAGCTTTTGTGAAGTCGGGTGGAAACTCACCCTCCAAAATGTAGCCAATGATGGGAGCCAATGACTCCAATCCCTGGTACCTCGGTTGCTTCACAGCAGTCGCCACCATGATGACCTGCACTTCTTTCTTTACACATGCAATGGCTTGTTGTGCAAGTAAATCAGCATCTTCATTTTGTTTCCTAGGAATATGATATAATTGCACCTCTTCAAATTGATTAAATAGCCTACGGATGGTATGAACTTTGGCCCTTAGTCTTTCATTTTTGCATGCCCAAATGCCTAAAATCTGCTTCACAATGAGAAGTGCATCCCCTTTTACCATGAGACGTTGTATACCATGGCCAATGCATATTTTTAAACCATGAAGTAGTGTGTCATATTCTGCTTCATTGTTGCTAGCTGAACTTGGTAGATTGAACTTCTCTTTCATGACCACCTCTCCACTTGGGTTGAGCAACACTAGCCCTCCCCCTGCTTTTCCTGTGGCTCGACGAAAAGCTCCATCAAAGAACAAGGTAAAAGCATTAGGAATACTTTTTGGTGGTGGCAATGGTAGGGTCTTTTCTTCAGGCACCTTAATCTCCTTTTCATGCACCCTATAAGTGAGAATCCCTGCCAATTGTGCACGCACACTATCTTCTACCTTGAAAGAGTATTGAAACTCTTGCAACTCCAGAATCCACTTTGAGATCCTAGTACTAAGATTCATTTGAGATGACACCCAAGGGAACAAATTCTCTGCAGTGAGGATTACAAAAGGTTTTGGGAGCAAGTAGGATCTAAACTTCCTTATCGCAAACATGAGAGAAAGCATCATGAGTTCTGCCTCCGTGTAGCCTCTCTCTAAAGCATTCATGACCCTACTAGCAAAGTAGATGGGCCGCATCCTGGTACTATAGGGATCTTGTCGTAGCAAAACTGCACCAATTGTTTCTTTCCCAGCACTAGAGCTAACAAAGAATGTGTACTCCCAACAAGGAGGCATGAGTGTTGGTAGCTCTGACAAAATGGCTTTAATGTTACAAAAGTAATCTTCAAGATCATCAGACCATGCAAATTCTACTTGTTGTGTCAACTTTTGCAAAGGGTGAAGTAACTCCAAGGCTAAGTGAATGAAGCGTGACATATACTTCACCTTTTGAATGAATGAGATGACCTCCTTAAGACTCTTGGGTTATGGTAGCTCAATAAGATCCTTTGCCTTTGAAGGATCCACTTCAATGCATTTGTAAGAAACTTTATGACCAAGCAAGATTACTTCATCCTCACCTATATGGCACTTGTCGGGGTTGAGTTGACCTCCCATGTCGTAGAGCTTCTTTAAACCTTCTTCTACCCTTTGTAGATGCAATGATTTTGAGCTATAAATACAGAAATCATCAATGAACACCCTAATTGACTTTCCAAAGAATGCTTGAAACACCATATTCATGAAACGTTGGAATGTTGCAGGAGCATTTGTCATACCAAATGGCATGACTCTAAAAGCATAACAACCCCAAGGAGTGATAAAGGTTGTTTTCAATTGATCCTCCAATGCAATCCCTATTTGAAAGTAACCTGAGTAACCATCGCACACAGTGTACTTCTCATGACCAGCTACCTCATTTAGTATCTCATCCTGGAATGGGAGGGGAAAGTGATCTCTTTTTGTTGCCTCATTGAGGGGACGGTAATCCACACACACCCTCCACTTGCCATTTTTCTTAGGAGTGACAACAACAGGAGAGACCCACTCTGAATTCTCCATTGGATAAATGAAACCTGCTGCTAGAAGCTTTCTTACCTCCTTGAGTAGAGCCTGTTCCTTTATAACTCCTAGACTTCGTAGCTTCTGAGCTTCAGGTGTGGCCTCAGGCTTTAACTCAATCTTGTGTTGAAAAACATCTACCCCACGCACGTTGGTGTAGTCTTTAGCAAAAAGCCTAGAAAACTTCCTTAGCACACATTTGAACTCCTCTCTTTCATCCTTTGTAAGTGTTGTTGATAGCATACCTTCCAGCATCCCTTCATCTTGAACACCTTCGTTCTCTTGAGGACCTACCTCCTCCAAGCCTTGACAAGAGGTCTCTTGGTTGCTTGGCTTAAACCTTACCCCCATGACTTTGATGGAAGACTCCTCTTCAGTAATGCTTCCGCTACTTTCTTCTTCTGAAGTGCTATCGGTCCAACCTTCTTCCGTCTCACTTTGAGATGATTCTTCATGGAGCTCCTCTTGGCGTTGCTCCTTCATGTCAAAGACAACCTTCTTATGATTGTCGTTCCTGCAAATTAGCTTTCCACTCTCCCAATCCTGCAAAGCTCGCATTTTCATTAGCCATGGTCTTCCTAGGATAAATGGATAACCACTTCCCTTGGTCGACATAACATAAAAATCCACCGCTTTCTTAATGCCAAAGGCCTCTACAAAGACATTTTTACAAATGCCTACACACCTAGCCTTGCTATTGTTTGCCATCTTGACTTTGATTTTAGGTGTCTCATGGATGTGTATGCCTAGTCTTTGCATGAGTCCCTCTGTCATGATGCAAATTTGTGCACCCCCATCCACTAGACCTTTCCTAACCAATATTCCTTTGATGTAACAGTCTAGCACCGGTGTAATGTCCTCATTCATTTCAGCTTGTGCAATTTTTAGAACAGGCACACTCTCTTTTACCTTTCTCCTAGTGCTAACTGCCCTTGTTAAATCCCTCCTAACTTGTGGACATAATGCAAGAAATTGAGGCTATGAAATATCAGGACCCTTACCTCTCATGTCTTCCAACAAGTTGTACGGAGCCATACCATGTCCAAGAGGGAAGTCTTGGAGGTTGATACGACGTCGAGTCCTCTTGGTTTCCTTGGTTTCCTTTGCCTTCTTGCCTTGTCCATGGTCACTTTGTGATGTAACTCCTTCTTTCTCCTTACCTTTCCCTCGGCCACGCTTAATGCCATTGGCTTCCATGTCAACCTCATTTGAATTTGTCACCTCTACCACATGCACATTTGGATCTGGCAAAGGTGGAACTCCTTCTACCCCTTGTGGAGGTGGTCTTGGTCCATTTGGCCTTTGTAGAAGCCTTGGTTGCTGACCACCTCCTTCTCCTGCATTCATCACTGGGTAATTCAAGTTAGGTCTCCCTGGCTCCCCACGGGGCCAAGGACAATTATACATCCCATGTCCAGACTCACCGCAATTCCAACATTGCAAGACTCTCCTAGTTCGTGGCTCTCTCTCTTATGACTTCTTTGCTTGTCCCTTTGGACCTACAGCTTGTGCAAGGTGAATTGACAGGCTGCTTAAAGATTCATTTAACTTCTCAATCACTTCAGCCGTTACCTCAGGAAGCTCCCTAGATGTTGATGCTTGTGACTTACCTTTGGGTCTAAGACCTATTGAAACCTCTCCCCTTAAGCACTTGAGTTTCCTATACTTCTCAGCAGCCCTAGTTTCAGCTGCATCAAAAGTAGTAGGTGCACCCGCCTCAACTTTTACCTTAAGGTCAGGAAAGAGTCCGTCTATGAACCTCTCCTTCTTTAAAAATTTTGCACCATCACCAGGGTTAGCAACATTTCATATCCATAGAGCCCAAAGACGTAGAAACTCTTGCTTGTACAAGTAGTAGTCATCTAAGTCTTTTTTCTTATGAGAAACAATGTCTTGCCATAGTTTTTGAGTGTTTTGGGGATCAAAGAAGTATCTCTTAAAACGATTCAAAACTTCTGTGTAATTCCCGTTAACTTCCTCAGGCAAAGAGTCAAACCAAGTACTAGCATCTTTCCTAAGGACCACCTCAAACATTTCTACACGTTCTTGATTGGTTACTATCCTCTTGATATGGCAAGACATCTTGAAATTTGCTAAAAGTAATTCTGCATCCTCTCCAGGCTCTCCAAAGAAAAGAGGATATCCAGACATTTGGCGTTGGCTCTCCATTATTATGAAAGATTACAACACGAGTTACAATAAGGAATACAATAGAGATTTAGAACCACTCGCCTACAAATGAAGAAGTAAGAAAATACAACTCTAGGTTTTCTTCTTCAGGTATCCAAGCTTCAATGAGGTCTCTATTTGCTTGATCAAAACAAAAAGGTAGACTATTGATGAGCTCTAAGAAGGGTTGAAATTATTCAAATCTAAGGCGATAAACAGAAATCTCTAGAACTTCATTTTCTGGATCCAAAAGAGCAACCACGTCCCAAGTGATAAATTGCACTTGCTCTACAATTCCCAACGCACAAGCGGTTTGTATAAAAATTAGATCTTCATGCTCGTCGAAGGCCATGAGAAAGTAGCAATTGACTAGGAGCTCCTTTCCTTCGAGTTCCACACAGTCGGAGTGAGGCAACCTTCTCACAATTTCATAAAGAACATCCTCATCAAGTCCAATCAAGTTTGCAAGATTTAAAGACTCCACTTGTGCTACAAAATTCCTGGACAAAAACTCCTTAAGATTATGGTTAAATCATTCAAAAGCATAAAGAGATTTACAATGTCTCTATGAACAAAGTGTCAAAGAAATTAGAGAAGGATGAGAATTTATACAAATTTGCAATCTTCTCTATGCTCTCTTTATTAAGACAAGCTCTGAATAGCTCCCTATCTCCTTTGTTGAAAGCGAAAGGAAGACTATTAATAAGACGCAAATGAGGGAAAAATTCACCAAATGTGAGTCTATGAAGCATGAACTCTGGCCGCAAGTTTCCTGAAGAGTCTTCCTCAATGGTGAAATGCACTCGCCAAACGCCAAATTTCACTCTATTTACCAATCTTAGGGCACACACTAGTTGGATGAATGCGCGGTCTTCCTTAGTGCCCAACAACAAGAGGAAAATGGAATCCACGCGTAGGACCTTTCGTCTTAACTTCACCACCCTCTTGTTATGAGGGAGACGCCTTACTACTTGCTCCTGCAACTCAATTGGTAATAGAGCTAGATCTCTAAGGATTGAACTTTTACTGCACACACATTCCCTGTTAGAACAAATGATCATTTTTTGTTTCTTGTAACAACTTGGACAAAGAAAAAACAAACATACACACTATTTTGCCGGGCTGCACTTCATTTTAAAATAAAATGAACACATGTACATCAAAAGAAGTGTGGTAGTTGATGAGAGGTAGAATGACAGGGTTTGGTGATGCAAGAATTTCTCCTACTCTTTGGGCACCAAACATGAACACCATTCGTTGTTGAAAATGGATCTTTCTACTAATTGCAACGTTTATTCTAATGTGTGGAGTAAAATGAAAGGGAAAAACCTCTATTCGTGGGCCATTATCCATGGCCTATGCATGTCCTAAAATAACACAAAAATATAGACGTCCAAGCTAATATCGTACCTAATGAGAGGCAAAATAAAAGGATTTACCGAAGTGTTTACCTCAGCTAACCTAAGAGGACCTAAAATCCTACGAATTACCCGTTGAAATTGCAACTTAGTACTAACAATTATGTGTATCTTTTGCCTTGCAATGGGAATGAAAGGATCATACAAACTCTCGTGATTCATGCAAACTACTTGACTATGCTAAAAGTTGATCCTACACAAAAACATACACGAGTTGTTTTCCTCCGTGGGGGCACCAATTTGAAGCGGTCCTGGGCGGGCAACAAGAAGAGCAACCTCTAGACACCCTTCAAGGCTCCCGTGTTGCTCAATGGGGCTGGGGCACAACACAACACAAACCAAAACAACAAACCCCTAGCATAATCCCAACTACACAAGGGGCACCACTTAGTTTAAGAGCGAACTAGGACGCAAAAGAGGAGAATCGTTAGAGCAACCCACAAACGAGCAAGGAATTTACACTAACCCTAACACCAATGGAACACTCTCACACACTAAAACACGAGAGAGAGAGAGAGAGAGAGAGATGGTGCTCGGGTTGCTTTGAAGCGTATCGTTAATGATCAAGCAAACATAAATATATATATGTAAGAAAGAGAGAGAAGGGGGAAGGGGGTGCTTGTTGCACTAATGCCTTCTTACAAATCTGTCATGACCAATCAAAGTGAGATTAGTATTTGTTCAACATAGACTGAGTAAATTACACCACAACACATCACAAGAAAAAAGCCACCCCAATCACTGTCTTAAGGCCAGGGGAGTCCTCTCCACCCTATCGCCCTCTTACAACATGTGGGATTTATGGCTAAATTGATAACAATACCCGGAGACAAGCTATCAAGAACTTAAATAAAACACCAAGACACTTACACATCATTATTGTCGATGACTTCACGTTGGAAGGGAGACAAGGTATCCATGCTTAGTCCAAATTCACCCTCCTGGATTCAGCAAATGTTGGGCTTACACTAGTAGGAGAAATGATAGATTTCCTACTCTCAATTGAATGATCACTCTCTCTTACAATGGCATAGAGTTCCCTTGCTAATCACCCTTAATACAACACATACATATGCCTAATGCCAATGAGATTCCACTCAAGAGCTCCTTCTCAAGAGGTTGAGCTTGGCTTCTCAAGCTATAGCATAGTTCTCTTTCTTCTCCCCCCCTTTTTGTGCTAGCTACACCCTCCTTTTATAGCAATTTTGAAGGCTAGGGTTACTCCTCTAACCATGGTTGGGTTAGATTTTCAGCAATTCATATAATTTCTTTTGCTTGGAATTATCAAGAAGTTGGTGGAGAAAGAGAGAGGAGAGAAATAGAGGTGATAGGACTTTTCATAGTGGGTTAGTGTTAGTAGAGTTAGTATTTATTTACAAATGGAATTGGATATTTACAATGGGAGTATCCATGTAGGATACAAATAAGGAAGAAAAACTCTTAAGAGGTAAGAAAAGGTGGATTTCTTACAAGGTTGATGCTCCAAGTGTCTTGAGTAGGGCCAATTTTGACGCTTGTTGACGGTCCACTAGCTTTGACGGTACATTTTTTCTCCACTCTTGACCTTCCTTGAGAGACAAGGTAATTGAAACTGAGTAATCAACCACCATGATGCTGTCTTTTAAGAGAAGAGGCTGATTTTTGTGGTTTTTTTGATAGATATGGGTAATTTGGAGGAGGAAAAATGAGACTAGGTGGTCAATTTTGGAATGGAATTGTGTGTGGGAGGTATGACTTCACCATGGTTTCTCTTATTTTTCAAGGTTGAGGAGAAGGTGAGTAGGGTGCAGAGAGGAGTGGTGAGAGAGGTGGGGATGATGAGTGGAGAAGTGTGTGTGAAAGAGGAAAATGATAAAGTGGAAGAGAGAGTGTGGCTGCATAGCATGGGAAAACTAGGTTCCACTAATAAAATCATAGCTCACAGCTCGTAGCTCAAAAAAATATGAAAAAATATGAGGCAAAAGTTCAGCTCACGAGCTACAACTTTTGTTTGTATCACCTTTTCAAATTTGGAGAGCAAGTGAACTTTAAAAATTCAGCAAAACCGACCGTTTTTTTCCACTGCACAAGGTCCTTGTGGGGTCCTTCTTTGGATGATTCTTTTGAATACCTCCAAGAGTGATCCCTCCATAGTGCATGTATGCATGCCACCTACCCTTGACCTTATTTGGTAGGTCTATAATTGAAGATATTGTTGAGATCATGATATAAGTGAATAGTACAACTAAGAAAATCAAATAGTGAGGGGTCTAAAAAATATGTACATGTCAAATATAAATAATATAAGTGGAAAAAATATAAAGGGGTCAAAAGAAATCTCTCTCATTATGAGGCTACCATAAAAAGATAAATATTTTTGGTGTTCTAATTTTTTAGAAAAAAAACAAAATAGATGTAGGAAGGGAAAAATCACAATAGTGAAAAAATATACACATAAATAAAACTAGTTTTTTTGGATTTTTGTTGGGGTGGAGTTACACCAAATATAAGAGAAGCTTACATGAAAATATTTCTATATGGAATAAAGAGTATGAATAATGGTAAGAAAAATTATGGTAATGGTGAGGCAATGTATAGAGCATAAATAACACACACCTAGGTAGAAATATTTAAATAAATACCAAAATAATTATGAAAAAATCTTTTATTTAGGCCCTATATACAAAGAAATATTTACATACGCATGGGCCATAATATACTTATATTTTTTATATTTTTGGCTCAACTAGCCCAATGACTAGCTAATTGAGGGTTTTTTATTTCAGTAAGGAGATATGGGAAAAGTTCCCTAACTCACACGCACCTATATACAGTGAAAGGGTGAGGGTAACCATAGTGTTTGAGTGATTTGATAGGGTGAGATAACTCACTATGGCAATTACATAGAGCTGAAAAAACGGCTATCACTATAATCCAGTCACTCAGTGTATTTCCATTAGATGCTGTAAGTAGAGCTGAGTCCATTGTATTCTTCAAGAAGTATATGTCTCCTGACACTAGACTGTCATCCTCTGCAACAGTGTTTGTCACATTTATTTCTTGAATCTTCACTGAGGACTTGTTCTTCTCACCATGGTCTTCAGCTTTCTCTTTGCCTTTTTCTGCTTTCCATTCTCTGCACACTCTTTTCATGTGACCCTTCTTGCCACAATGGTAGCATTCTATGTCACTCTTGCCTTTAGCACTGTTGGACTTGCTACGAGACTAATTCCTCTTTCCATCTTTGTACTTTTCTTTGGTCCTTCCCCTGACAAGTAAGGTTGTTTCTTTGCCTTTGTCCATTGTCTTTCTGTTGGTTTCTTCAGTAAGCAGACTGCCTTCTACACCTGCTATGGTCAAACCATCTGGAGGTGCAGAATTACTCAAATCTGTGGAAAAAGTGTCCCAACTTTCCGGCAATGTGATCAACAGGAACATAGCTCTAACAGGTTCATCAAACTTGACACCTTGAGCTAACAACAGACTGTAGATGGTGTTGAATTCATTCAGATGATTGGACATAGGTGTCCCTTCTTTCATCTTCAAGTAAACAAGCTTCTTAAGCGAGTATACATGTGAAGCTGCACTCTGCTTCTCATAAAGATCACTCAGCTTTGTCCATGCTTCATAAGCCGACATCTCGTCTGCTACATTGAAGTAAACGCTTTCTGCCAAAGTCAGCATAATGGTAGAAAGTGCCAATTCATCCATTTCGCTCCATTCATCTTCGTCCATATCTTCTGGTTTTATCCCCTTGAGCTTTATAGGTTTTATCTGCTTCTTTTGTGCCAACACGTGCCAAATCTGCTTCTTCCACAATGGGAAATTGGTTCCATCCAGATTCTTGATATTGTAAAGAGCAGTGTCCTGTGATCCATCCATAGCTACGCTTCACAGTAGTTTACTTTCCTGGGAAAAATTTGGCAGAGTTTCCCTTGTAAACTGACCTCTGAACCAATATCAACCTGATGAACTAGTAGATGTCGCCTATAGTCTGTGTGTAGATGCGCCCGTGTCGTATGTGACACGCCTCCAAGAACTGTGAGCCGTCCTTGAATGTGTAGACAACCACAAATCAACACTCTAGGAGTGCCGATATCCTCAGTAGCTGCAGTCGTAGGCCGAAACCCCAAATTTGCAGAGTCGGATGTGCACCCACCGAGACCACGTAGTCGAAAATGGCCTGCGCAGAACTTTGTCGAAGCTGAACGGTGGTCGAGATGACCTCAGAATCAAATTCTGAGAACACCAAGCCTTACGGGTCACCCCATAGGATTTGGGGCCGTGTCTTCGCCTGTCGAATCTCACTCCAATCTGAGCAGGTGACTCTAGCTTCCTGCAGTGCTTCCCCAAGCCTCGATCTGAGCTCTGATACTAGTTGAAGGAGTACGAGCGGAAGTGCGACGCGAGAGAGAGTGCGAGAAGAAGAGCACGACGATATGGTGAACTCGCTCTACTGTAATGTGTAGAGCATAGTGAGTTCTTATTAGGTTTTAACAAAAGAATGTGTGTACATAACTGGCGGCCCGCCCACTTACCTGGGCGACCACATTGGGCTTTATACCCCAACAGTTTGAACGACCCACATACCAACTCATAGAAGTGCGTCCAATGATAGATCAGAAAGGATGGTTCATTTCAGTGGAAAGAATCTATTATAGCCCATCCTCTCTAGAGCTGAAGGCTACTACCCGAGTGAACCCAGAAATCTGTTCAGAGCCAAACTCTCCTCCATGAAAAATCAAGTTTCGATGTTATGATCAAACGAGCATATACTTTGACCAAAATAGTCGTAGATATAGACGAGAGTCTAGCATCTATGATGCCTTGGGTCCTGAAACCACATAAGCTCATTCATATGACACCCATGGGATAGACAATATCAGAGCAAAGATAATGCTATCTACAGCTTGACTTGGGGAATAATTTGTCATGTTTCAAGGAGATACATAGGAAACTATGCAGAAGGTTTACAGATGCCAGATGTCAACAGTGCTACCCAGAGTGTACCTTCACAATCCCAAAAGGTGAGACTAAACCAGAGCCAAACAAATTTGAACTCTTACAATGAAGCAAGCTATAGTGATCACCCTAGGAAGGGGGGAGCTGCAAATCCATCAAGCTCAGCTTATGTACAAGGAAATCTACACCAGTTAGAAGCCCTAGAGCTTCTAGCCAATAGACCCCTTCAAGGAAAAAACCATTGAAAGATCATATGGTTGTTGGAAGTTTCCAATTGACCCAGATTCTATCAGACTTTGCAGACAAATGCTCATATGAAGATCATCAAGGACATAAGTTTTAGCTGATCTCCACAAATCAAAGTCAAAAGCTGACAAAGCCCATAGTGTTTAAATAGTTACATGTGATCAAGCTCATATATGCATATCAAGATGCTCATGGTAACAAATATCAGCCAGATCATGATCTTGTGCAAACCCCTATGGATGGTACGACTGAAGTCAAAGACTAATTGAAGATGATGCAAAACCTCACGCTGCCAGAACATGTGATAGAAAAGCCAAGATCAATGAAAGCTAAAGCTCAAAAATCTACACAAAGGTCACCACCAAAATCTCCTTTGAAGAGACAGATTCTTCCAGAAAGTACAATGCATCTATTAAGATCAAAGGTTACCCAAATGCAGGAGGACAAAGCTCAACAATTGCAAAAAAGTGAAGTATCATAGTCATATGATTCAACATCAACTGAAGCAGGTGGTCAAAGCAAAGAGAATGCACATAAAGCTCAACCAAAGGACACTGCCACAACAAAATTAGTCAATTCATACACGAATCCAAGACGATCAGGTGCAACATAGTTGGTGAAAACGAAGAAAATCTGTTAAGAGAAGTAAAGCTAGATGTTCAGCTAGATAAGAATCTGATGTCTTTTTGCACTTGGAAAAGATGTGGCTAACCACAACTGGAAGGTGCTCTTGAATTTGTGAACATATCAGGAAATAAACGAGCAGAATGCTGGGGAATCATCTCCACCACCATTGAAGTAAGTTCACACATCATCACAGCTCAATTCCATGCGATCACAACAAAAGATATGCCAAACAACATCATAATAGGAATGCCAATGGCCCAGAAGACTTTAGAGATACATAATTCAAGCAAGGTGCAATCTTCAGAGTCAACCAAGAATGAAGACCAAGACTGGTCATCCACGGACGACAGCACAAAGTCCTCGAGCACAGTTAGAATGGAGACTGATATCAAAGCAGATCTTATTGAAGATGATTCATCTCCATCAAACAGAACTTCAAAAGAGCTTAAAGAAAATCAAGCAGCGACAAGTGAAAATCAAAAAGATCAGAGAATGCCACCAAAGCCAGAAGTAAAGAAGAACAAGGTTGTAGACAACCAAGAAGCAGGAGGAAGTCCAAAGATCCAGGCATTGCCATCTGAATCAATTGATGAGAGTCAAATTGGAAAACAGAGTCTCAAGCCACTCTCCATAGAGACACAGTTAAATCAAGATGAGACCATGGAAAAAGCAGAACAAAGATCTTCAGTAGAACCAACAACAAGAATGGCTATAGTTCTCAGTAGTACAAAAGGAGCAAGTGTCAGATGCAATGCTCTAATGGATAAAAAAGTAAATTGCAATATGGTTGTAGACCACATTCAGAGAGTTCTAGAGATTACTCCATGCAAACATGATAGGAAAACAATGCTAGGTTTGCATACAGGTAAAAAAGAAATGGTTGCTATCCATAGAATCCAAAATCATGAAGAGCAAGTAAAGTTTCAGGTGAAGTCTTCAAAAGACATGCATGCAGATGTCGTCCTTGGACATAGTGGTTAGACCAACACAAAGCATACAAAGAAGATAAAATGCTAATACTTTCTTTTCCAAGAGGTAGCCAACAACATTTACACGTATCGTTAATGATATATTTAGAGTTGCAAAAGTCACAAGAATCAAAGATGAATCTTGCAGACAAAGGTAAAGCTAAAGTGGAACTTCCATCGACTAGCAAAGAAGTTCTGATAGCATATGACTCTACATCAAAGGCCCTTGTGGATGAGATACTTCTAGCATTTAGGATTTCAAAACTTCAAGTCAATTGCTGACCCAACTGAAACCTCAAAGCAGACACCCAGAAAAGCAAAGATATATCAACCAAAGTACCTAAGAAAGCAAAGGAAAGTCAAGCAAGTGTTTGTTCAGAGCA
Organism: Adiantum capillus-veneris; assembly: GCF_014529385.1. Lineage (NCBI taxonomy): Eukaryota > Viridiplantae > Streptophyta > Polypodiopsida > Polypodiales > Pteridaceae > Adiantum > Adiantum capillus-veneris. The sequence continues at coordinate 34,326,018 of NC_140941.1, forward strand.
ATTTAGTTAAGGTCAATGATATAGTTTGGATTAAAGACATGAAATCAACACAGAAAGAGAAAGACATGGGATGGATAGCATCATAATGGAGCTTAAAAGAACAAGAGTACTATGGAGGTAATAGACAGATACGGGTACCAAAACCTCAGGTAAGGGCATATGAATTAATGTCAAGTCCCTCCCAAGAAAGAAGGCCCATTGGGTATCAGCCTCAACAATATCCTAGGATACCTAAGAAGCAGGTATACAATAGAAAAACATTGAAAGATGTTGAAGTATACCACAACTTTCAAGAGGATACAGCCCACAGACAAATCTCAAAAAATCTTCCTCTTGGACAAGGACTCTATACAGGTTATACAAAGATTCGGCTACCAATCAACCACAAGCCAACTACAACTACACCAAACTTGCATGAAGATCTCAAGAGCTCAACAAGACCTACATCTCAACAAAGTCAACAAAGGAGTTACAAAGGTCCTCAAAATATTTGAATTCCTAAGTCTTCCAATGCTCCTAGTCAAAAGCCAAATGCCGACAGTGAAAAAAGGCCTACAACAACATCAAGGACTCCTTACAACAGGCCTAATTGGAGAATCAAATAGATAATGGAGTCTTCACAGTCAAAGAAGGACAACCCAACCAACGAGAATGGAGATTCAAAGATCATAAAAAAAGTATGGCAAAAGAAACCTTCAATGCCAACTTGGTCCTTCACAAACCCTCTTTTTGAGGATTCCGGCTTACTTTTACCTGAAGAAATGTTTGTAGTAAGCTCACGAATGTGAAAATTCAAGTCGTCAAGGTGCAAAAAACACTCTTTGGCATAGTCAGAGTTGGACTGCTGAGCCATAAAATGAGCAAAGCATTAGTCCCAAAGCTTCAAGTCATATTAAACTCTGTGCTAAGGGTCGTAGTTATTAGGCTAACGCTCAAGGTGGAAGAGTTGAGCATATCTAAGTCATGTCCCTCACGCTGGATGAGATATATGAACATAAGAGTCAAAGTCTATTAACTTACAAATGGTGGAGTGTCGTAGAGTCCAACACTCACGCACAGTGCACAGTAAGATGAGAGCAAATATTCTCGTCCGAAAACCATTCTTAAAGGGGTGTCAGCTTGCAAAGCCATGTCATACTCTTTTATAGCTACACCGTCTTTTGATTAACCCCTCAAAATCTTTCTTGCACAACATATTGTTTCCCATGAATTTCTGTGTATGCATAAATAAGATGTCCCACCATTGGACATATGCATTAGACACTCTTTTTTGCTTCCACCTATGCACCTTGAGTGGACTACAATAGGCAAACCAATTTTCCATCATGCTACCCTCTCATATTTGCTGCCCTTTTAATTCCAAGTCTATGAGCAAATAATCCCTTGAGTATTTTATTAATATTTCCAATGCTAAAAGGTACCCCAATAATGCGTTTATCCCAAAGGCACTTTTTTCTCGTTGGCTTTTTTCCCTTTGGTCATCCAGGTATTAGACCCTAATTTAGAACCTCATCATTCTACTTCACTTGTGCATACTTTTTAAATAAACAACAACCTCATCATTATGCTATTACAATGGAAAAATTCAACATCATCTCTCACAACAAACATATTTGGACCAATGAAGATGCTGTAGCAAATTGAACCTCATCAACAAATTCAACGACAAATGAAGACAAGCAGCCCATCAACAACCAATAAAAAACCTTCCCTTGCCTCCATGGACACTTTTCAACAGTGCCCGAGGACGGGCACTAAAATCGGAAGGGGAGAATGTTAACTGAGTCAATGTCAATTAACAAAAGCTACTAAAGACCGAAGATATACAAATGCACATCAAAGATCAATATGAAGAAGCAGTAAAGATTGGAGTTACCCATTTTCCACGTTTTCTCAAATGGTCACATGTTGTAAATTCCCAATTTATTTCAATCCATTGGAATATTTTACTATGTTACAGGCTCAATGGGAGTTACGAGTTGAAAGAATAGGTCAGTTACAGTGCCTAGGTTGCAAATTCAGTAAGTGATGGAGACCTAAAGGCCTTGGGTGGCCGAACGTTGCATATTTCTACCCTAGGTACTTAAGGCATTGTGTAAAAGAAATTAGGGTTTTCAAGCTCATTTGTTGAGAGCACTCTTTGGTGAGAGCTCTTGAGGTGTGTGGCTATGGAGTCCTTGAGTTTCTCCTTGCTCATGAGACTTGATTAATACTAATCAATGATTCATTCTCTTTCACTATGCCTCTCTCATGCTTCTTATGATTTTCTATGATGCTTAGATTAGCTAGATCGTAACTAATTAGTGGTTAATCCCTCTCTAATCTTGTGTGATTTCCCTCTTTTTCTTGTGTGTGCATGTAGGTTTAATTGGAGTGTGGTGCGCGATAGATCTATGTGTGTGTGCTTGCGATTAGTGTGTTGCATGATAGGATTAGTGTTGTGCGTGTCTTGCCATCGTAGTGTGTGTGATTGGGTTGATTAGAGGTGAAGAGAAGTGGATACAGAGATTGCCTTTTGTTGCAGCTTAGCTCCTCCATAGGCCAAGAATCTCACCTCGTAGAGTTAACCATTTGTGTTGCCACGATTAGCTCACTAACCGTGTGAGTGTTTACATGCCCTAGCCGGGTAGCTCATCCCTCCGTATTGACAATTTTGTTGGTCATTGGAGCTATTGCCTCTCGGCACAAAACTCGGCATCTGCCATGCAGGACACAAACTCTCACCACCCCATATTGGCTTTCTATCTCCTTGTCATTGTGCAAGCACAAGCGGTATAATGACAATATGTACAATAGATAGAGTGCACAACAAGCAACAACAGGGTGCTTGTGTACTCATAGTTAGAACAATTTTGAGAAGTTGACACCCAATTATACTCCCTAGCAACACACATCAGACACTCGGAGGTGAGCGACAAAGCGTAGCATGGTGGCATCGTCCAACCTACTATTGATGGTAGGACAGGTCAAGTGGGCTGCATTCTCTCCCTCTCGCTCTTTAGGATTTCCAACAGACTCTATAATAATCATAGTTTGTTGCCATTGACGAGACAATGTCATCATTCAAGTGCTAACCTCCATTGCAACTTCTAATTAAGCATTATTGACAGGTTCTAACAAAGGACATTAATTTTCTAGCCACCTCACATATCTGACATAGTAATTTTGATAAGAGATTATTGACCCTTTCACAATATCTTTTCAATCATGAGCCTCCAACCTGCTATTTATGAATCTTTTGTTCATCCCAACAACCTTATCACTAATACCGGGTCATCCTTTAAGTTCTAACAAATCCCAAATTCAAAAGTATCAAATTGATTTCTTTTGCTCAATTTTTGTAAGTTTTAGTTAATGTTAAGCTAACCTCTGTGATCTTTACACTGCTTGTTCATAAATTGATGTTATTCTATATATCTTAACATTTACGACAACTACAATTTGGTGCTCAATTTCTTATTTTCGTCATATTTAGATGACTCATTGTGATACATTTCATTGTTACCTATATTCACATCATTTAGCATCATTGTGTTTCCAAAAATCTTAAGAGAATCCAAGTATATATTCTCACTGAAATTAACCGAATGATTTTGATGACAACCTTCATTTTCTTTTCTCCCTTATTTGGTGTCTAATAATTCACAAAGCACTATACAAACCAAAATTTGGACTTTCTCCCTTTTTGAGTTGTTTTACACTCACCATATTGTATCATATTATAGGTCAGATCCCTTGCCCCTTACCAATCAAACATTGACACTCATCTATCATTTAGTACTTGGTTAATTGCGTATACCAACCCTCTCACACAAGACTGGACCAACACTCTTAGATGTGCCTACTGCTCTCGTTCCAAGAGAAAATACAAGTACACTTACTCATCTTGGCTAGCTTAAGCTTATCATTTGTTTTAATAGGTTTTTTAAGTACCAACTTTCCCAGCATAATCTACAGTTTAGAAAAATATTTGATGCGTCGATTCCTATTGCAAGCCTATTTCCTTATTTACATTATCTTCAATCCTTTCATTATGTCATACATTGTCTTCAGCATGGAAAGCCCTCCATGTGTCCTTACGCTCACTATTTAGTCTTGAATCTCTTGTATACTCTGATTGCTTTCTAGCTTACATGAAAGTGCTACTCTCTTCCAGTACTTTTTGGTTGTATACTAATTTCCATCTCACACCAGGGCATATTGTTTTTCCCCCTACGTTGGTACATTCTAGCATCATTACATGTACTTTGGTGCAAGTTACTAAATGCACATCTCTTTACCTTGTATACAAATGTTGTTTGCAAGACCCCCTGATTCAACTTGAGTTTCCTTCCATTGTAGCTTGCCACACACACACACAAGTACGTACATTTTTAGATACAAAATATCATCCAGGTATGTACATCCAATATGCCCCTCCTCTTTTTAAATTTCATTTCTATGTATTGTCTTCTAAGCTAAATACTCAAACATTACTAAGGTCATGACTTCTAATTGTATTAAAAGGGAATTTTCACTGAGATGATTTATCTATAAGCTATGCAACTACTCATGCAAGCTAAGGTGCTCTAGAATAGTGACAAACAATTTGTAAGTATCTTTTTATACTCCAAAATCGTGTCAAACACGTAGTAAATACTTTTCTCCTTTATGTCTTGTCTAGGCCATTGGTCACATGCACACAGATTCGTTGATTTAGGTAGTGTAGATCCACCAATTTAGGCAGCACCAGTTGTCCGTGCAGATCCGCCGATTTAGGTAGCACACAACACATGATAGATTCAAAATTTTACATAATATCGGTGTAGATTCTCCGGTTTAGGCATCACAAGTGCCGATTCTCCGATTTAGGCAGCACATGGGGTGTAGATTCGCCGATTTAGGCAACACCGATCACAAAATCATGCTGTAGTGGCTGGCCACCCACCACTACAACTGGTATGATTTTTTTACCTGGGTATACTAAATGAAGGATAGTTGGATTTGGATTTGACATGGGGATATGTTGGCAGATATTTGGATTTGGAGTTAAATCTGAAATTGGATTTGGACTTGGTATATCATGATATTTTTTTGGTCGGGATAGTATTTATGGAATTGAACTTGAGATTGATGAGAATTGATTATTAAATGATCAGTGTGATCAATGATATCCCGATTCATCAGCATATGACATATACTACTTATTCTAGTGGCGTGGGACACTAGAATAGGTAGTATGTGGATAGGCATAAGCAATGTTGTTTAGTTTCATTATTTCTACTATATGCTATTTTTTGACACATATTTCTAATCACTATTTTTTGACAAGTATCATTTGCAGATTTCTCATCTTTGCAACTAAGGACAATTGCTTTCCAACGAGAGGTATGCTAGGGAAATAATATTTTACTATTTATTGCAATTGACAGGTGGAAAAGGATTGACCGAGATAGGCTATTGCAAAAGGATTATATTTTATGTACATTTTATTTTCAAGTGCTCTTTTATGAGCTTTGGCTATTTATGACCAGTCGGCCAGTTTGTACTCACTTTGACCATTCAAGAAATCTATAAATCAAGTACGTGCAAGAGGGAAATGGTCACTCTTGCACGGGGGTAGATTGCACCCAGTGTTGTCTTATTTTTCTCTCCTCTCCTCTCTTCTTTCTCGTCGTGCCAGACGTAGCACTTCGCTCTAGGAGGTACAGCTTCGCGTGCTCTTTTCCTCTCTTCTGCTCTCCGTCTCTCGCTGCTCACGTATAGCTTTGATTATGAGTTTGTGGATGTGCCAGGTATGTAGATTTGTCTGGTTTATGGATTGCAGCATGTTGTTTTGGGTATTTTGTAGGGTAGCCATGTATCGGTCTGTAGCAGCCTCTATACCACATGTGTGTCCTGGCCCTTAGCCCTAGCCCATCTTACACTAGGGCTAACAAAAATTATTCCCAATACCTTCATATGAATTTTAAGAGGTAGAATACTTTTTGAGACCAGTTAAAAGATTCTTATAAAGGAACAATACTAAGCCTAATTGCCGTGGAAATGGGAAAACTTGGAGGTATTGCTAAACTGTTGGTCCAAGGTGGCCTCATAACTGTCAACTCTCTTGTTCAGGTTGAGGCCGTATGTCCCCAATTTGTGGTCTCAATAACAAATCAAGACCAGTCTTGGGCTACCATGACCAAGGCATGATAGACAAGGCAAAACTTTGCTCTGAAGTTGGTCAGTGGAAAGGGATTGAGGTGCACAACAAGATTTTAGCCCTGAGGTAAGTTAGCCTAAGATTGAGTGGCATCACAAGAGATTTGGTGCGGAACTACAATAGAGCAACAGGGGTTCCAGAACTCCATCACCCACTGGTCCTGTCTAAAGCTGTTGGGTTGATCATGAACCTTTATTAGAGAGAAATTGCAAGAAGGATGAACAATAAATCTTTCGAAAAATGAGCCATTTTTGGGATAGAAATAGCAAGAGCTAGAATCCTTTGACCAGGTGACTGCCCACTTTCAACTCAATGGCACAAAGAAGATACTTTTCAACAGGGTTGTAGAAGACCTGGAAAATGTTATAATGCCAATCTGTGAGTCTACTTTTTGAGTGGAACACTTGGAAATGTCCCATGAGTAGTTGATTCTCTAAACCCAATACCAAAGGATTTACCAAGTGTTACTTCATGAGGCTGATTGGTTTGCCCCTTTAAACAAGCAATGGAAGAAGCAATGGTCAGATGCTCGATGGTTGGAAATCACAAAGAGAATTTGAAATCCAGAGTGGCCTCAATTTATGAAGATATCTCTTTGGAAGGTACTTTGGGGGGACCTTGCCAACATGCATCAAGATTCAAGAACGCGTTATCAGGCCCGATGGATGTTCAGAGTGCAGATTGGATAGTGAAGACCTCAGCCACCTTTTCATGGAATGCAGGACCCATTAGAGACCTTGCAAGAAAATATGTGAAAATGGATTCAAAGAACGTGGAAGATAGAGTTTTTCAATAAGGAGTTTTGCCTTGGTGGGAAACAGTTTTGAAGTTTTGCACTTCTACTCTGTACTCAAATCGTCAGATACTATTTCTTCAATAATATATGGAAGGCTAAGAGCTATTGTGTCTTTGATAATAGCAACCTCTCTGTGGCTAGCTTCTCAAAGATTCTACAAGAAATCAAGGAGTTAATGTATGTTTTATGCATAATGCATAACTTGGATGATTTGCTTAGGGCGACTCTCACCATCGGCCAAGCCCTACATTGTAAACGATTGTACTATTTGCAATAGTATGCTACTAGGTATTTGTAGCTCAACTTGGATGTAAACCTCTCTCCCTCAAGGCGGAGCATGAGCTTGAGGCTGATTTGTTTATTTCTTGGTGATATTATAATAGAATCACTCACAATTGTGAGTTTTGCCAGAAAAAAAAAACTTATATAGAGAATATCCCTCTTTTGCAATCATGCTACTTTCTTTTCATGAGAACAAATATGTTCACACGTTTTTTTTTGCATGAAATTAAATATTTTCTTTTGCAATACTCACAAATGTGAGTAGAAGTAATATTAGCATACCAAAAAGAATAACATAGAAATAGCCATGCCCAATACAAGCCATGGAATCCCAGAAACATATAAGGACTCCAATTACATCGCCTAGTAGGGGAGCCACCCTGAGACAATGAGAAAACATCCATAGGAGCATATGCTGGTTGAATAGGGTGCCACCCTTGACATACTATTTGGTTGCCACAAGAGTCCCACCCTCTTCCACGGAGCACAACTCCACATAAATAGGACGTAGAAATGCTATACGACACAAGAGGGGGGAGCCTAAAGCCCCATCACCAGTCGCTTAGGGGCCAACCACCAAAAAGGTAGCTGACAAGAATAGACCCCCACATCCACCTTGCCCTCAAGTCAAAACCATGCACACCACAGAAAACTCGATCAATGATTTCCACCAAGAAGAAGGGTAGCTCACATCTGCCCTCTAGTTTCCCATTGAACCAAAAAGTGCCATAGATTTACACACACATGGAGATCCAAACAACCAACATGGATCAACAAAAAAGCCACCAACCTCTATGTGTAGTCCCCTTTTTTACGATTACCTTGAAGTCAAACTCAAGAAATAGTATAAACCAGCAAACAATTCTTCCAGTTGACAGCCGATTTTCAGAACCGTGACCGTAAGAACCAACCGCAATCGAGAAGGGAGCATAATACAAGAAAAAAAATTAAAAAAACATTTTTTTTAACATGCACCAACACCCCTTCCATGCTTGCATGCAATAGGCTGCCTCTTAGCTTGGCCACACTCACTCCATCCTTCCTCCGTTATCACCAAAGGATGAGCTCTCTCTTCTGCTTGGCTCTACCAACCCACTATCTCTCTCTCTCTCTCTCTCTCTCTCTCTCTCTCTCTCTCTCTCTCTCTTGTTCCAGTGTCACCAAGACCAATAGGCGCATAAAACAAGTCTTCTTCCTCTCAAGGGCCACTATACAAAGGGACAAGAGTCTCCCTCTCTCTCTTTCATTATTCCCACACACTCAAACACTCACATTCTCCTCTCTCTCTCTCCCCTCTCGTCCACACTCTCTTGTCCTCATCAAGATACTCTCTCTCTCCCTCTTGTTTGTCAACCAAGGTGGGCCACTACCCTAAGCTCTCTCTCCCTCATCCACTCCCCCCCTGTCTCTCCATCACCCACTCTCCATGGTCCGCCAACCAGCCTCTCTCTCTCTCTCTCTCTCTCTCTCTCTCTCTCTCTCTCTCTCTCTCTCTCTCTCTCTCTCTCTCTCATCTCTACCCCCTCACCTTCTCTCTCTTCCCTTGTTCCCTTTGACTTGGCCTCTCTCTCTCTCTTCCCCTCATTCAAGCCCATTCACGTGTAGCAAAAAGTTTCTATCTCTCTCTCTCTCTCTCTCTCTCTCTCTCTCTCTCTCTCTCTCTCTCTCTCTCTCTCTCTCTCTCTCTCTCTCTCTTCACACACCCCTTCACACTTGCACACACCCCCTCACTTCCTTCCAAGCCTCACGCTCTCTCTCTGTCTCTCTCTCTCTCTCTCCCTCACCCTTGAAGTTAACTCTCTCTCTGTCTCTCGTAACACACACACACACACACACACTCACACACTCACCCACTCCCCAACCCCTCTCACCCCCTCACCCTCTCACTCCGCCATTTCTCTCCTTCTCTCTTCCTCGCTCTCTGTGTAAGCAACCAACATCGCAGGAGTAATCTCTCTCTCTCTCTCTCTCTCTCTCTCTCTCTCTCTCTCTCTCTCTCTCTCTCTCTCTCTCTCTCTCTCTCTCTCTTTCACACACACATAGACACACATGCACACATAGACACACACACGCACATAGACACACATGCACACATAGACAAACACACACACACACACACACACACACACACACCATCTCTCCCCCTCACACACACAACTCGCTCTCGCTTTACTCACTCACACCATCTCCCCCCTCGTTCTCTGTAGCCTGCACGTAAGTAGCGTGTATAATTTTTTTCATAATAAGCACATCTCCTATGCTCTCGTTCACACACACACACACACACACTTGCCGACAACACACACACACCTACACACACACACACACACACACACACACACACACACACACACACACACACACAACACCCAGACACACAACACACACACACAAACACACAACACCCAGACACACAACACACACACACACACTCTTGCCGACAACACACACACCCCTACACACACACACACACAACCCCCACATACATACGCACACACACTCACATTACCTACACCCTCACACAATTACATACATACACACACGCATTTACGCACTCACAAACATACACACTCATATACACGAGCACCCACTGCCACACGCACGCATATAAAGACTCAGTACATGCACGCATATATGCATCCACAAAAATGTAAAGGAACAAAGGAACTTGACGAAAACACCCAGCACAAAAGAAGGAGGATGGTCAAATCATGCAATAGGGACGCCAAATCAAGAAGAGATGCTGAAGGCACGTCCCGTCCGGCCTCGAAATTGGCGAACGTGCTACATCGACGCACTAGCAAGGCCTTCCATTCTCTGGCATCTCGTCCACGACGCATCTCTGTAGTAACATCTGTAGGGTATCATGATTTTCCAATTTCAAGCCAAAAATCTTGTATAAAAACCCATTTGTAAATTGCCACCTCTCTCTAGGTGATGGTCACCAAGGCCCACCTAGGAGATATCATTTTAAAATTCTCCTAAGACAAAGCAAGGGTCAACCATCTGGGACCCATCTCCTTGCTTTTTCTCTCTTGATTAGGGCCCTAATCTAATCAGATTATCCTAAACTAATGTAGCCTGCACCTATAAAAGGGCACTGAGAGGTCACTATCGGCCGTAGTGGCAACACTTGAAAAGGAGGGAGAGGGGATTTTGGGGCAGCATTTTGGGAGAACACTCTGGGAGAGTGGTGTAACATCTTGGGCGGTACTTGAGCATTGGGGTTTGGGAAATTAGCACTATAAGAAGCAAGCCATGTCCACACCCTACCTCCAAGGGTTTCCACACACACACAAGAGTAGAATCTCCATGCTTATGAAATCACCTCTAGAGAATGCACTATAGGCTCACTATCTCTCTGTATCTCTCTCTCTATCACCATAGTTGCCATCCTGCTAAAGCTAAGGTTTCATATCCCCAAGGGTTTTCATCACATACGTCTGTGTGTGTGTGTGTGTGTGTGTGTGCGCGCGTGCAGTGTTTGTGCTATTTTAAATCACCATTGTCCACATCCTAACCGCTCAAAGCTAGGTGGTGCCACCTGTTCATTTTCCGTGTCCAGCTCGATGTGCACGATCCTGGCGTTGGGGCTATCAAGGTCCGTTTTATGCTTTGCGCTCGTCATTTGTTGACCCCACTGAGGAGGGCTTCTTAGAAACCTCCAGTTTACAATGCTAAAAACAACGCACGTCATCAACCATGGACGAATGGCTGCAAGAATTTTCCAATTGGAGAATGGAGGAGGAGCAGGTTGAAGAAACACTGAGCGCCTTCATTGAAATACTATTGCCAGATTGTAGCGTTGTGAGTGGGATGAAAATACACAGAACACCTCTATAACGACCCGACACACACTCTTGGGAAGAAACACACACACACACTATGGGGCACCACTCGGCTTACATAACCACCTGGCCGAGACAGGAAACACACCTATGGAGTGAGAGGAGAGAGACTATCCACTTGCCCACTCCACACAGAGACAGACACATACACACACACACCCAAAAATTCAGCTCAAAAGAGGAGAATTTCTGATGTTTAGATACAAATGATCTTGGGCCAACACCAATGGGGCAAATAGCTCACACAATATGGGTAAAAGATACCAGATACAATCAGAAACTGGAGCGGAAGCTTCGCTCATAGGAGAAACTTACACAAAAAAAACAGCAGGAAAAGAGTGAGGAATTTGGAAAAATGGACAGCACCATCGCGTCCGGGACGGCCCAAAACCCCAGTCTACAATGTCAAAATGCTCAAATCCGACCTCGGATGAGCAGTTTACGGCCAAAACAAGCTCCAAAATGAGCAAAAACACACCTGCGGCTGTTCCTCCTCTCTTCTCTATGTTTGTTCTGGTCTTCTCTTTGTTTTTTCAGTTCCCACACTTAGCTTTATTAGTTGGGCACCCCTGGCCTTTTAGATGACCTAAAACGGACCCTGAACAGGCCAAAAACTGACCTCGCAGTGCATAGTTGTCACCTTTTTGCATCATCCGCACACGTGGCACTCAGTTTTTCCCAATAATGCATCCCGCAACCACGTGAAGTGGCCCCAAAAAGTGGTCCTCATGATGACCTTTCTGCATAAGTATCACAAGAAAACACCCACTTTGTGTCCGTATTCATCCACGTGCAAATATTGACCCCGTTCGGCCTCCTGACGCCACTCGATGTCATCTGACGCACCTTCTTACCTCATGTCGTCGGCCCGCGGATAGCTTCCTCGAGAATTTTTACGTGCTACCAAATCCTCCTTATTGTAGGAAAAACACACTAGTACTGATAATAGTGAAAATCGCTGCACTATGTACACCCTGTCCTACCTGTACACACGTGGGCCCCACATAACCACCTGGCTATGGAAATTGGGTAATCCTTTATTCGATGCACCATGCATGTGTATGTACATATGCGCAATCCCTTGCTCAAAAAAACTCCTGACATAATTTGCCCATCCCCTAGCCTGCTAGATCATTCAGAATCAGCAGCAGTAAAGAGAGATATGAGACTCGCCGCATCACAGGTCTCCTCATCCTTCACCAACATTGCTTGCTCCACAGACAGCTCATCTTGATCTACCATCATCAATCTAGCATGATACAATTTAAGACGCAATCCATTTACCCTTGACTTATGTAGAACACCATCCAGGTTAGCCAGCTGATATGTGCCATTTGGAAAACACTACACTACCTTGAAAGGGCCTTCCCACTTAATTTGAAACTTCTTTTGGAAGGCGTTGTCCAGCTTACTGTTGTAGCGCAAAACCAAGTCATGCTTCTTGATACCCTTACTTTTGACCTTTTCATTTATCTTTGCCAAAGCCCTATCTTGCATCTGCCCATAATGTTCCAATGCACTCATCCTATCCAGCTGAACCTCTTGTAGCTGTAAGAGCCTCTCTTCGAATGCATCACTAGGCGGCCCAAGCAGCTTCTCTAACATCTTGACCACAGGCAACTCTAGCCCATAATGCACTAGGCAATTCCAAATCCCAATTCTTTCCTTGGTGCTCTGTCACTTTCAAAAGAATCTATACCAACTCACCATTGAATCTTTCATTTAAGCCATTACACTGTGGGTAATAAGGAGTGGTATGCTGGTGCCTAATCTTCATCTTTGCACATAAAAAATCTAGCAGTTTAGCTCTAAAGCCAGGCCCCTTATCTGAAAGTAGCTCCAGTGGCACCCCAAACTTGCAACATATTTCATCATACACAAATTTTTCCACATCCTTTGCAGTGATCTGTTTTACTGCTATCGCCTCTGCCCATCTAGAAAGATAGTCCACTGCCGTCAAAATATAGCTTTTGCCCCTGCTTGTGATAGGTAACGGGCCTATTGCATCAATCCCCCACTTTTCAAACACATCAAACGCCATAATGGTTTTTCGTAGCTCTGGCTTCAACACTCTCTTCCCAAATGTTTGACACCTATTGCAAGACCTACACCAATCATGAACATCCTTGTGAAAACTAGGCCATACATACCCCTCTTGCAAAATCTTATGCAAGGTGATCTTTAGAGAAAAATGGCCACCACATGCGCCTTCATGGTTCTCTTCCAACACTCTGTAAAGCTCCTCCCGCCAAGGTACACGTCTCAACACGAGATCAGCCCCTTTCATGTATAAGAAATCACCAATCAATTTGTACCTGTATGCTCTACACACAAAGCCATACTTCTTAGACTTCTGAATCTCCTTTGGAATGATTCCTGTTAGCAAAAACTCCTCTTCTTGAGCCAAACTTTCCCGGCCATGATAAAGAGGTAAAGTGGTACTCAACACAAATAGCTCCCCAATCATGCTTTGAGCTGCTTCATGTGCCTCTCCATTTAGAGCACGTTCAATGTGTCTGATGCTCGATGCTTCGAACATTTTTAACAGGCCTTTAATTCTGAAGCACATTTCCTTCAATGAGGTGTTCTTGCTCTTCCACACACCCAGCACTTGCTTCACCACTAACAAGGCATCACCTTTTATGCTCAACCTTCGAACCCCATGCTTCAAAAAAAATGTGTAATCCGGCTTCTAGAGTAGCATATTCAGCCTCATTGTTACTATGAGCATCCAATTTGAACCCTCTCTTGCATACTAGCTTCCCCTCTGGGTCATAAAGTGCTATACCCCCTGAAGCTGCATCATGGCTCTTTCTATATGAACCATCAAAGAACAACATATGTGCATTGCTGATCTGTGGCACTTCTTCAACTACCTTTCTCACCACCTCTTCCTTAACAATAAGGGGATTCTCCTTGTAGTTCAACAAATAAGCTAGGGTAGCCCTTGTACTATCTTCCACTAGAAAAGAGAACTCAAACTCCTGCAGCTCAATTACCCGTTCTTCACCACATTTGACATGTTAGTGCCATTAATTAACTGTGGAAAAAAGGCATGGCTCGTCAAGAAAACAAAAGGTCGTGGTAGCAAGTAATGACGAAATCGTCGACAAGCCTATATTACACTGGCCATCACTAGCTCTACTTCCGAGAATTTTCTCTCTGCTACCAGCTTCACACGGCTTGCACAATACACTAGCCTCATATAATGGCTGCCCTTCCCCTTTTGCAATAGCATGGCTCCAATGGCATCCTCCCCTACTGATGGATTTACATAAAACACTTGCTCCCAATCAGGAGCCTGCAGGGCTGACAACCCCCCTAACACTTCTTTCACCTCTTGAAACACTTCTTCACAGTTTTCATCCCATTGAAATGGATCATGCTTTTCCACTTCTTGTAATTGATAAAGAATCTGAAAAGACAATGGAATAAACCTTGCCATGTACTTCACTTTGTGTATAAAGGTTGCCAATTGCTTCGTACTCGTAGGTGATGGAAGAAGAATAATAGACTTAACCTTGTCTGGATCAGCCTCAATGCCATTTTCTGACACCATGTGGCCCAATAACTTCACCCTTGGTTGTGCTAGAAGACATTTCTTTGGATTTAGTTGTCCTCCACATTCATCATATCGAGCCAATACCATCTGCAGCTTCTCATGGTGTTCCGCCCTACTGCTATAAACACAGAAGTCATCCATAAAAGCTTTAACACAACTACCAATGAATGGTTCCAACACCCAATTTTCTCTCTCTTGATAGAAGGAAGGTCCATTTGACAACCCAAATGGCAATACTGTGTAGCAATAGCAGCCCCATGGTGTAATAGAAGTTGTCTTTGTGCGGTCTTTAAGAGCAATCTCCAATTGAAAATAGCCTGAAAAACCATCACACACACTGTACCTCTCATAACCTGCCACTGAATTCAAAATCTGATCCATGAATGGAAGAGGATATGGGTTCTTCTTAGAGGCTGCGTTTAAGGGTTTAAAATCTATACAAATTCTCCACTTCCCATCATTCTTTGGACTGACTACAACTGGACTCACCCATTCTGTGGTCTCCACAGGGACTATGAACCCGGCCTTCAATAACTTGTCCACCTCTTCTCGCAAGGCTTCCATTTGCTCTTGACCCATCCTTCTTACCCTTTGCCGCACTGGCTTAGCACCTTCTTTCAGCTCTATATGCATCTCTTCGCCCTTGAACCCTCTGATCTCTTCATATGAAGTAATGAACAAATCAGGAAAACTATCCAGCATGTGCAAATATATATCCTTCTCCATAGTTGAGAGGTCTCCACTGATCATTTGTGTCATCAATTCCTGCTTCTTTGACAACTCAACTTTGGTTTTCATCAGCCCTTCAATCACTTCATAAGGCCCTTCACTTTCATCTTCAACCTCATTCGCAAATGCAACTAAACCAAACTCCTGGATTTCTTTGTCCATCAAAAGAAATGCAACATCAGCATCCTCATCACTGCTGGTAGTGCTATCACTGTCCTCATCTATCACCGTGGAAGAGTCTTCATTACTAGACTCATCCACATCTTCATAAAGCTCCTCTAATCCTTTCCTTGTGTCCATATTATAAAGCTTCTTGGTACCTGTCTTTCCATAGAGGCTAATCGTACCATGTCGCCAATCTTGAACATCTCCCACTGCACGTAACCATGGTCTGCCCAGTATAATAGGATATGCTCCCAACCCTGCTGACATCACATGAAAATCAACCACTACCTTTGCATCATATGCCTCCACTTCTAAGCTCTTTACAACACCCAAGCATTTTACTTTTTGATGGTTTGCCAATCTGATCCGAAACCCTGACACCCCAGCCACTGTGAGACCCATCCTCTCAACGCATGAGTGTGTTATGATGCATATTTGGGCTCCGCCATCCACATAACCTTGTCTCAAATTTTTCCTTTTATGCCACACATCTACTATTGGACAAATGTTTGGTAGCTCATCCATTGCCAACACCTTTACTTAACCTCTCTCTGGCTCTTTCTCCATAGGGTTAACCATCCTCTTCCACTGTCGCTTTAGCTTAGGCACCATCTCTATAAGATGCCCAAAAGTAACATCTGCCTTCCTGATCGTCATATCCTCCTTCAAGTCATAGCTTAATTGCCCATCCCCTAGTGGAAAATCTGAAACATGAAACTTTTGACGAGCTCTCCTTTTCCTCTTGGCCTTGACATCCTCGCCTTCATGGCTCTTTCCTTTCTTCTTACTAGGACCTGAGGCACTTCTCGCTTCCTTATCCTTTGTGGTCCTCTTCCCAATAGGCATCACTAATGTATCCTATAGCTTTGACTACACTTAGCACTTTTGTCTTTCCCTTTTCCTCATGGGTTAGTCCACTGGTTCCTTCGTCTCCCTTAATTTTGATGCCATAATCATTTGACCTAGTTAGCACCTGTCTTGGCAATGGATACATGTCTCCCCCCATCCTTGGTGTCTTATCACATTGCGGGCTGATGTGACCCAACTCTCCACAATTATAACATGTGGGCGTCAGCCTCCAGTACCTACCATTGCTTTGTCCAACACCATTCCTAGGCCTTTCTTCACCTCCTGGCTGATTTGCAAACCTCTCTCGAGCTTGATTATTTCCCACTTGACCTAGCATGTTTAAGCTGAGATTCTTCATCAAATCTACCACTTGCCTCATGTTTTGCCTAAGCCCATCATCTTGCACCGATGTAGTGACCAGTGCTGGCATAACCTGAGTAGTAACAGGAACCATTGGTTCATGATGAACCCTTGACATGCGACCTTGTAAAGACTCTATAGGCTGAGATTCAGACCTCATTGGCAAAGACTCAACCCCTAACTGGCTCATTTTCCTCAGCTTCCACTCTTTGTTCCTTGCTACCTCTAGTGCATCTTCATATGTCCTAGGCTTCTTTAGCTCCACTCTCCAACGTATATTCTCCCAAAGACCAGTCAAGAACCTATCCTTCTTCATCATGTCAGGCGGGGGTACCTGTGGTGCTAAGGCCTTGCACATCCGCTCCCATGCCAATGAGAACTTACGTATGTACGCATCTACTGGCTCACCCTCCTTTTGCACCAAACCTTGTACTTCTTGCCACACTTTGTCAGGATCTTCTATCTTCACAAACTCCACTTCCAACCCATGCCTTAGATTGTCCCAACTCAATCTTACAGGTGGATCCACTGCACGCAACTCCTCTTCAAATGTTTTGGACCAGACTCGTGCATCACTCTTCAAACAAATTTGGAGAAGACGTAACATCTGCGCAGGGTCATGAATCTGGTTGCTAATGCAGGCAACCTCCATCTTTTCCAAAAAATCTTCCACATCTTCATCACTTCTTCCATGAAACTCCGGATAAGAGAAAGCCATGGCTACCCAAGTTACAATGCTTTGAGAACCCCTTTGAACACACGTGCAAGAACCCAAAACTCTTGACTACCCAATCCCCAGAAACTTCAATGGAGCTCAACTTTAGATAAGGACAAACACATGCACATCAAATGAGTTTTCATAGTTGATCATCGGAATTACAACAGGCAAAGGACATTCCAAGATCTCTCGTAATCTTCTTGGCCCGAACATAAACACTATGCGCTGCTGGAAAAAAATCTTCCTGGACACATGAACATTTATCTTGATTCTTTGAGTTAAATGAAATGGAGTGAATTGAGGGCCATTTTGATCATCCATTAAAGCCAACCATGAAGCTCCCAAGAAGTCACACCTGACTTAACCTCTGATTTTGCCAAAATTTCAGCAGCATAACAACATAAATGGCTCAAAAGACCAAAAAACCAGCCATCCTAACTTGGGAAAATTTCGACAGAGTTTCCCCAGAAGTAGAGTAGTAGGAACCCAAAATATAGACTATCTATGTATGCATAAACTGTCAACAATAGAACCCGAGCATCAAGTAGGACTCACTAGTACATAGCCTATGGCGAGGTCACAAAAAGGGTGCTCCAGCTACCTGTATCACCGAAAGGATCTCCACCTTTGAGAATCCCCCAGCTCAATAAAACCTCACGCTATCGAACCTCACACGAAGGCTAATGCAAGTCGCGTATAGTCAAGTCTTAGAAATGACTATCTTCCAGACCAAGTCTTAGAAATGGCTGGGACTACCAAATAAAACCATATATGGCTCCAAAAAGGCATACCATGGCAGTTTCCACAAGTAACAGACAATGCGCTCAAACAGGCGCCAAGTGATGCATACCCACAACAACTGCAAGTGACACCAAAGCTAGTATATCACTGTACTCCAGCTACCTGTACCTGTGTGAATCACCTGTACCTGTAACCTGTAACCTATAACCTGTAACCTGCAACCTGCAACCTGTAATCTTGAAGCTCGAAGCTTGAAGCTCGAAGTAGAAGGTACTCGAAGAAGATCCTACGTGGGGGCGCCAAAAGAATGTGAGCGGGATGAAAACACACAGAACGTCTCTATAATGACCCGAAACACACTCTTGGGAAGATACACACACACAAACTATGGGGCACCACTCGGCTTACATAACCACCTGGCCGAGACAGGAAACACACCTATGGAGTGAGAGGAGAGAGACTATCCACTTGCCCACTCCACACAGAGACACACACATACACACACACACGCAAAAATTCAGCTCAAAAGAGGAGAAATTCTTATGTTTAGATACAAATGATCTTGGGCCAACACCAATGGGGAAAATAGCTCACACAATATGGGTAAAAGATACCAGATACAATCAGAAACTGGAGCGGAAGCTTCGCTCATAGGAGAAACTTACACAAAAAAAAAGCAGGAAAAGAGTGAGTAATTTGGCAAAATGGACAGCACCATCGCGTCCGGAATGGCCCAAAACCCCAGTCTACAATGTCAAAATGCTCAAATCCGACCTCGGATGAGCAGTTTACGGCCAAAACAAGCTCCAAAATGAGCAAAAACACACCTGCGGCTGTTCCTCCTCTCTTCTCCACGTTTTTTCTGGTCTTTTCTCTTTTTTTTCAGTTCTCACACTTAGCTTTATTAGTTGGGCACCCGTGGCCTTTTAGATGACCTCAAACGGACCCCGAACAGGCCAAAAACTGACCTCGCAGTGCATAGTTGTCACCTTTTTGCATCATCCACACACCTGGCACTCAGTTTTTTCCAATAATGCATTCTGCAACCACGTGAAGTGGCCCCAAAAAGTGGTCCTCATGATGACCTTTCTGCATAAGTATCACAAGAAAACACCCACTTTGTGTCCGTATTCATCCACGTGCAAATATTGACCCCGTTCGGCCTCCTGATGCCACTCGATGCCATCTGACGCACCTGCTTACCTCATGTCGTCGGCCCGCGGATAGCTTCCTCGAGAATTTTTACGTGCTACCAACTCCTCCTTATTGTAGGAAAAACAGACTAGTACTGATAATAGTGAAAATCGTTGCACTATGTACACCCTGTCCTACCTGTACACACGTGGGCCCCACGTAACCACCTGGCTATGGAAATTGGGTAATCCTTTATCCGATGCACCATGCATGTGTATGTACATATGCGCAATCCCTTGCTCAAAAAAACTCCTGACATCGTCATCAATATCCAAGAGGCAATCTCCCCATCTTGCATTGCGCGTGCTAACCACCAATCAAGAGCATCAAGTGGGAGGGCTACAAAATGTCATCCCTGTTGTCGACCAAAGCACACGATCAATGAATTCCAACAAACAAAGGTAACGAAGAGGCATAAATCATCTACATCGACGTCCACCGCAAGGAGGTCATCCATATCAAGGGAGGAAAAAGATCGGTAAGGCCTCTCTTTTCTAAGGAATCTGCAAGTAAAGGTATAGTCTCTGCTCCTAAGTGGCCAAAAGGGGCTGCTCAAGACAAAGTTAAGGAAGGGCTAGGCCAGTCGTGAACCACATGAACACAAGGGAAGAAGAACCTGGCCACATGAGTGCTTCAAGCTCAAAAGCATAGTCGTGCCTAGTTTGCCAAAAAGAAGGTCATCCGAGGCGAAGCGACGGAAGGTCGCCTATCGATTTGCGTGGCGCATGTGAGTGCTACCATTCCACTTTGACAACCCCGAAGCAGAAGTGGTAAGGAGGTTCCCATGCCCTAGGAGGAGTGGTTGGGATACTATCCCCGCTGCTTCCGAGGGCGAGTAGAGGGTCTTTCTCCTCTCCCTGTACAACTCATCCTGAAGAAATTGTCGACCACCAAGGGTGAGACCCAGTGGGCTGGAGACGAGTTACAACTAAATGAAGTGGAATTCATGCAACGAGCCGACTGTGTAATTACTTGGAGCTATGCTTGCTAAAAGGCTAGGAGTGGTCAAGCACGTCGCCATCACTCCATATGTGCTGAGCGACAAAGGGAAAGTGGAGGCTATGAAGGGTGATGACCTCCTGTGGATGTTCCCACTTGTCAACACCGGAATGGTAAGGGTGTAAGTAAGTGCTCTACACTATGTGCAGAATGGATAACGGACCAACTGCATTTCCATTTAGGTTTTTGCAACACATGCATGTGAATATTTATGTAGATAGAAAAATCTTCTATCAATAGAAGATCATGTATCTGTTTGGTGCTGCAATGCTAGGAGAAATCCTTAGCTCCCCAAAACCCTATTATTCTCCCCATGCTGGATTACCACCACTCTTTCAATGTATCTGTTTTTATCATATTTTAAATCTATCCACCCAACCATGTAAGAAAGCCGCTATGAGCCGCTGAGTCATTTGTGATATATATATACATATATATATATATAATATAAAAAAGTTTATAATTTCCTACTCATTGAGTTACTACCATGGCAAGTGTCTCTTTTCCCACATTCAGTGGTAAAAAGGGAGAAGACATCACCACCTAATTTTTGGATGACTTTGACATCGCTTGTGTGGTTTCCAACAAGGATGACGATGCCTCTACGAATATTTCCTCTACTGATGAAGAAGAGGCCAAGTCTTGGTACAATGCATTGTCCCAAGATACCAAGAATACATGGGATGTACTACGTGTTAACTTTGTGAAGAGGTTTGGTGGAGGCACAACCTCAAAAACATTATGGCAATTGCTGACAGAGTTACAGCAGGAAGGTCTACCAGAGTATGCCACTTACAAATCCAAGTTCGTGGATTTGTGGGAGCGATGGGTTGCCTCACTAGAGGAAGGTGAAGGAGTGCCTAATTTTTTGAAGAAGGACCATTTCATTGCTGGCATGTGGTCGCCGCTTAAAGAGAAGGTAAAGGAGAGATTGCCTGCAATGTATGAGTTGGCGGGGGAAGTAGCCCACCTTAAAGACAAGAAGCTGCACATGCAAGTAAGATTCAACGAGTCAAAGGAATCGAGCTCAGTTTGACTAACCCCAGTGATTGCAATAGTCGCTCATACAACCCAACCACAAGAGGCATCAGAAGAGCAGCAAGACCTGTTGAGTCGCATCACTACTCAGCTTGAAAGTCTATCCGTGCATCCGTTGCAGCAAGGGCATGCACCTATCAAAAATCCAGAGCAAGGGAGAGGAAAACGAAGGTAAAACCAAGAATACCACTGCTACAATTGTGGGGAGGACGGCCATGGCATGTGTTACTACCCTCATCCTAGAAGGTAGAACTTCAATAGAGAAGGAAGATAATCAGATCTCTCCACCAAGGGCAAGACCACCACTGCCAAGCAGCCAAGGCCTATTCCACCGGTCCAGATCCTTCGACCACCACTCTTACCACAACCTCTCATTCTACCGCTTCCTTCACCTCCTGCTGGAAACCAAGCAGTGAGTGTCATTAGCCTGGAAGCTAAAGGGAAGGCAAAGGTAGAAGATCTCATCCGAGAGAAGAACAAAGGAAGAGTAAAGGTAGAATAAGTGAATGCCATGGGAGTGAAGCATGCTAGGCACAAAGAAGCCTCTCAAAGGGAGGAGAAGATGAAAGGAAAAGGCGCATCTAGCAAGAAGGCATCTAAGCCTCAACGAAAGATCGACATTGTGGATTTTTCACTAGGTGAGTATGCTAAACCATATGACCTAGTTGAGGATGTATTGATGCAGGGTCCAAAGATAACTTGTTTCCAATTACTCCATCTTGCACCAAGGATGAGGAGACAATGGACAAAGATGGTAAGTACAAGAAAATCAAGACCAGGGATAGCTGGGGCTATCTCTGGGAGGAATCTTGATGACATCCTATCGATCATGGATGCCCGCATGAGGAGGCAACATATCTCAAATGTATACATAGATGGTGGCACACAAATATGCGTCATGAGTGAGAAAATGATGCACTATCTAGGCCTAGAGGTAAGTAGGTCAGCACCCTGCCGAGCTAAAATGGAAAATAACATGAGAGTGAAGTGCATAGGCATTGTGAATGCAGTCCAAGTGAAGGCATTCAACATAGAAGTTGAGATAGGCATTTTTGTCATGCCACACAAAGGGGAGGGCTACCCTATCATTATTGGAAGACCATGGCTCATGGATATGGAGGCTAAGCAAGACTGGAGTACCGGAATGATCCAAAGGAAGGATGCAAAAGGGAAGTCCATCTTCAACAACATGAATTTGGGAAGCAACACAACATGATCCTGGAGGCGATGGAATATGAGTTCACCAGTGCCTCTTCGACCACCTCAAGAGAAGAGACAACAACAACTGAAGAGAGTGACAGTAGCATCGAAGTGATGGGGTTCATCATCAAAGACCCAAAAATTTTGACACAATCTGAAACACCACTGGAGAACCAAGAGGGACCATCAGGTACGCAACCCTTGGTGGATACAAGTAAGTTACATTGGATGCTCTCCAGTGAGTTAACTGGTGAAGAGAGGAAAGAATATGTCTCTATGCTAAGTAGCTTCACCATGTTGCTCATTGATGTTTATGACAAGATCACAGGCATCACATTAGTACAACACCGTATAAGACTCAATGAAGGAAGTAAGCCTTTAATGCAAAAGCTCAGAAGGCTTGGAGTAATTCAACAAGAATCATTGCTCAAAGAGGTGAGGTTTCATTTACCCCATCAAGGACTTGGAGTGGGTCTCTCTAGTGGTAGTCACACCAAAGAAGAATAGTAAGTGGAGGGTTTGTGTAGACTACAAACCTCGCAACAACGAAGAGGGATCATTTTCTCCTCCCATTCCAAGATGAAATTCTCAATGAGGTAGTAGGTCATGAGTGCTACACAATATGTGATGGCTACTCTGGCTACTTTTAGATTAGCATTGCAGAACAAGACCAGAAAAAGACAACTTTCATAACACCATGGGAATGTTTTTCTTACAAAGTGATGCCTTTTGGCCTCACCAATACTTCGGCCACATTCCAACGCTATGTAACTTTTGTCTTCTGGCCATAATTTGGTAAATCAATACGAGTCTTCATAGATGATTTTTGCATCTACGCTCCCTCCATTGAGCAAGGTCTATGATGTCCTGGCTAGGATGCAAACCTTGGGTATCCAGCTTAACGTAAATAAGTGTCACATTGGTGAAAGAAATGTCACTCTTCTTGGCCATGTAATATCAGCAAAAGGAATTGAGGTTGACCCTAGCAAGATTCAAGATTTGGTATCTTTGTCATCACCCACCACAGCTAAGCAATTGGTCTCTTTTCTTCAGAAGGTAAGGGATTTGAGCAGGTTCATTCACTTGCTCTCTTAGGTGATTCTCCCTCTACAAAAAATCACCCATAAAGATGTCTTCCTATGGAGTGAAGAAAATGAGCAATAGTTTACTGATGTAAAACACATCCTGGCTACACTTCCCACCATTGCACCCCCTAGATGGGACAAGCCATTTTATGTGAACCCCACTATAGGAACTGATACACTTGGAGCCGTACTAATGCAAAAGGACCCCCAAACCTCTTTCATGCATCCTATCTACTTCTCTAGTCATGTCATGACCCCATCAAAAAAAGGATTCACCGCGGTAGAGCACATGGTGCTTGCATTAATGCTTGACACTACAAAGTTCCACTCTTATCTATTGCCTGGACCCTTTGTAATTCTGACAATGGAAGAGGTCTTTCTATATGTGATGCAACACATGTATGTCTCTTCTAGAATCTCTAAATGGCTTGTTAGATTACAAGAATATGATTACACCATGCAGGTAGAAAAATCCACCAAGGCTAGTCTAGTAGGCATTCTTACTCATCGTCACTATGAGAAGAAGCTAAAGGTCAACACAGAAGGTAAAGAAGTGGCGCCAATGGTAGAAATTCCTAAGCTAGAAAGAGCTCATTCTCTTTTCTTTGATGGGACAAAAAAAAGAACAATGGACCAATCTGTAGCTAGCGTCATCATTTTCAATGAGCAAAAGGAAAAGGTATTCTCTATTGGGCAGCTGCTACATTCCCATTCCAACAACAAAGTAGAGTACACGGCTTTAATCCTTGGATTAGGACAATGTATTTTGCAAGGGATTCAACACCTAAAGGTGTTTGGTGATGCCATGCTTTTGATAAAGCAGATAAATGGCACTTGGATTTGTAAAAATTAGGTTTTACTTGGCCAATTATGCCAAGTTAAGGATCCTTTATGGAAGTTTGAAGCAGTGCAGCTATTTCATGTCCCTAGGGTAGAAAATCAAGAGTCAGATGCTCTAGACAAGGAAAGAATACAAGATGTTCCCATAGGAGCAATCAAAATGAAACTACCCCTCTTTCAAGGTAGTGATGCTATGGCTGATATCATTAGCTTCTTAAATATAGGAGAATGTCTTGAAGGGTACACCAAGGGACAGAAACAATGGCTTGTCAAAAAGGAAACAAGATACCGTCTTGTAAACATCAAATTATATTGCAAGGGCAAAGACCAGATTCTCAGGCGAGTGCCAATCTCCAGTGAAATGACGGAGGTAATCTCAAGTTTCCATGATGGCGTCCGCGGTGGCCATTACACTCTAGATATTACCAATAGGAAGATTCTATAGGTAGGGTTCTCGTGGCCTAGTATGAACAGGGATGTGCATCATTGATGTTAAAAATGCAAATCTTGTCAAGTGTCTAGTAATTGTACACTGACCTCTGAGCCACAAACTCCTATCATCTCATATGGTCCGTTTGAGAAGGGGGGAATATATGCAATTGGTCCTTTACCAAGGGCCAAATCAGGTAAACCATACATTCTAGTTGGTATAGACTACATGACCTGATGGGCGGAAGTAGCAACCACCACATGCATTACAACCCAAGAAGTGGCGAAGTTCATATTCGAGCACATTTGTTGCCATTTTGGCACACCTCTGGAGATAATATCTGATAGAGGGCCAGGTTTTAGAGGCGATTTGGTGGGAGAACTAATGAAAACGTTAGGCATTACATGCCGACACTCCACTCCCTGCTATCCACAGTGCAATGGTCTAGTGGAAAAGGTAAACGGAATTATCTATAAGTAACCACACAAGTGATTTGGATAAGCATCTTATGGCCACTCTTTTCGCCTACCGCACGACATTCTGAACATCACTAGGTTTCACCCCTTTTCATATCGTATATAGAAAGGAGGCAATTCCACCCATCGAGGTAAGAATATCCAACTGGCGAGTCATGGATAGCCAATTAAAACGCCCAAGTGCCCATCTCTACAACCACATCCTAGATCTAGAGAGACTTCAGCTAGATAGGGAAGACACCATCAATCACTATGCAGCCCAAGCAGAGTAATGCCGATTCACATTCAATCAAGGGCTTAAGGAAAATGGTCTGACAAAAGGCATGTTAGTGTTGAGATACGACAAAAAATTTGACACTAGGAAAAATAAGATATTTCAACCCACATGGGAAGGGCATTCATTGTCAAAAAGCAATATGCCAACGGTAGCTACAAATTGATGGAAGCACATGGTTGAATTCGCAAGACCAGAGTCATTGGATGGAGGCTCTAAAGGTACTTTCTTAAGATTTGATCCAGAGTTCATGCTACATATTCCAGAAGAGGGAGAACCCTCCAAATACATTGTTAGAGAATTAGAAGCAAAGCTAGAAGCATGAATGCCTCTAGCTAGAAGAGAGGGCTAATGACGGTCCGTTTTTGAAACCGCAGCGTCGGCAAGAACCAACCCCAATCAGGGAGGGAGCATGACACAAGGAAAAGGATAAAAAAACATTTCTCTTAAGATGCACCACCACCCCTTCCATGCTTGCATGCAGTGGGCTACCTCTCAGCTTGGCCACACTCACTCCATCCCTCCTCCATTATCACCAGAGTACGAGCTCTCTCTCTCTCTCTCTCTCTCTCTCTCTCTCTCTCTCTCTCTCTCTCTCTCTCTCTCTCTCTCTCTCTCTCTCTCTCTCTCTCTCTCTCTCTCTCTCTTGTTCCTGTGTCACCAAGCCCAATCGGTGCATAAAACAAGTCTTCTCCCTCTCAAGGGCCACCATACAAAGGGACAAGAGTCTCCCTTCTCACATTCTCCTCTCTCTCTCTCCCTCGTCCTCATCAAGCTACTCTCTCTCCCTCTCGTTTGTCAACCAAGGGGGGATGCTCCCCTACTCTCTCTCTCCCTCATCCACTCACCCCCCTCTCTCTCCATCACACACACTCGTTGGTCTACCAATTAGCCTCTCTCTCTCATCTCTACCCCCTCACCTTCTCTCTCTTCCCTTGTTCCCTTTGACTTGGCCTCTCTCTCACTTCCTCTTGTTCTAGCCCATGTGAGTGCAACAGAAAGTCTCTCTCTCTCTCTCTCTCTCTCTCTCTCTCTCTCTCTCTCTCTCTCTCTCTTCACACACCCCTACACACTTGCACACCCCCCCTCACTCCCTTGCTTCAGCCTCACACTCTCTCTCCCGGGCTGGCTTCTCTCTCTCCCTCACCCTCGATGTTAATTCTCTCTCTCTCTCTCTCTCTCTCTCTCTCTCTCTCTCTCTCTCTCTCTCTCTCTCTCTCTCTCTCTCTCTCTCTCTCTCTCTCTCTCTATTTCATAACACATACACACACACACACACTCACCCACTCCCCAGCCCCTCCACCCCCTCAACCTCTTGCTCGACCATCTCTCTCCCTCTCTCTTCCTCGCTCTTTATGTAAGCAGCCAACACTATAGGAGTAATCTCTCTCTCTCTCTCTCTCTCTCTCTCTCTCTCTCTCTCTCTCTCTCTCTCTCTCTCTCTCTCTCTCTCTCTCTCTCTCTCTCGTTCACACACACACACCCCATCTCTCCCCCTCACACACACAACTTGCTCTCGCTCTCCACACTCATGCCATTGCCCCCCTTGTTCTCTATAGCCTGCACGTAAGCAACACATATATAAAAAATACATAATAAACACATCTCCTATGCTCTCGTTTACACACACACACACACTCTTGCCAACCACACACACACACAAACCGCACATACATACGCACACACACTCACAACACCTACACCCTCACACAATTACATACAGCCACACATGCATTTACGCACTCACAAACATACACACTCATATACACGAGAACATACACCTATGCGCATGCACATAAACACAAAGTACATGCAATCATATATGCATCCAAAAAAAAAGTAAAAAAACAAAGGAACCCGACATCGACACGTAGTAAAAAAGAAGGAGGATGGCCAAATCATGTGATAGCGACGCAAAATCAAGAAATGACACCGAAGGAATGTCACAACCGGCCCCGAAATTGGCAAATGTGCTACACCGATGCACCTGCAAGGCTCGTCATTTTTTTTCATCTTGTTCATGATGCATCTCCGTAGTAACATCCGTAGGGTATTATTATTTTCCAGTTTCAAGCAAAAAACCTTGTATAAAAACCCATTTGTAAATTTCCACCTCTCTCTAGGTGATGGTCACCAAGGCCCACCTAGGAGATATCATGTTAAAATTATCCTAAGACAAAGCAAGGGTCAACCATCTGGGACCCAACTCCTTGCTTTGTCTCTCCTGATAAGGGCCGTAAGCTGATCAAATTATCCTAAACTAATGCAGCTTGCACCTATAATAGGGCACTGAGAGGTCACTATGGGGGTAGTGGCAACACTTGAAAAAGAGTGAGAGGGGATTCTGGGACAGCAATTTGGGAGAACACTCTGAGAGAGTGGTGTAGCATCTTGGGTGGTACTTGAGCATTGGGCTTGGGGAAATTAGCACTATGAGAAGGAAGGCATGTCCATACTCTAACTCGCCACACACACGGCTCCAGCACCTGCCACATACCATTGACTCTGTTCCATACATCGGATCACAAGAAATCTCTCTCTCTCTCTCTCTCTCTCTCTCTCTCTCTCTCTCTTCTTCTTCTTTTCTCTCTCTCTCTCTCTCTCTCTCTCTCTCTCTCTCTCTCTCTCTCTCTATTTTTGCACACAGGAACTTTGGTTTGGGGTTGCACGCAACCGGAACCACAAGCAAAGAATCACGAGTAGGAGAAGGGAGGGGGAGCAAGGAATGAACACCAAGAGGGGGGAAATGATGAGTTTCTTCTTGCAAGAGCTTACAACAGCTTCATGGCTTACACATAAGAAAACCTCCTCTCAATTGCTCTCCCAAACAACTCACAAACCAAAAGCCCCTTAGACTTTACAATCAACCTTTTAATCCTAGGGGAGCCGCCTAGGATACCATTTTTATCCTAGGGGAGCCACTTGGTTGTATGGGCAATTGGTTTGGTGTATGGGTACCTCGAACCTTGGGTGGGGGTTTATCCACCCCATATTGTGAACAAGGAATCGGTGTTGTTTTCACCCTTAGGTGGTCTTGAGACAAGAAGAGTACTGGTCATCGTTATTATGGGCAATGTTTTGATTGTCAGTACCCTGTCTTAAGTTTAAAGATGTCTGTTTGCTAAAAGAATGCTTTTCAATGCAGTCTTTAATATTTGATTGAAGGAATCATAATGAAAAAAAGGTTAAAAAAACCATTATTTTAAATGTTAAAGCAATGTGATTGTAATTAGAACACAAAAGAATCATTTGTGAGTGCGGGGTGGTAAGTGGGGATTGTCTAAGGTTGTCAATCATGGACGGTGTGAAGGATTGGGGGGCTGGCCTCTACAACACCTCAAACCAACACCAAGAAAAGAGGATGAAGAGTATAGCTCTCTCGAGATAATATGGGCTGATCTTCTCTCACTAATTTTCTCAATTTGACACACACTCAACCTCGACTAGCCTCGACTAGCTCCGATTAGCTTCCCTCTACACCGCTACAACTCCCACTACACTCCATTGCACTCAAAGACACCAAGGAAGCAATAAAATCAAGGAAAAAAGTGAGAAAAAAACCATGGAAATATCTGCACTTTTGACCATAACTCAAAGAGCTTCACTTCTTTTCAAATGCCCTTTCATGTGCTAGTAGGGCTTCCATAGGGGCTCCCATATATACACATAGCTTGACCAAAACCCACTCAAATCAAGCTTAATTTGAAAACCCACAAATTTCAGCAAAAAAAAAATCGAAAAAATTGATGGAAAACTTGGGGGAAACCTTGCCCTTTGATACATGTACAAGCAAGGCATTGCAACACATAGTTTACCCTCGACTAGCTGCACCACAAGGAGCTGCACACACCATAGCCACCATACCTCAAAACAAGATGAAGAGAGGTCAATATGCAGAGCTAAGCACCCACTTTCATCAGCCCATTGAGGAGAGACACACTCTCAACTCACCACATCGGGCCCTCGACTAGCAAGACAAGCTGCTCTACTCCCAAACGCCTCTATCCCTCGCGGCAATCAGGGCTTCTTGCTACTAGATCTTCCTCTGTCAAATCCCCCACTCACTCACGACCACAAGCTGATAAAAACTCAGTTTTTTTCATATTTTTCAAGTACTAAGTGACTCTTTCAAGTCTCGACACGTCTATGTACAAAAACAGCAAAACTATGCACCCCGCACAACTGGCCCGGATGCGTAGAGACAGCTGGCACACGCCGCCTTTGTACACTTTGTACAAGCATGCTTTATTTACATATAAGGGACCCAAAAGCATTAAAAAAATCTTTCCAAAGTCCTTGGGGTGGCTTGCATCATTCAGTAAAAACACGTCACATATTACCCCCCCAACAAGCATGGAACACTTTCAAGTGTTTCATGTACATTTCTTGCTTCATCACATGATTCTGGTCACATAAGGCCTGATTCGGATCCCATTGACTCTTGCCTTATGCGTCTTTCCATCCATGTCCTTGAGCTGATAGCTTCCATTATCATACACCTTATGCACCACAAAAGGACCTTCCCACTTTGCCTTGAACTTTGTTTGAAAGGTATTGTCCAAAGCACTATTATACCTCATAACCAACATGCCTTCACATAGCCCTTTTTCCTTTATCTTTTCATTGAATACATCAGCCCTTCTTCTTCCCAAGTCTTCATAGTATCTAATGGCACTTTCTCTATCCAACAAGAGGCTATGCATAGATGCCAGTCTCTCTTTTACATGCTCTTCCTCAACCAAACTATGCTTCAAAATGAACTCCAATGAAGGAAGCATCACATTAATCGGCATAACACACTCTTATCCATATACCAAATGAAATGGAGTGAATCCCGTGGATGATTTTTGAGTCACTCTACATGCCCACAATGCCCTCTCCAAATACATATCCCAATCTTTTGGATGTTCTTCCACAAGCTTGAACAATATCTTCTGTAAAACTCCATTGAATGCCTCCACCAACTCATTGCATTGTGGATGATAAGGAGTAGCATACCTATGTTTGATCTCCAATTTCTCCACCAATTCAATGATAAGATCATTCCTAAACTCTTTCCCTTGATCACTTACAAGCTCCAACGGCACTCCAAATCTACAACATATGCAATCAAAGATAAAGCTGCACACATCTTTGCTTGTAGCCCCTCTACTAGCCTTTGCTTCTGGCCATCTTGTCATATAATCCACTGCACTAAGTATGTAGTGCTTCCCATTTCTAGTGCCTGGAAGAGGACCAATTACATCCCCACCCCACTTCTCAAAAGGTCCATAGCTTACAATGTGTCTCAAAGGCTCAGGCATCAGCTTTCTCTTTTGATATATTTGGCACTCGTGACAGCTTCTACACCAATGCACGACATCCCTATTCATACTTGGCCACATAAGTTGAGCATTCAATACTTTCCTTCTTGTAATTTCCACTCCAAAATGGCCTCCACATCCTTCCTCATGACATGCTTTTAAGCAATCAAAAACTTCATCATGGTAGAGAACTCTTCTCATGACACCATCAGCCCCCTTGTGATACATTTTCTCTCCAATCAAGACATACCTCATAGCTCTTTGTGTGATTGCATGCCTTTGTTGAGAAGCCAATCCCTTTCTTGCAAAACCCATTTGCAACACATGTTCTTCCTCATGGAGGGATTCCCATCCAAGATACCTTGGCTCTCTAATTATCACCGCATGCACATCCTTTGTGAACACCTGTTCCGCCAACTCATGAGCCGTTACATTCATATTTCGTGGTACATGCCATATTTGAAAGGAAGTAAAAGACTTTAACAACTTCCTCACTTTGAAAAACCAGCCCTTCATGCCTTCTTGATTTACCTTCCAGGTACCTTGAACTTGATGCACAATCAACATAGAATCACCTTTGATTAAAAGCCTCCTTACATGTCTTTTGACACATTCTTCCAAGCCCAAAGAGAGGCTTGCATACTCAGCCTCATTATTACTCTTTACATCCACTTCTTGGCTTCCAAACCAGCACTCAATGCCATTTTTATCCACAAATACATAACCAATAGTGCCCTTATTAATGCTCCTTTTGAAAGCCTCATCAAAGTATAAGGTACCCTCTAAATCCTGAAGCTCCGCATGCATAGTTGGACTTGGTTCTATCTTCTTTTCCAAATACTTCTTCAACTCACTCCTTGCATGAATATCTTTAAAAGTGAGCATATCCGCCATATTTTTTCTCACACTATCCTCCTTGGTAAAGCTCATGTCAAATTGTTGCAAGCTAAGTATCCACTTTTGCAATTTAGGACTATCCCCAGGATACCTTAGTGCATGAGGCAATAAACTACATGATGTTAACACCACAAAAGGCTTACAAATAAGATAAGGTTTCAGCGTTTTTGTTGCATATACCAATGCCCAAACCAATTGCTCAATATCATGCCAAGATTTTTGTGCATCATTCTTCACTTTGCTTATGTAGTAAACCGGCCTCATATAAGATTGCTTTTTTCCTTTTTGCATCAATACTGCACCAATAGCATGCTCACCCACGCTCAAGCTCAAGTAAAACATTTCATCCCAACAAGGAGGCATCATCAAAGGTAATGTAGATAGATTTTCCTTGACGTCTTCAAAAGCTGTTTGCTCATGCTCAGTCCAAAGAAAAGGGTCTTTTTGTGTTGCTTCTTGCAAAGGGTGCACATATTCATCAAGCATACAAAAAGACCTTGACAAGTACCTTAACTTTTGTACAAAACTCATCAATTCCTTTGTACTTTTAGTACTCTCCATCATAATCAAACATCCACTTTTGCAGGATCTGGAGCTATCCCATTCTCACTTACCTCATGGCCAAGAAGCATCACTCTAGATCTTGCAATTTTACATTTCAAAGGATTGAGTTGACCCCCATCATCATCAATCCTTTTAAACACCATATCAAGATTTTTCACATGAAGCATTCTATCACTGTAAACACAAAAATCATCCATAAAAACTTTTACAAAGCTTCCAAGGTAAGGCCCCAATACTTTGTCCATCCAACTTTGGAAGCTCGCATAAGAATTCATCAAGCCAAAGGGCATCACCCTATAGCAAAACACTCCCCATGGGGTCAAAAATCTAGTCTTCTTTTGATCTTCATATGCAATCCCAATTTGAAAATACCCACTAAACCCATCACATACCGAATAGCTCTCATGACCTGCAACAGTGTCCAAGATCGCATCCTGAAAGGGAAGGGGATACTGATGTCGCTTTGTTGCCGCATTCAATGGCTTATAGTCCACACATATTCTCCATTTATTTCCCTTTTTTGGAACTATAACCACAGGGGAAACCCATTCTGCATCATCCACAAGGTAGATAAAACCAGCTTGCAAAAGCTTACTCACCTCTATCTCCAATACCTTTTGTTGAATGGTGCCCAATCTCCTTAGCTTTTGAGCAACAAGCTTTGCACCTTCTTTAAGCTTTATTTCATGAACAACACTCTTTGTTCCCCTCATTTGAGCATAATCTTTGGCAAACAACTTAGGATACTTATCAAACAATGCATCATATGCTTCTCTCTCTCGACTAGTCAGGTCACCTGCAAGCATATCCATTAATTCAACTTTTGGTACATTCGGCTCATGATCAGCCCCGTGGTCATTTTATGATCTCATAGCATTCCCTTTATCTCAATTTTCATCATATACATGTGTCCCACAAAGATCTACATCAAGATCAAGAAGACTTTGATCATAAACCTCATCGTCAGTACATGTAGAGGATACACTATAAGAACTGTCACACATGTCATAAGTTGATGGCGATAAATCTTGATGCATAGCTGGTTCATCATCAATTTCCAGCACCTTACATGTTTTCATATCATATCTAATCCTCTTCTCTTTAGGCCTCTCCACAAAGAGGTCAATACATCCCCTGTACTAGTCCTGTCGTGACCTCATAGCAATCAACCAAGGTCTACCCAATATAACTGGATATGCCCCAAGCTTTGCAGGCATCACATGAATGTCCATGACAGCCCTTTGAACCAAAACATTAATCTCCAAGTCATGAATAACTCCCAAGCATTTCACTCTACTACTATTTGCCATCTTCACACTGAACAAGGATTTGCTTGTGAGCTGCAATCCCAATTGCTGCATTGTTTCCTCTGTCATAACGCACACTTGGGCTCCACCATCCATGTACGCCTTATTCACCCTCCTTCCATGTATCCAAGCATCAACCACAGGCAAAACATCAGTAAATTTATGAAGTTGCACTACATGTGCATTGCGTGTCTTTACCTTCACCCTTCTAACACTAGCTAGTTTATGCCAGTGCCTTCTCATACTTGAGCTCAAATGCAAGAGTTTCCCATATGATATGTCGGCCCTCTTGTTCTTCAAGTCTTCTAAGAGATTGTATGCTGATTGACCCTTCCCAAGCTGAAAATCATCCATGCCTATCTTCCTTCTTCTTGCCCTTACCTTTGCCTGCTTACTACTTTCAGCCTCTTCCATAGGTGCCTTGCCTTTATCTACATCTCTCCTTGGCTTTGTCGTTGCTCTTTCCTCTTTGAAAAGGCCTTCACTCCCTGATTTTTGTGCCCTTGTTCTATTATTTGCAAAGACATCAACCTCATCATCTTCATCTCCCTCCTCAACTGCCTCCAAAATTCCTACGTTAAATTGTGGAGGTGCTTGAGCTTGATTTTGTCCCTGTTGTTGTGCAAGTCCTTCACCTTGGAGAGGTTTCACATTTCCATTTACATTGACTTCATTACCTATTTGTCTTTGTATGATAGGATATATACCTCCTGGCTCTCTCCTTGGTTGATTGCAATTGAGCGATATATGCCCTCTCTCCCCACAATTGTAGCACATCACATTATCACCTCTATTCCTTTGAGGCCATTCTCCTTGAGGTATTCTTACTTGTTGTTGGATAGCTTGCATAGCAAGGTTGAGGTTTCCTATTTTCTATGTCAATCTTTGAATGTCGTGGTGAAAGGATTCATGTCCTCTATTGTCCACTCTTGGAGCTTCTACATGGATTTCCCTTTCAACATGCATATCCAAAGGCAAAGGCTCGACCACATTATTTGTTGATACATAACCATCCCTTTGATGTACATTTGCTTCTCTTTCCCTATTTGCCATTTCATGCCTTCTCACCTTCTTTCTCCATTGCTCTCTAGCAACCTTACTGCCTCATTGTAGGTCCCTCGGTCCTTGAGCTCCACCTTGTCTCTAATGCTTTGATGTAAGACAACCAAACCTATCTTTCTTCAAGAAATCAGGGGGCATTTGATTCTCTTCAAGTCCCTTTATGATCTTTCTCCAACAAGCTTCAAACCTGTTTATGTGCACATTGATGTCTTCATGTTCTCCTTGTTGTAGCTTGCTTAGCTCTCTCCACAAATACTCAGGATCATCCTCCTTCTCAAACTCTTCTCTCAAGGCATAGGAAATAAGATTCCAATCTCCCTTTACACCACATTCAAGCCTATCTTCATACCATTCACGTGCTTCACCTTCAAGTAGCAAACTCACCAAACGTACCTTGAATGCACCATCGTCCCTATTGCTCTTCAATGCAATCAATTCGATCCTTCGGATGAACTTGTCCACATCTTCTCCTTTTCCACCCTTGAAGAATTCATACCCATCTCCCTCCATAGGCCTTGAGTTGATCTTCAAATGGATGCCAATCTGTAAATCAAAACCCTGTTAGAAGGATTCTCTTCTCCTCAGTGGGGGCACCAGTTTATGTGAAGGATTGGGAGGCTGGCCTCTACAACACCTCAAACCAACACCAAGAAAAGAGGATGAAGAGTATAGCTCTATCGAGATAATATGGTCTGATCTTCTCTCACTAATTTTCTCCATTTGACACACAGTCAACCTCGACTAGCCTCGACTAGCTCCGATTAGCTTCCCTCTACACCGCTACAACTCCCACTACACTCCATTGCACTCAAAGACACCAAGGAAGCAATAAAATCAAGGAAAAAAGTGAGAAAAAAACCATGGAAATCTCTGCACTTTTGACCATAACTCAAAGAGCTTCACTTCTTTTCAAACGCCCTTTCATGTGCTAGTAGGGCTTCCATAGGCGCTCCCATATATACACATAGCTTGACCAAAACCCACTCAAATCAAGCTTAATTTGAAAACCCACAAATTTCAGCAAAAAAAAAAAATCAAAAAAATTGATGGAAAACTTGGGGGAAACCTTGCCCTTTGATATATGTACAAGCAAGGCATTGCAACACATAGTTTACCCTCGACTAGCTGCACCACAAGGAGCTGCACACACCATAGCCACCATACCTCAAAACAAGATGAAGAGAGGTCAATATGCAGAGCTAAGCACCCACTTTCATCAGCCCATTGAGGAGAGACACACTCTCAACTAACCACATCGGGCCCTCGACTAGCAAGACAGGCTGCTCTACTCCCAAACGCCTCTATCCCTCGCGGTAATCAGGGCTTCTTGCTGCTAGATCTTCCTCTGTCAAATCCCCCACTCACTCACGACCTCAAGCTGATAAAAACTCAGTTTTCTTCATATTTTTCAAGTACTAAGTGACTCTTTCAAGTCTCGACACGTCTATGTACAAAAACAGCAAAACTATGCACCCCGCACAACTGGCCCGCATGCGTAGAGACAGCTGGCACACGCCGCCTTTGTACACTTTGTACGAGCATGATTTATTTACATATAAGGGACCCAAAAGCATTAAGAAACCCTTTCCAAAGTCCTTAGGGTGGCTTGCATCATTCCGTAAAAACACGTCACAACGGGTGGACCTGACTAGTTAGGTCCACCCGACTAGTCAGGTAACTATGAATCCCTATGCACTAAAAAAAGTTTAGAATAATTCTTCATAGTTACCTGACTAGTCAGGTAACTATGAATCCCTGTGCACTAATAGAAGTTTAGAAAACTTCTTCACTTGGAAGAGGAGTCCACCAACGGCTGTGCCATCGCATCTTTTAGGGGGGAAGAGTGTTGGTTGAGGATACCTTAGCCCAACTTGTGAAAGTTATAGGGCCAAAATAGTTTTGGACTTTTAATAGGTTATTCAGTTTTTGCATGGGAGACAGGACTAGGTCTTCTTCTAGGGCTATAGACCCAAGCCATTGTCAATGGTATAGGTCTATTCCTTGGATTTTCTTGTTTAGAGACTCTGATTTTTATTAGGCCTAGAGACCTGTTAAGGATCCCATCCCGATTTTTGGTGTTGGCGGGTTGGGGATCTCACATTGTCATTGTTGGCGTTGCCTTTAGGAGACTTTTGGATTGTGTCATTCCTCTTAGGCTCATTATTACGGTCCTTGTTCTCCATGGGCTTAAGACTTCTCTTAGCCCCTAGTAGGAAATTGATTTGTGAAGCCACCATGGTATGGTATATGACCGCAGATATGGTGCATGGATTTTGGGAGTTAACATACTCCGCCATATCTTCAATTAGACCCACAAAAATTGTTGTTTTTGCTCTCCAAAATCCGTCTTTTTGAAGACAGTGGCTTTGAGATGTAAGTCCCAAAACTTGTCGACATATTTGTGAATAGATTCATAGGGAGAGAGCTTCAAGCTTCCCCATTCGGTGAGTACTTTGTCTTTTGCATCAATAGCCAAAAACTGCTTCATGATGGAATCTCTTAAATCTTTCCATGTTTGTGGAGCTTCACCGTTTGCCCGTAGGGTAGACCACCATTGTCTGGTGAACTTTTAAAAATGCATAGCTACATGGCATAGCCTAGAGGACTCCGTGAAGCCCTCATCTCCAAACTCCGCATTGAATTGTTGAATGAAGGCCAAGACTTTGTCTGTAGCACCAAAGGTGCCGTTGTAGGTAAGGAAAGAGATGTTCTTTCCTCCCTCTTTGAACTTTTTGAGCTTGGATGACCTCTTCCATGCGGCATAGGATTTCCTATGGCCTCTTTTTTTGGGTGGTTCAAAAGTTACACCATCACTTTCTTCAAAGGAGGAGAAAGAATTTGAGGAGGATGAAGAAGAGGGTGACCTCGTTCTTGCCTTTTTATTCCCTTGTTCCTCCTTGTCTGCACCATCACTTTCTTCATAAGAGGAAAAGGAAGAAAAAGATGGAGAAGAGGGTGACCTCTTTCTCGCATTTTTCTTCTCTTGTTATCTCTCGTCTCTCTTTGGATTATAGTGTGGAGAAGTGTGCGATGGTCTTCTCTGTTTAGGGGGTGATGGAGAGCGTTTTGCCCATCATCTTCATGGAGCCATCTCCATCGAGGTGCTAGGAGACTCACTTATTTCTAGCTCTTTCAGTGGGGGCTCTACCATTGAAACTTTAGTTCTCCTTTGGGAAGGAGATGCATCATCAAGTAGTAGATTTTTGAGCCCTTCATACGGATCCTCTTCTTCTTCCCTTATCAGAGAGAGTCTTGTTTTGGAAGTCTCACAAGGAGGCTTCCTAGGTACTCTCTCTTCTTGGTGGGGAGTTTGGAGAATCCCATGATCATGTAGCTCGTTGCACTTCGCTTTGGAGGGATGGATTTCCCATGGCTTGTTGAAGCCTAGAAAGAAGGTAGTTAACAAGGATAGGGGCATCATTAGTAGCCTGCTCAATAGAAAAATCAAAGCTATCAACATTAGTTTCATTCTTTTTAGTATTGTCATCCTTTCTAATAGCTTTTAGGTGTAAATTGTTTTTAAGGTGTACCTTGGCACTTCAAGACCTAGTTGCTACTCCTTTTTCACTCAAGCTCTTGTACCTGTGGCTCAAATATCATTAATTGCAAGGAATAGAAGAGAGTGTCTTTCAACACCAAAACAATACCGGCTCCTCTCAAGCTTCTAATAGTTCAATAGTGGTTAAACCACAGGCAAGCCCTGTTGGACTCCACTATTAAGACCATAACTCTCGATGGTGATGCCCCGTTATCTGCACGGAGCTGGCACGCTGCAAGGCTGGAAAATCCCTATTCTACTTACTCAACTACAATTAATAATACCAACCCTTAATAATTAGCTTGAGGACTTATCTTCTTGAGCAAGAAAGAGAAACATTGTGCTCTGATACCAATGTAACATTTAATGGTCTAGTAACTTGTGTGTAGTGGAAAATAGCATAGACATAGTGAGCATTTCATTCGAATAGATTCCTAATGAGCATAGCAAGAGCGCTTGGGTGGAGAGAGCAACAAAATGCATAACACTTAGTTAAATAGGCATGAACAATACTTCAAAAAGAGAGAGAAAATAACCTATTGACAATAGCGGTGGACCAGATTTCCATGGAGCCGGTCCCCCCTCCAAAAGGCTTTGTATTATAGGTACCAAGGCTGTTGGTGTAGGCCTCCCTTCTCACAAGCTTGGAGTAGATGATGAGCTTTCCATTAAAGCTTGAGAAGGAGATAGTCTTATTTACTCTACACATGAGATTGTGTGAGTGTGTGTGTGTGATAATGCATCGCCAAAGTCAGCCCTCTCTCTCTCTTGGTCGACCCCTCTTGATTTTTACTCATGCTGGCATCCCATTGCACCCTGCCAAGCTTAGCCAATGATAATTAAGAAGCATAAGTGATATCCTTGTGACATGTGTCCCCCTTTCCCATTTTATGAGAGCTTTAGGTATTTAATTAATGAAATTAAACTCTCATTGGACCCCTTAGGCTTCTGGCCAATAGGAATCAGGCAAGCCATTGGGTTGTTGAATGCTCATTGGACCCCTTCGGAGACTGTCCAATAGTCTTCTAGAGAGTTTAGTTTCTATTGGTTCTTTTATCATGGGAAAACTTTTGAGTGAACCCACAAGCATCCAATATGTCCTAGGTTTTGGCCATTGAACATAGCCTTTGAATTTTGGAACATTAGCATTTTGGAAGTCATAATGGGCTGAACCTTAGGGTCTTTGAAGCCCATTGGTGCACATTGCTCTTTTGCAGATGTCCCCCTCTTTGGATCCCTATTTTTCCTCCTTTGGATCCTTACTCTGACCGGTCTGCCAGCTTAACAAATATTCTAGATTTTTCTCCCCTTGTACTTCCCCATATTAAAAGATCAGTTTAACATGAGAAAATCAGTTATGAGAATTATATATTAGTTACTATGACACTACTAAAGCAAGTGCTTATGTATGTAGTTCTGCAAGAAAATTTGTTTGCTGTGTAGAGCACATTTTGTTAGAACATGATCTAGGTGCAACCACTCAGCATTGATGGGTCAGCGTGCCCACTCGGATTGTGATCTCAGATGTGACTGGAGGATATTGTTTAACATTTTTTGGATGATCATAAAGTCACTAAGTCGTGCCATAAAGCTTGCCAACTAGCCTCATGTATATATGTGTACATAGCCCTGCAAATCTTGGAAGTGACCATGTAAAAATTCATGTACAAAGGTGTGATTTCGCCAAGACTAAATGCTGATGTTTTGGGTTTTTTGAGACTCCAAAATATGTTTTCTAATAATTATTTTCAATCATGCGTGAAGTGGCCCCAAAAAGTGGTCCTAATGATGAACTTTCTGCATAACTCTCACAAGAAAACACCCACGTTGTGTCCGTCCTCATCCGCGTGCAAATATTGACTTCGTTCGTCCTCCTGACGCCACTAGATGCCATCTGACGCACCTGCTTACCTCATGTCGTCGGCCTGCGGATAGCTTCCTCGAGAAGTTTTACGCGCTACCAACTCCTCCTTATTGTAGAAAAAACACAGTGGTACTGGAAATAGTGAAAATCGATGCACTATGTACACCTTGTCCTACCTGTACACATGTGGGCCCCACGTTACCACCGGGCTCTGAAAAATGGGCAATTCTTTATTTGATGCACCATGCGTGTATATGTACATATGCGCAATCCCTTGCTCCAAAAAACTCCTGACATAATTTGCCCATCCCCTAGCCTGCTAGATCATTCATGATCAGCAACAGCAAAGAGAGATATGAGACTTGCCGCATCACAGGTCTCCTCATCCCTCACCAACATTGCTTCATCCACAGACAGCTCATCTTGCTCCACCATCATCAATCTAGCATGATACAATTTAAGACGCAATCCATTTACCCTTGACTTATGTAGAACACCATCCAGGTTAGCCAGCTGATATGTGCCATTTGGAAAACACTCCACTACCTTGAAAGGGCCTTCCCACTTAATTTGAAACTTCTTTTGGAAGGTGTTGTCCAGCTTACTGTTGTAGCGCAAAACCAAGTCATGTTTCTTGATACCCTTACTTTTGACCTTTTCATTTATCTTTGCCAAATCCTTATCCTGCATCTGCCCATAATGCTCCAATGCGCTCATCCTATCCAACTGGACCTCTTGTAACTCCAAGAGCCTCTCTTCGAATGCATCACTAGGAGGCCCAAGCAACTTCTCTAACATCTTGACCGCAGGCAACTCTACCTCCACAGGCAATAGTGCTTCCTTTCCATACACCAAATGAAATGGAGTAAACCCTGTACCTATCTTCACCGAAGTACGGTAAGCCCATAATGCACTAGGCAATTCCAAATCCCAATTCTTTCCTTGGTGCTCTGTCACTTTAGAAAGAATTTGTACCAACTCACCATTGAATCTTTCATTTAAGCAATTACACTGTGGGTAATAAGGAGTGGTATGCTGGTGCCTAATCTTCATCTTTGTGCATAAGAAGTCTAGCAGTTTAGCTCTAAATCCTGGCCCCTTATCTGAAAGTAGCTCTAATGGCACCCCAAACTTGCAACATATTTCATCATACACAAATGTTGCCACATCCTTTGAAGTGATATGTTTTACTGCTATACCCTCTGCCCATCTAGAGAGATAGTCCACTGCGGTCAAGATATAGCTTT
Organism: Adiantum capillus-veneris; assembly: GCF_014529385.1. Lineage (NCBI taxonomy): Eukaryota > Viridiplantae > Streptophyta > Polypodiopsida > Polypodiales > Pteridaceae > Adiantum > Adiantum capillus-veneris. The sequence continues at coordinate 34,367,570 of NC_140941.1, forward strand.
TGCCCCTGCTTGTGATAGGTAACGGGCCTATTGCATCAATCCCCCACTTTTCAAACACATCAAACTCCATAATGGTTTTTCGTAGCTGTGTCTTCAACACTCTCTTCCCAAATGCTTGACACCTATTGCAAGACCTACACCAATGGTGAACATCCTTGTGCAAACTAGGCCATACATACCTCTCTTGAAAAATCTTATGCAAGGTGATCTTTAGAGCAAAATGGCCACCACATGCGCCTTCATGATTATCTTCCAACACTCTGTAAAGCTCCTCCCGCTAAGGTACACGTCTCAACATGAGATCGGCCCCTTTCATGTATAAGACATCACCAATCAATTTGTACCTGTATGCTCTACGCACGAAGCCATACTTCTTAGACTTCTCAATCTCCTTTGGAATGATTCGTGTTAGCAAAAACTCCTCTTCTTGAGCCAAACTTTCTCGGCCATGATAAAGAGGTAAAGTGGTCCTCAACACAAATAGATCCCCAATCATGCCTTGAGCTGCTTCATGTGCCTCTCCATTTAGAGCACGTTCAATGTGTCTGATGCTCCATGCTTCGAACGTTTTTAATAGGCCTTTAATTCTGAAGCACATTTCCTTCAATGAGGTGTTCTTGCTCTTCCAGACACCCAACACTTGCTTCACCACTAACAAGGCATCACCTTTTATGCTCAACCTTCGAACCCCATGATTCAAACAAATGTGTAATCCGGCTTCCAGAGTAGCATATTCAGCCTCATTGTTACTATGAGCATCCAATCTGAACCCTCTCTTGCATACTAGCTTCCCCTCTGGATCATAAAGTGCTATACCCCATGAAGCTGCATCATGGCTCTTTCTGTATAAACCATCAAAGAACAACACATGTGCATTGCTGATCTGTGGCACTTCTTCAACTACCTCTCTCACCACCTCTTCCTTAACAATAAGGGGATTCTCCTTGTAGATCAACAAATCAGCTAGGGTAGCCCTTGTACTATCTTCCACTAGAAAAGAGAACTCAAACTCTTGCAGCTCAATTACCCATTTCTTCACCACATTTGACATGTTAGTACCATTAATTAACTTTGGCAAAAAGGCATAACTCGTCAAGAAAACAAAAGGCCGTGGTAGCAAGTAATGACGAAATCATCTACAAGCAAATAATACACTAGCCATGACTAGCTCTACTTCCGAGAACTTTCTCTCCGCTACCAACTTCACTCAGCTTGCACAATACAGTGGCGTCATATAATGGCTGCCCTTCCCCTTTTGCAATAGCATGGCTCCAATGGCATCATCCCCTACTAATGGATTTACATAAAGCACTTTCTCCCAATCAGGAGCCTGCATGGCTGACAACCCCTCTAACACCTCTTTCACCTCTTGAAAAACTTCTTCACACTTGTCATCCCATTGCAATGGATCATGCTTTGCCACTAGTTGTAATGGATAAAGAAGCTGCGAAGAAAATGGAATAAACCGTGCCATGTACTTCACTTTGTGTATAAAAGATGCCAATTGCTTCGTACTCGTAGGTGATGGAAGAAGAATAATAGACTTATCCTTGTCTGGATCAGCCTCAATGCCATTTTCTGACACCATATGGCCCAATAACTTCACCTTTGGCTGTGCTAGATGACATTTCTTTGGATTTAGTTGTCCTCCACATTCATCATATCAAGCCAATACCATCTGCAGCTTCTCATGGTGTTCAACCCTACTGCTATAAACACAGAAGTCATCCATAAAAGCTTTAACACAACTACCAATGAATGGTTCCAACACCCAATTTGCTCTCTCTTGATGGAAGGAAGGTCCATTTGACAACCCAAATGGCAATACTGTGTAGCAATAGCAGCCCCATGGCGTAATAAAAGTGGTCTTTGTGCGGTCTTTAAGAGCAATCTTCAATTGAAAATAGCCTGAAAAACCATCACACACTGTACCTCTCATAACCTGCCACTGAATCCAAGATCTGATCGATGAATGGAAGAGGATATGGGTTCTTCTTAGTGGCTACGTTTAAGGGTTGAAAATCTACACAAATTCTCCACTTCCCATCCTTCTTTGGACTGACTACAACTGGGCTCACGCATTCTGTGGTCTCCATAGGGACTATGAACCCTGCCTTCAACAACTTGTCCACCTCTTCTCGCAAGGCTTCCATTTGCTCTTGACCCATCCTTCTTAGCCTCTACCGCACTGGCTTAGCACCTTCTTTCAGCTCTATATGCATCTCTTTGCCCTTGAACCCTCTGATATCTTCATATGAAGTAATGAACAAATCAGGAAAACTATCCAGCATGTGCAAATATATATCCTTCTCCATAGCTGAGAGGTCTCCACTGATCATTTGTGTCATCAATTCCTGCTTCTTTGACAACTCAACCTTGGTTTGCATTAGCCCTTCAATCACTTCATAAGGCCCTTCACTTTCATCTTCAAACTCATTCGCAAATGCAACTAAACCAAACTCCTGGATTTCTTTGTCCATCAAAAGAAATGCAACATCAGCATCCTCATCAATGCTGGTAGTGCTATCACTGTCCTCATCTGTCACCGTGGAAGAGTCTTTATCACTAGACTCATCCTCATCTTCATAAAGCTCCTTTTATCGTTTCCTTGTGTCCATATTATAAAGCTTCTTGGTACCTGTCTTTCCATAGAGTCTAATCGTACCATGTCGCCAATGTTGAACAGCTCCCACTGCACGTAACCATGGTCTACCTAGTATAATAGGATATGATCCCAACCCTGCTGGCATCACATGAAAATCAACCACTGCCTTTGCATCATATGCCTCCACTTCTAAGCTCTTTACAACACCCAAGCATTTTACTTTTTGATGGTTTGTCAATCTGATCCGGAAACCTGACACCCCAGCCACTATGAGACCCATCTTCTCAACGCATGAGTGTGTTATGACGCATATTTGGGCTCCGCCATCCACATAACCTTGTCCCAAATTTTTCCTTTTTTGCCACACATCTACTATTGGACAAACGTCTGGTAGCTCATCCATTGCCAACACCTTTACTGAACCTCTCTCTGGCTCTTTCTCCATTGGGTTAACCATCCTTTTCCACTGTCGCATAAGCTTAGGCACCATCTCTATAAGCTGCCCAGAAGTAACATCCGCCTTCCTGCTCGTCAAATCCTCCTTCAAGTCATAGCTTAATTGCCCATCCCCTAGTGGAAAATCTGAAACATGAAACTTTCGACGAGCTCTCCTTTTTCTCTTGGCCTTGACATCCTCACCTTCATGGCTCTTTCCTTTCTTCTTACTAGGACCTGGGGTACTTCTTCCTTTCTTATCCTCTGTGGTCCTCTTCCTAATAGGCATCACTAATGTATCCTCTAGCTTTGATGCCTTCTCCAAGGTGACTACACTTAGCACTTTTGTCTTTCCCTTTTCCTCATGGGTTAGTCCACTGGTTCCTTCGTCTCCCTTAATTTTGATGCCATAATCATTTGACCTAGTTAGCACCCGTCTTGGAAATGGATACATGTCTCCCCCCATCCTTGGTGTCTTATCACATTGCGGGCTGATGTGACCCAACTCTCCACAATTATAACATGTGGGCGTCAGCCTCCAGTACCTACCATTGCTTTGTCCAACACCATTCCTAGGCCTTTCTTCACCTCCTGGCTGATTTGCAAACCTATCTCGAGCTTGATTATTTCCCACTTGACCTAGCATGTTTAAGCTGAGATTCTTCATCAAATCTACCACTTGCCTCATGTCTTGCCTAAGCCCATCATCTTGCACCGATGTAGTGACCACTGCTGGCATAACCTGAGTAGTAACAGGAACCATTGGTTCATGATGAACCCTTGACATGCGACCTTGTAAAGACTCTATAGGCTGAGATTCAGACCTCATTGGCAAAGACTCAACCCCTAACTGGCTCATTTTCCTCAGCTTCCACTCTTTGTTCCTTGCTACCTCTATTGCATCTTCATATGTCCTAGGCTTCTTTAGCTCCACTCTCCAACGTATATTCTCCCAAAGACCAGCCAAGAACCTATCCTTCTTCATCATGTCAGGCGGGGGTACCTGTGGTGCTAAGGCCTTGCACATCCGCTCCCATTCCAATGAGAACTTACGTATGTACGCATCTACTGGCTCACCCTCCTTTTGCACCAAACCTTGTACTTCTTGCCACACTTTGTCAGGATCTTCTATCTTCACAAACTCCACTTCCAACCCATGCCTTAGATTGTCCCAACTCAATCTTACAGGTGGATCCACTGCACGCAACTCCTCTTCAAATGTTTTGGACCAAACTCGTGCATCACTCTTCAAACAAATTTGGAGAAGACGTAACATCTGCGCAGGGTCATGAATCTGGTTGCTAATGCAGGCAACCTCCATCTTTTCCAAAAAATCTTCCACATCTTCATCACTTCTTCCATGAAACTCCGGATAAGAGAAAGCCATGGCTACCCAAGTTACAATGCTTTGAGAACCCCTTTGAACACACGTGCAAGAACCCAAAACTCTTGACTACCCAATCCCCAGAAACTTCAATGGAGCTCAACTTTAGATAAGGACAAACACATGCACATTAAATGAGTTAATCCACTGGTTCCTTCATCTCCCTTAATTTTGATGCCAAAATCATGCGACCTAGTTAGCACCTGTTTTGGCAATGGATACATGTCTCCGCCCATCCTTGGTGGCTTATCACATTGTGGGCTGATGTGACCCAATTCTCCACAATTGTAACATGTGGGCATTTGCCTCCAGTACCTACCATTGCTTTGTCCAACACCATTCCTAGGCCTTTCTTCACCTCCTGGATGATTTTGAAACCTCCCTCGACCTCGATTATTTCCCACTTGACCTAGCATGTTTAGGCTGAGATTCTTCATCAAATCTACCACTTGCCTCATGTCTTGCCTTAGCCCATCATCTTGCACCGATGTAGTGACCACTGCTGGCATAACCTGAGTAGTAACAGGAACCACTGGTTCATGATGAACCGCTGGCATGCGACCTTGTAAAGAGTCCATAGGCTAAAATTCAGACCTCATGGGCAAAGACTCCACCCCTAACTATCTGATTTTTCTCAGCTTCCACTCTTTGTTCCTTGCTACCTCTAGTGCATCTTCATATGTCCTAGGCTTCTTTAGCTCCACTCTCCAACGTATATTCTCCCAAAGACCAGCCAAGAACCTGTCCTTCTTCATCATGTCAGGCGGGGGTACCTGTGGTGCTAAGGCCTTGCACATTCGCTCCCATGCCAATGAAAACTTACGTATGTACGCATCTACTGGCTCACCTTCCTTTTGCACCAAAGCCTGTACTTCTTGCCACACTTTATCAGGATCTTCTATCTTCACAAACTCCACTTCCAATCCATGTCGTAGACTGTCCCAACTCAACCTTACAGGTAGATCAGCCACACGGAACTCCTCTTCAAATTGTTTAGACCAAACTCGTGCATCACTCTTCAAAAAAATTTGGAGAAGACGTAACATTTGCACAGGGTCATGAATCTGGTTGCTAATGCAGGCAACCTCCATCTTTTCCAAAAAATCTTCCACATCTTCATCACTTCTTCCATGAAACTCCGGATAAGAGAAAGCCATGGCTACCCAAGTTACAATGCTTTGAGAACCCCTTCGAACACATGTGCAAGAACCCAAAACTTCCCACTACCCAATCCCCAGAAACTTCAATGGAGCTCAACTTTAGATAAGGACAAACACATGCACATCAAATGAGTTTTCATAGTTGATCATCGGAATTACAACAGGCAAAGGACATTCCAAGATCTCTCGTAATCTTCTTGGCCCGAACATAAAGACTATGCGCTGCTGGAAAAAAATCTTCCTGGACACATGAACATTTATCTGGATTCTCTGAGTTAAATGAAAAGGAGTGAATTGAGGGCCATTTTGATCATCCATTAAAGCCAACCATGAAGCTCCCAAGAAGGCACACCTGACTTAACCTCTGATTTTGCCAAAATTTCAGCAGCATAACAGCATAAATGGCTCAAAAGACCAAGAAACTAGCCATCATAACTTGGAAAAATTTTGACAGAGTTTCCCCAAAAGTATAGCAATAGGAACCCAAAATATAGACTGTTTATGTATGCATAAACTGCCAACAATAGAACTCGAGCATCAAGTAGGAATCACTAGTACATAGCCTATGGCGAGGTCACGAAAAGGGTGCTCCAGCTACCTGTATCACCGAAAGGATCTCCACATTTGAGAATCCCCCAACTCAATAAAAACCTCACGCTATCGACCCTCACACGAGGGCTAATGCAAATCGCGTTGTGAGCGGGATGGAAACACACAGAACGCCTCTATAACAACTCCACACACACTCTTGGGAAGATACACAAACACACACACTATGGGGCACCACTCGGCTTACACGACACACTTGGCCGAGACAGGGAACACACCTCTGGAGTGAGAGGAGAGAGACTATCCACTTGCCCACTCCACACACACACACACACACACACACACCCAAAAAACTCAGCTCAAAAGAGGATAATTTCTGATGTTTAGATACAAATGGGCTTGGGCCAACACCAATGGGCAAATAGCTCACACAAAATGGGTAAAATATACCAGATACAATCACAAATTGGAGCAGAAGCTTCTCTTATAGGAGAAACTTACACAGCAAAAACAACACAAAAAGAGTGAGGAATTTGGCAAAATGGACAGTGCCATCACGTCCGGAACGGCCCAAAACCCCAGTCTACAATGTCAAAGTGCTCAAATCCGACCTCGGATGAGCAGTTTAGGGCCAAAACAGGCTCCAAAATGAGCAAAAACACACCTGCGGCTGTTCCTCCTCTCTTCTCCACGTTTTTTCTGGTCTTCTCTCACTTTTTTCAGTTCCCATACTTAGCGTTTTTAGTTGGGCACCCTTGGCCTTTTAGATGACCTCAAACAGACCCCGAACAGGCCAAAAGCTGACCTCGTAGTGCATAGTTGTCACCTTTTTGCATCATCTGCACACCTGGCACTCATTTCTTTTCAATAATGCGTCTCGCAACCACGTGAAGTGGCCCCAAAAAGTGGTCCTAATGATGAACTTTCTGCATAACTCTCACAAGAAAACACCCACGTTGTGTCCGTCCTCATCTGCGTGCAAATATTGACCTCGTTCACCCTCCTAACGCCACTAGATGCCATCTGACGCACCTGCTTACCTCATGTCGTCGGCCTGCGGATAGCTTCCTCGAGAAGTTTTACACGCTACCAACTCCTCCTTATTGTAGAAAAAATACAGTGGTAATGGAAATAGCGAAAATCGATGCACTATGTACACCCTGTCCTACCTGTACACATGTGGGCCCCACGTAACCACCTGGCTCTGAAAAATGGGCAATTCTTTATTTGATGCACCTTGTGTGTATATGTACATATGCGTAATCCCTTGCTCCAAAAAACTCGTGACATAACTTGCCCATCCCCTAGCCTGCTAGATCATTCATGATCAGCAGCAGCAAAGAGAGATATGAGACTCGCCGCATCACAGGTCTCCTCATCCCTCACCAACACTGCTTCATCCATAGACAGCTCATCTTGCTCCACCATCATCAATCTAGCATGATACAATTTAAGACGCAAACCATTTACCCTTGACTTATGTAGAACACCATCCAGGTTAGCCAGCTGATATGTGCCATTTGGAAAACACTCCACTACCTTGAAAGGGCCTTCCCCCTTAATTTGAAACTTCTTTTGGAAGGTGTTGTCGAGCTTATTGTTGTAGCGCAAAACCAAGTCATGTTTCTTGATACCCTTACTTTTGACCTTTTCATTTATCTTTGCCAAAGCCTTATCCTGCATCTGCCCATAATGCTCCAATGCGCTCATCCTATCCAACTGGACCTCTTGTAACTGCAAGAGCCTCTCTTCGAATGCATCACTACGCGGCCCACGCAATTTCTCTAACATCTTGACCGCAGGCAACTCTACTTCCACAGGCAATAGTGCTTCTTTTCCATACACCAAATGAAATGGAGTAAACCCTGTACCTGTCTTCACCGAAGTACGGTAAGCCAATAATGCACTAGGCAATTCCAAATCCCAATTCTTTCCTTGGTGCTCTGTCACTTTCGAAAGAATCTGTACCAACTCACCATTGAATCTTTCATTTAAGCCATTACACTGTGGGTAATAAGGAGTGGTATGCTGGTGCCTAATCTTCATCTTTGCACATAAAAAATCTAGAAGTTTAGCTCTAAAGCCAGGCCCCTTATCTGAAAGTAGCTCCAGTGGCACCCCAAACTTGCAACATATTTCATCATACACAAATTTTTCCACATCCTTTGCAGTGATCTGTTTTACTGCTATAGTCTCTGCCCATCTAGAAAGATAGTCCACTGCCGTCAAAATATAGCTTTTGCCCCTGCTTGTGATAGGTAACGGCCCTATTGCATCAATCCCCCACTTTTCAAACACATCAAACGCCATAATGGTTTTTCGTAGCTGTGGCTTCAACACTCTCTTCCCAAATGCTTGACACCTATTGCAAGACCTACATCAATGGTGAACATCCTTGTGCAAACTAGGCCATACATACCCCTCTTGAAAAATCTTATGCAAGGTGATCTTTAGAGCAAAATGGCCACCACATGCGCCTTCATGATTCTCTTCCAACACTCTGTAAAGCTCCTCCCGCCAAGGTACACGTCTCAACACGAGATCATCCCCTTTCATGTATAAGACATCACCACTCGGCTTACACAACACACCTGGCCGAGACAGGGAACACACCTGTGGAGTGAGAGGAGAGAGACTATCCACTTGCCCACTCCACACACACACACACACACACACACACACCCAAAAAACTCAGCTCAAAAGAGGATAATTTATGATGTTTAGATACAAATGAGCTTGGGCCAACACCAATGGGCAAATAGCTCACACAAAATGGGTAAAATATACCAGATACAATCACAAATTGGAGCAAAAGCTTCTCTTATAGGAGAAACTTACACAGCAAAAACAACACAAAAAGAGTGAGGAATTTTGTAAAATGGACAGTGCCATCGCGTCCGGAACGGCCCAAAACCCCAGTCTACAATGTCAAAGTGCTCAAATCCGACCTCGGATGAGCAGTTTAGGGCCAAAACAGGCTCCAAAATGAGCAAAAACACACCTGCGGCTGTTCCTCCTCTCTTCTCCACGTTTTTTCTGGTCTTCTCTCACTTTTTTCAGTTCCCATACTTAGCTTTTTTAATTGGGCACCCTTGGCCTTTTAGATGACCTCAAACAGACCCCGAACAGGCCAAAAGCTGACCTCGTAGTGCATAGTTGTCACCTTTTTGCATCATCTGCACACCTGGCACTCATTTCTTTTCAATAATGCATCTCGCAACCACGTGAAGTGGCCCCAAAAAGTGGTCCTAATGATGAACTTTCTGCATAACTCTCACAAGAAAACACCCACGTTGTGTCCGTCCTTATCCGCGTGCAAATATTGACCTCGTTCGCCCTCCTGAAGCCATTAGATGCCATCTGACGCACCTGCTTACCTCATGTCATCGGCCCACGGATAGCTTCCTCGAGAAGTTTTACGCACTACCAACTCCTCCTTATTGTAGAAAAAACACAGTGGTACTGGTAATAGTGAAAATCGATGCACTATGTAGACCCTGTCCTACCTGTACACATGTGGGCCCCACGTAACCACCTAGCTCTGAAAAATGGGCAATTCTTTATTTGATGCACCATGCATGTATATGTACATATGCGCAATCCCTTGCTCCAAAAAACTCCTGACAGCGTATAGTCAAGTCTCAGAAATGACTATCTTCCAGACCAAGTCTCAGAAATGGTTGGGACTGCCAAATACAACCAAGTATGGCTCCACAAATGTGTACAATGGCAGTTTCCACAAGTAACGTATAATCCAGCAGACAATGCGCTCAAACAGGCGCCAAGTGATGCATACCCACAACAACTGCAAGTGACATCACTGCTAGTATATCACTATACTCCAGCTACCTATACCTGTGTGAATCACCTGTACTTGTACCTGTACCTATCCCTGTAACCTGTAACCTGTAACCTGTAGCCCCGAATCTCGAAGCTTGAAGCTCGAAGCAGAAGGTACTCGAAGAAGATCCTCCGTGTGGGCGCCAAAAGAAATGGTTGCGGGATGGAAACACACACAACGCCTCTTTAATGACCCGACACACACGCTTGGGATGATACACACACACATTATGGGGCACCACTCGGCTTACACAACCAGCCTGGCCGAGACAGGAAACACACAGACGGAGTGACAAGAGAGAGATTTCGCACTTGCCCACTCAACACTCACACATACACACTCACACACACACCCTCAATTCAGCTCAAAGGAGGCAAATTGTTGTTGTTTAGACTCAATGAAGATCAGCCCAACACCAATGGGTCAAATAGTTTACACAGTATTGAGGAAATACACTAGATACAACCACAAAGTTAAGCAGAGGCTTCACTCACCGGAGAAGATTACACAGAAAAACAGCAGAAAAATAGTGAGGAATTTGGAAAAATGGACAGCGCCATCGCGTCCTGAACGGCCCAAAACCCCAGTCTACAATGTCAAAGTGCTCAAATCCGACCTCGGATGAGCAGTTTACGGCCAAAACAGGCTCCAAAATGGGCAAAAACACAGTTGCGGCTGTTCCTCCTCTCTTCTCCACGTTTTTTCTGGTCTTCTCTCCATTTTTTCAGTTCCCACACTTAGCTTTATTAGTTGGGCACCCTTGGCCTTTTAGATGACCTCAAACGGACCCCGAACAAGCCAAAAACTGACCTTGCAGTGCATAGTTGTCACCTTTTTGCATCATCCGCACACCTGGCACTCATTTCTTTTCAATAATGCATCTTGCAACCATGTGAAGTGGCCCCAAAAATTGGTCCTAATGATGACCTTTCTGCATAACTCTCACAAGAAAACACCCACGTTGTGTCCGTCCTCATCCGTGTGCAAATATTGACCCCGTTCGCCCTCCTGACGCCACTAGATGCCATCTGACGCACCTGCTTACCTCATGTCGTCGGCCCACGGCTTCTCGAGAAGTTTTACGCGCTACCAACTCCTCATTATTGTAGAAAAAACACAATGGTACTGGTAATAGTGAAAATCGATGCACTATGTACACCCTGTCCTACCTGTACACATGTGGGCCCCACGTAACCACCTGGCTCTGAAAAATGGGCAATTCTTTATTTGATGCACCGTGCATGTATATGTACATATGCGCAATCCCTTGCTCCAAAAAACTCCTGACAACGTCAAGAGGCCTTATATTTTTTTACTAATTTCCCATCAATGAACAATGGTGTCATGCATTTTGTGTATGAGCATAAAGTCACTAGGCCATGCCAAAAAGCTTTCCCACTAGCCTTGTGTATATATGTGTACATAGCTCTGCAAGTCTTGGAAGCGACCATGTAAAAACTCTTGTACAAAGGTTTGATTTTTCCATGCTTGGGTGCTGAAGTTTTGGGTTGTTTGAGTCTCCAAGACATGGTTTTCAATAAGAATTTTCAACCATGCTTTATAGCTCGTGAATCGGACTTGTACACCATGAATTATGAGCATCCAAAGTGGGCGGTCTCAACTTAGAAAGTGATTGATGTTTGATGATTGGATTTAGAAATTCTAAGATTTAAGTTTTCTAGAAATAGCCGAGATGATGGGCTTTGATCCATGTGTTACGATGTATTCGGTGACCGAAGCAGCAAATTATGCTTTTGAGAAGGTTATCCAATAAGCTCTCCGACTTTGAGGAAGTTCTAAAAATTTGTCACACATGGAGTTTGGGAGGATTGAAGAAGAGGTTTCCATGTGGCAGGGAAATTATCCCACATGAGAAGGGAAAAGGGGAGAATGGGGAGTATATAGGCTAAGGCAAGAGTACCCATTAGATGTATCACCTTGTGGAGACCTTGTCTCAATGGGCTTGTGGGATCTTGGGGAGAGAGGGTGCCATTTCTAGCTGTCCACACTGCCTAGCTAGGAGCTTGGTTCACTTTTTGGTCCTTGGACACTTGCCCCCACCCCATTCCCTTGGTAAAAGGGTCACCGACACCTCATTTTATGACCAAAAAAGGCAAAAAATGAGCCAATTAAAATATTCCTACCAAGAGAGCCTTGTCGATTGAGAAGAGAGAGAAAATTTTGGACCAAAAGATAAGGAAGCCCCCATTTTAATAGCTGCAACACCTGCACAACTTCAAGAGAGCTCGTTTTTTAGCAAGAAAGAGTACACCCCCATGTTTGAGTGGCCATAACTCTTTCATCTCTCATTTGTTGTTTGCCTATGGACACTCTACAAACATCTCCACGAGAGGAGCTTTGTCATCATGTCCTCGGTTTATCCTAATTTTGAGTGTGTTTCATGCTTGAAGTGTTTTTCATAAATCTCTACAGTTGTTTATCACAGGTGTTTTCTTGTTAGCATCATTTTGGTGCCCCCACTGAGGAGAAAGTGCTCCCATGCTCCAATTATTGTGAAATATGTCTATTCTGTAGGCAAAGAATGTAAAGGGGTTGTCGGTCCTTATGGATAACTGCTTATGTATGTCCAAATTTTGGACATCACTTGAGGGGGTCGTATAATAGGATTGCAGATGTTGGTGGATACGCCAAGAGTGAAAGATAGCATAGTGAGAATAGAACCAACAACTCTATGTCGGCCGAGGACGAAGCTTAACCTGTAGGCGCGTGGAAACAAGAAGATGGGTGTCAGCTCCTTCTCAACCTTCTAAGACAATCTCTAATCAAGAAAATCAAATCTAAGCATTCTTATGCACTAGTGAAAGCAATCCAGCCTACGATGCTCATGCTATCCAAAACTAGGCCATATGCATTTGAAATGTCACAAAACTCACAAGATATACTCTCCTTGTTACAAGATCCATACCCCATGGACTATGACTTGGTATCCAACCTCTAACTACCTCTTGCGACAATCGCATATAAAGACAGACATCAAAATATAGGCTACCATTTTTTTGCATGTGGTCCTAGCACATATCTCTACTCTCTATGAACCCATAGGTACAAAGAACTCACCAAACCGATACACAGCTTGCAAGCAAACTCACCCAGAAGCTCGTAGGAGCCTGGCTTCGCGACATCATCGGAATCACACACTCTTGGCGTTGGATGGAAGCCCTCACTATTGCTAACACATTGGCGGTGTCTCTTTTGCAATGGACCTTCCATAGAGCATGTAGGGAAGAGAAGAAATCACACACACACTCTCTCTCAGACACAGCCCACAATGAAGCATGAAATTGATTAATTCAAAATTTAGGTTTAGGGTTAGAAAATTTAGCTTATATACAATTCCTTGCTAGGGGCTTGTTCCCACAAAGTCTAATGGCTGCTCAAATATTACAAAAAATATTATTCCGCTTCAAAAATAATGATACAACAAATTGGGGAAAATTCCCCCCTTCCGCGTCCATGTCGTCCCTGACATGACGAGTGTTCATCTTTTTCTTTTGGTGAAAATTGTCATGTTGTCAATGGAACCTTTGTGGCTTTAGCAACTTCAGGTATAATTCGTACCTTATATTCCCTAAAGTGGCTATTGGGCCAAATATTTTGTTATCGTATGTGAATAATCCAGTGTAGAAGGCTTCCTCAAAAGCTTGCATGTGATACTTGGGCAAAAACATGATTCTTTGATATAGTAGATGTAAGACCTCTGGAGATGGTTGTTTTAACAAATCATATGTCATTGCAATGATAGTGTCTCCCATTGACAGGAGTGTTGAGTCTATAGCTTTGGAAGGTGCGAACACTTCAATGCAAGCCAGTAAGATTTTGCAGATTTTTTTGACCATTACACATGTCAAGTCAAGAGAGCCACTGAAAATCTTAATGGTGCTCTTCAGGGTTTTCACCATATAAGAGACACTTATTCTCTCTCCTTCCTTGGGTGATGGTAGAGATGGGTAATTAAGCGACTTTGGATGTCTCTTTAGGATTCTCGAATGGTTTGCCCATGTGTGGACATGAGGGACTACGCAGAATAGGAGGTCATCATTGATGATTTTTGGGGCCTCCACCAAGTATTTCAAAAATCGTGCGTACTTTAGGATCCAGGGTTTTCTCCATCTTGGTTGGGAGTCCACTATTTTTTGCAGCCTCTGTATTCTTGACATCTCCATCATATACTGGCTCTATAGCTTCTGCTTTGACTCTCTTCTTGATCACTATTACTTCATACTTTAGGTGAAGATAGGGGAGCGTGGGTTGCATCCATTCCCCCCTGAGCACATTTGTGGCCAGCCCTTGAACTCCTACAGAATGTAGCATTCTTGTTTTCCATTCCAAGGCTGCCTTGTGGTCTTTTGCTATGGCCTTTTCTATCAAAATTGAGAGGCGTCTCTCCTCCTCTGCAGTCAATGATTTTCCTTCTTCTGCTTGTGTCTCTAGTTGTTCTTCTTGGTGCTGTATATGTTTTGCATCCTCAGGAATTTCCATTGGCTCATCTCTGGATTTTGTCCCTATTTCACTTGGCCCTGGTTCCGTTTCTTGTGTCCTAGCTTCAGATATCTCTCTTTGTAATTCTGTTATCTGTTGTTGAGCTAGTGTATCTCTTTTAGTAGCTTATCGTGCTTGATCAACCAAAATTTCTTGTAGTGTTTTCATTTGCTGTTGGATTTCTTCATTTCTTTCTGAAGCGCTTTGTATTCAACTTTTAGTCTTTCTCCCATGGCTAGAGATCCTTCTGCCATATGCATTCGTTGTCTTTTCTCCAGCCATAATGCCTTTTGTAGGGTGGTGATTTGTGCTTCCAAGGCTTGAATAACTTGATTATCTACCCCTGCACTTGCTCGCAGAGCCCTTGGTGTTTCCCTTAATCTTTTTATGGTCAAGTCTTGAAGCTCTAATTTTTCTTTCAAATCCAGCACTTCATCTTTTGTTGCCTCTAGCACATCTTCTACCTTTTCTTTTACCTCCTGGAGAGTCTTGACTTATCTCAAGACCTCTGCCATTTCTAGAGTTAGAGTGTCTCGCTCGCTTTCAGTCTCTCTTAATGTTGTAATGAGAGTTGTGAGCTCCTTTTTTTCTTCGTCATCTTTCAGGTGGGTAACTTGTACCAAGCTTGAAAGGTTATCATGTTCCATTTGCATATTATCATCCCAGGTACACAACATATTGTTCTCTTCAACAATGGTTAGAGATTGCGTTCTGACTCTGTCCAGTATCTGATATGCGGCTTGTATGTCATCTTCATTTGCTCTTACCAAGTTTCTAGTTGTTGGCCTGTTGATAGGGCCAGCAAATGGAACCTGATGTCCCATACTTATCATCACCCCAGCTTGTGGTAGTCTCCACAGATTGGCCAATGGTCTCCATTAAGGTGCTTGAGGGATGTGAACCAACCCTGGCACTCCAAGTTGTGCTGTGGGGAGTATCTTTTTGGAGCTCCTCTTTTGTGATTCTTGAATTATCTTTGGTTCTTCACATCTATCAGCCCTTTCCTGGCCCATAAAGAACTCTTGTCTCTCTTGTTCCTCTTTTGCAGCCCATGGTGGAATAGGAGTTCCGTAAAGTATTGTTGAAGCCTCTTCCATTGTGTACCCAACTTGAATGAGGTCTTCATAAGTTCTCTTTCTTCTTTCTCTTTATCTCCAGGTGCACGTGTGGTCTCTTGTGTTTCTTTTGGTAAGGATTGTGGTTTGGGTGTAGAGGGTTTTGGAATTGGAGGAGGGGTGGAAGAGCCTGGTGGTGAAGGTGGTGGTGTTTCAGCTTTTGTTGGGTCGCCCTCCTAATCCTTCTTCACTGGAGGTTCTGGTGTTTCCTTCAGCTTCTTCTTGATGTCTTGAACTTCCTCCATCATGAAGGGCTCTAAGTTGTGTTGTTCAAGCACCCTTTTCGTCTCCTCATACGCCCGGATGAAGTGATCAAAGTGGTCCTCTAGAGGTCTAGAGGAGCTTCCTCTGACTTTTGTCGGGTTTGGCACCTAGTACTCTTCATAATCTCCTTTGAGTGCTCTTTCTGCCTTGAATTGCTCAATCAACCTCTTGATCCGAGCGGCTTTTTGGCTGTGTGTTTCCTTGGGTCTTGTTTCTTTGGTCCTTTCTTCTTTGGTGGTTCCACGGGCTCTTCTTCAGGCATTGTTTCTAACCTTCTTCATAGTCTTGTGGTGAATGGTGGAGCCACTGTACTTACTGGCTTGTCTTTTGTATCTTGCTTTAGCCTGAACCACTCGTTCTGTGTTGGCAGCTCCGGCCACTGTCCTCTAGCCCCAATGGCTTCATATGCAATCTTCATCAAGGTTTCCCCTCCTCCAATGTACTTTGGTTTTTCCATGTCCATGCCAACCACTTGCTCATGTAGGTATTGGGCGTAGTTTACTTCTTTGGGCATGATGCTTTTCAATGCCTAGGTTATGTTCGTTGCCACTACACGAGGAAGAGTTGTGTATTTTTGGGACCTCTTGCTACAAACATGGAAGTATTGGTTGTATAAATTGCAGATCTTTGAAGATCTTGAGTCCACCAGGTCTGGTCTATGTTTGATTATGCTTCTTTTCGGCGTAGACCTTTACTTTGTCTCTCCTTTCTCAAATTGATATTCCCTTATTGTGGAGCCCTAGTGCATCTACTATGGTTTGAATAGTGATCAAAGTTTCTGTCTTTTGTCCATCCAAGGCCATGATCACTGCCTTTGTGTCTTTTTGAATTGAACTGACTAGATCATAGACTCTTTAAATATCCACACCTATTGGTGGTGCTGTGAAGAAGCTATAGCGGTTTTTTCTTTCCAGCTGGTTGAGGGTTTCTTCCTGGTTTGCAAATTCTAACATCTTCGACGGATTCAAGGGGATATCCACCGTGTTGCCTTGTGGGTCTTTGAAGGTGCCTTGGTATACTGCCAATCCTTCCTTTTCTAGCATGGCCTCATCTACCTAGGCCTTAGCTGGCTTGAGTGTCTCCTCTGGCAGTGTGTAGGGATCATTGGCTGCAATAATGTCTTTCATGGACATTCTTTTCTTCTTTACTGGTGACTTACTAGCCTCCATAGATCGTACGAGCACTTCAAGTGTGAAAGTTGGCTAATCTTGCATTTTCTCAGATTCTAGCTATCCAAATGACTCAAAATTGAAACACAGGCTAATTAGTACTAAAGGGTGCAATGCACATGGTTATGATTGCTTTTTGAGTGCAGATTTATGCTGTGAGACATTATACGCATATAATGTCTAAGTGCTTAAAACTGAATGATATTTCACATGTGCACATCTCTTATCATGTACTTTATGAGTATATGCATGGATTTAAATTTAGATGTTATTTGGGCAAGTTGTGACCACTAGAGCCCCCTGTGGGCTTGAAGTTGGATTCTGGCTTAGTTTTGAGTATATGAGGCTCAAATGGGATGAAATGAGGTAGATGCTCTCATAATCATGTTGTGAAGGCTTAGAGGGGTTATAGTTAGTTTCCAGGTTCATTTTCAATATAGTGAGACATCATACATGTATGGTGTCTACTCTATCAAAAAAGGCTCAAACCTGAAGTGTAAGTGGGCATTGGCATGTTATATCATCCTGTGACATAAGAATTTTCTTTAGTCTTCTCCTTCTGTGCTTGGAGCCAAATATCAATCATAGAGCTTTGGATTCCAATATTGAGGTTAAGATAGCCACATAATTTGATGGGACTTGAGCTTTGGGCTAATATTAATGGAGTAAAGACTTTGTAAGTGACAATTTTGCCCAAAACTATCATTTGGCTATAGGGAGACATTACACACTCTTAGGAGTTTTTTGGAAGAATTGATTGCGCATATGTACATACACACGCATAGTGCATCAAATAAATAATTGCCCATTTTCCAAAGCCATGTGGTTACGTGGGGCCCATATGTGTACAGGTAGGACAACATGTACATAGTACATCGATTTTCATCGTCACCAGTATCAGTGCATTTTTCTATAATAATGAGGATTAGGTAGAGCGTAAAACTTCTCAAGGAAGCTATCAGTGGGTTGACACCATGAGGTAAGCAGGTGCATCAGATGGCATCCAATGGTGTTAGGAGGTCGAACGGGGTCAATACTTGCACGTGGTAAGCGAGGACACAACGTGGGTGTTTTCTTGTGATGAATTATGCAAAAAGTTCATCATGAGGACTATATTTGGGGGCCAATTCACGTGATTGCAGGATGCATTATTGAGAAAAGTTGAGTGCCAGGTGTGCGGATGGATGTAGAAGGGTGACAAAAATGCACTGCGTGGCCATTTTTTGGCATGTTCAGGGTCCATTTGAAGTCAATCAAAAGGCAAAAGGTGCCCAAGGGATAAAGTGAAGTGTGGACACTAAAAAACCTAAGAGAAGACCAGAAAAAAAGTGGAGAGAAGAGGAGGAACAACCGCAACTCATTTTTTGTTGTTTTTGGAGCCTGTTTTGGCCATAAACTGCTCATCCGAGGTCGGATTTGAGCTTTGATATTGTAGTTTGGGGTTTTGGTTGTTCTGGATGCAATGGAACTATCCTTTTTGCCAAATTCCTTACTTTTTTCTGTTGTTTTGGTTGTGTAATTTTCTCCTGTGAGGGAAGCCTCTGCTCAAATTTGTAATTGTATCTGGTATATTTCATCCATATTGTGTGAGCTATTGGCCCCATTGGTGTTGGCCCAAGCTCAATTGTATCTAAACATCATAAAATCTTCCTATTTTGAGCTGAGTTTTTTGGGTGTGTGTGTGTGTGTGTGTGTGTGTCTCTGTGTTGAATGGGTAAATGGATAGTCTCTCTTCTCTCACTCCACCGGTGTGTTCCCTAAGGCTCAGCCAGGTGGATTGTGTAAGCCGAATGGTGCCCCATTGTGTGTGTGTGTGTGTGTGTGTGTGTGTGTGTGTGTGTGTGTCATCCCAAGAGTGTGTGTCGGGTGACTATACAGGCATTGTGTGTGTTTCCATCCCTCTCACATTCTTTTGACGCCCCCACGGAGGATCTTCTTTGAGTACCTTCAGCTTCGGGATTACAGGTTGCAAATTACAGATTACAGATTACAGGTTATAGGTTACAGGTACAAGTACAAGTGATTCACAAAGGTACAGGTAGCTGGAGTAGAGTGATATACTGGGAAGTGGGAGTCACTTGTAGTTATCGTGGGTATGCATCATTTGGCGCCTGTTTGAGCGCATTGTCTTGTATTGTACGCTACTTGTGCATACTATCATTGTACGCCTTTGTGGAGCCATACTTGGTTTTATTTGGCAGTCCCAGCCATTTCTAAGACTTAGTCTGGAAGATAGTCATTTCTGACACTTGACTATACAATATTTTCATAAGCCTTCGTGCGAGGGTCATGGTGAGGTTTTATTGAGATGGGGGATTCTCAAATGTGAGCTCTTTTCAATGATACAGGTGGCTAGAGCACCCTTTTTGTGACCTCGTCATAGGCTATGTACTAGTGATTGTTACTTGATGCTTGGGTTCCATTGTTGGAAGGTTATGCATACATATATATTTTATATTTTGGGTTCTTATTTCTCTACTTCTAGGAAAACTCTGCCAAAATTTTTCCAAGTTGTGATGGTTGGTGTTTTGGTCTTTTGAGCCATTTATATGTTGTTATGCTGCTAAAATTTCGGCAAACTCAGAGGTAAGTAGTCAAGTGTGCCTTCTTGGGACGGCATGGTTGGCCTTTAATGGATAATCACGATGGACCTCAATTCACTCCTTTTTATTTTGCACAAAGAATCTTGATAATTGTTCATGTGGACAGGAAGATTCTTGTACCAGCAGCGCATAGTCTTTATGTTTGGGCTAAGAAGATTAAGAGAGATAATGGAATCCCCTTTGCTTGTTGTAATTCCAATTATTAAATATGAAAACTCATTTGATCTGCATGTGTTCATCCTTTTCTAAAGCTTGAGCTCCATTGAAGTTTTTGGGAAATGAGTTATTATAAAGTTTTGGGCTCTTGCACTTGTGTTAGAAGGGGTTCTCAAAGCATCAAAACTTGGGTAGCCATGGATTTCTCTTATCCAAAATTTCATGGAAGAAGTGATGAAGATGTGGAAGACTTCTTGGAAAAGATGGAGGTTGCCTGCATTAGCAATCAAATTCATGATATAATGCAGATGTTACGTCTTCTCCAGATTTGTTTGAAGAGTGATACACGAGTTTGGTCCAAGGCATTTGAAGAGGAGTTGTGTGCAGCTAATCTACCTGTGAGATTAAGCTGGGACAATCTATGGCATGGATTGGAAGTGGAGTTTGTGAAGACACAAAATCTTGACAAAGCGTGGCAAGAAGTACATGGTTTGGTGCAAAGGGAAGGTGAGCCAGTAGATACATACATACGTCAATTTTCAATGGCATGGGAACGGATGTACAAGGCCTTAGCACCACAGGTACCCCCACCTGACATGATGAAGAAGGACAGCTTCTTGTCTAGTCTTTGGGAGAATATACATTGGAGAGTGGAGCAAAATAAGCCAGGACATATGAAGATGCACTAGATGTAGCAAGGAACAAAGAGTGGAAGCTGAGAAAAATGAGTTAGCTAGGAGTAGAGTCTTTGCCCACGAGGTCTGAGTTTTAACCTATGGATTCTTTGCAAGGTCACATGCTAAGGGTTCATCATGAACTAGTGGTTTTTTTTACTCCTCAGGTTATGCCATCAGTGGTCACTATAGCACTGCAAGATGATGGGTAGATTTAATGAAGAACCTCAGCATAAACATGCTAGGTAATGTGAGAAATAATCGAGGTCGGGCAAGGTTTGCAAATCAGCCAGGAGGAAGAAAGACCCAGGAATGGTGCTGGACAGAGCAATGGTACAGTCTGGAGGAAGATGCCCACATGTTATAATTACGGAGAGTTGGGACACATCAGCCTACAATGTGTTAAGCCACCAAGGATGGGGGGATATATGTATCCATTGCCAAGACAGGTGCTAACCAGGTCAAATGATTATGTCATTGAAGTTAAGGGAGAAGAAGGAACCAGTGGATTAACCCAAGAGGAAAAGGGAAAGACAAAAGTGATGTGTGGTCACCTTGGAGAAGGCAACAAAGCTTTAGTGATGCCTATTGGGAAGAGGACCACACAGAATAAGGAAGGAAGAAGTGGCATAGGTCTTAGTAAGAAGAAGGGAAAGAGCCATGAAGGCGAGGATGTCAAGGCCAAGAGGAAAAGAAGGGCTCGTTGCAAGTATCATGCTTCAGATTTTCCACTAGGGGATGGGCAATTAATCTATGACCTAAAGGAGGATCTGACAAGCAGGAAAGCAGATGTTACTTTTGGGCAGTTTATAGAGATAGTACCTAATCTAAAGTGACAGTGGAAGAGGATGGTTAGCCCAATGGAGAAAGAACCAAAGAGAGGTTCAGTGAAGATTTTGCGATGGATAAGCTACCAGACATTTGCCCAATAGTAGATGTGTGGCACAAAAGAAAAAATATGGGACAAGGTTACGTTGATGGTGGAGCCCAAATTTGTGTCATAACACACTCATGCGTTGACAAGATGGGTCTTACAGTGACTGGGGTGTCAGGCTTTTGGATTAGATTGGCAAACCATCAGAAAGTAAAATGTTTGGGTGTTGTAAAGAGCTTAGAACTGTAGGTATATGATGCAAAGGTGGTGGTTGATTTTCATGTGATGCCAGCGGTGTTGGGAGCATATCCTATTATACTGGGTAGACCATGGTTACATGCAGTGGAATTTGTTCAAGATTGGAGGCGTGGTACAATTAGCCTCTATGGAAAGAGAGGTGCCAAGAAGTTATATAACATAGATACAAGAAAACGATTGGAGGAACTTTATGAAGATGAGGATGAGTCCAGTTATGAAGACTATTCCAAAATGTCTGACAAGGACAGTGATAGTACTACCAGCAATGATAAGGATGTTGATGTTGCATTTCTTTTGATAGACAAAGAAATCCATGAGTCTAGTTTAGTTACATTTGCAAATGTGATTGAAGATGAAAGTGAAGGGCCTTATGAAGTGATTGAAGGGCTGATGTAAACCAAGGTTGAATTGTCAAAGAATCATGAATTGATGACACAAATGATTAGTGGAGACCTTTCAGCTATGGAGAAGGAGATATATTTGCACATGCGGGCTAGTTTTTTCCTGATTTGTTCATTACTTCATATGAAGAGATTAGAGGGTTCAAAGGAGAAGAGATGCATATAGAGCTGAAGGAAGGTGCTAAGAAAGTATGCAGCAAAGGCTAAGAAGGATGGGTCAAGAGAAGATGGCAGCCTTGGGAGAAGAGGTGGACAAGTTATTGAACGTAGGGTTCATAGTCCTGGTGGAGACCACAGAATGGGTGAGTCCAGTAGTAGCTAGTCCAAAGAAGGATGGGAAGTGGAGGATTTGTGTAGATTTTAAACTCTTAAATATAACCACTAAGAATAACCTTTATCCTCTTCTATTCATTGATTAGATCTTGGATTCGGTGGCAAGTTATGAGAGGTATAGTGTGTGTGATGGTTTTCCAAGCTATTTTCAATTGAAGATTTCTCTTAAAGACCGAACAAAGACAACTTTCATTACGCCATGGGGTTGTTATTGCTACATTGTATTTCCATTTGGGTTGTCAAATGGACCATCCTTCTATCAAGAGAGAGCAAATTAGGTATTGAAACCATTCATTGGTAGTTGTGTTAAAGATTTTATGGACGACTTTTGTGTCTACAGTAGTAGGTCTGAATACCATGAGAAGTTGCAAATGGTATTGGCTCGATATAATGAATGTGAAGGACAACTAAATCCAATGAAATGTCATCTAGCATAGCCAAGGATGAAGTTATTGGGCCATATGGTGTCAAAAAATGGCATTGAGGCTGATCTAAAAAAGGTTAAATCTATTATTCTTCTTCTATCACCTAAGAGTACAAAGCAATTGGGAACCTTTATACACAAAGTAAAGTACATGGCGCGGTTTATTCCATTGTCTTCACAGCTCCTTTATCCATTACAACAAGTGGCAAAGTATGATCCATTGCAATGGGATGACAAGTGTGAAGAATTGTTTCAAGAGGTGAAAGAGGTGTTAGGGGGCTTGACAACCATGTAGGCTCCTAATAGGGAGTAGGCATTTTATGTAAATCCATATGTAGGGGATGATGCCATTGGAGCCATGCTATTGCAAAAGGGGAAGGGAAACCTGCTACCACAACCTTTTGTTTTCTTAACAAGTTACCTCTTTTTGATGGGCAATTGAGCTGCAAAAGTCTGAGTTTTCTTTTTTAGTGGAAGACGGTACAAGAGCTACCCTAGTTGATTTGTTGACTTACAAGGAGAATCCCCTTCTTGTTAAGAAATAGATGGTGAAAAGGGTAGTTGAAGAAGTTCCATAGATTAGCAATTCATATGTGTTGTTCATTGATGGCTCATACAGAAAGAGCCATGATGCGGCTTCCATTAGAAAATTTCGGAGGTCATTTGGAGGGCCTTGTAAGAAATTGTATTTTCTCTCTCTAGAAACTTTTTTTAAAATGCACTTGCACCTTGTGAGTACGTCCAAAAGGACAACCAGACACTCTAAAAAGTAGATTTATATTCCCAATCGTCCTTGAAAACGGTCACTTTTTTATGTAATGCGAGCGTCTTTTTTAGGAGGCAGGTGCGGCGCATTCAATGTAGCTTACGTCATCTCACTAGAACTTGAAAAGTCACAAACTGTCAAATAGTGATAGATTTTGAGGCTTTTGACACCACCAATGCGTTTGAAACGCCAAAATACCCAAAAAACGAATGTCTACTTGTCTCGTTCCGACATCCGAAGAGGCAAAAAATGTCAAAAAACCCCAAAAAATGGGCTTTTTTCTTAAGGCGCGCGAGGAAGCATTCTAAAATTCTAGAATGCCCCCTTGTGCGCCATTAGTACAAAGCTTTTTTCAGTGATTTTTGGACATTTTCCTCTCAAAACGCTCTCTAAAATGAGGAAAAAAGGGGCTTTTTACTAACAGCGCCCGAGGAGGCATTTCAAAATTTTGGAATGCCCCCTCGCGCACTGTTAGTAAAATGTTCTTTTAGGGGGTTTTGACATTTTTTGCCTCTTTGGATGTTGGAGCGAGGCAATTAGACATTCATTTCTGGATATTTGAGCGTTCCGGACGCATTGACAGTATCAAAAATTACAAAATCTTCCACCACTTGATAGTTTTGTGACTTTTGAGTTCCAATGATGACGTAAGCCGTATTAAATGCACCGCATCTACCTTCTGAAAAAGGTGCTCGCATTAAATGAAAGAGAGTGATCGTCTTCAAGGACCACTAGATTATTAAATGAGGATAGGAACACCTTTTATATTTTTGTTAATATCAATCTATTTTTCTACGTAACGTAGGCTCTTCTCTCATTGGAGGAGCTTATTTTCTTCTCTCTTCCAAAAGGCCCTCCAAAAGACCTCCGAAATCTCCTAATGAGGGGGTATAGCACTTTACGATCCAGAGGGGAAGCTAGTATGTAAGAGAGCGTTCAAATTGGATGCTCATAGTAACGATGAGGCCTAATATGCTACTTTGGAAGCCGGATTACACATTTACTTGAAGCATGGGATTAGAAGGTTGAGCATAAAAGGTGATGCCTTGTTAGTTGTGAAGCAAGTGTTGGGTTTGTGGAAGAGCTAGAGCACCTCATTGAAGGAAATGTGTTTCAGAATTAAAGGCTTGTTAAAAAAGTTCAAAGCATGGAGCATCAGACACATTGAACGTGCTTTAAATGGAGAGGCACATGAAGCACCTCAAAGCATGATTGGGGAGCTATTTGTGTTGAGGACCAATTTACCTCTTTCTCATGTCCGAGAAAGTTTGGCTCAAGAAGAGAAGTTTTTGCTAGCAAGAATCATTCTGAAGGACATTCATAAGCCTAAGAAGTATGGTTTTGTGCGTAAAGCATCCAAGTACAAATTGATTGGTGATATCTTATACATGAAAGGGGTTGAAATCCTGTTGATACGTGTACCTTGGTGGGAGGATCTTTATAGAGTGCTGGAAGAGAATCATGAAGGCACATGTGGCAAAACATTTTCTCTAAACATCACCTTGCATAAGATCTTGCAAGAGAGGTATGTATGGCCTAGTTTGCACAAGGATGTTCACCATTGGTGTAGGTCTTGCAATAGGTGTCAAGCATTTGGGAAGAGAGTGTTCAAGCGAGAGCTACAAAAAAACATTATGGCATTTGATGTGTTTAAAAAGTGGGGGATTGATGCAATAAGCCCGTTACCTATCACAAGTAAGGGCAAAAGCTATATTTTGATTGCACTGGACTATCTCTCTAGATGGACAGAGGCTATAGCAGTAAAACAAATCACTCCAAAGGATGTGGAAAAATTTGTGTACGATGAAATATGTTGCAAGTTTGGGTGCCACTAGAGCTACTTTCGGACAAGGGGCCAGGATTTAGAGATAAACTATTAGACTTTTTATGCATGAAGATGAAGATTAGGCACCAACATACCAGTCCTTATTATCCACAATGTAATCGCTTAAATGAAAGATTCAATGGTGATTTGGTACAAATTCTTTCAAGAGTGACACAGCACCAAGGAAAGAATTGGGATTTGGAGTTGCCTAGTGCATTATAGGCTTATCGTACTTCGGTAAAGATAGGTATAGGGTTTACTCCATTTCGTTTGGTATATGGAAAAGAAGCGCTATTGCCTGTGGAAGTAGATTTGCCTACGGTCAAGATGTTAGAAAAGGTTCTTGGGCAGTCCAGCGATGCATTCAAAGAGAGGCTCTTACAATTACAAGAGGTTCAGCTGAATAGGATGGCGCATTGGAACATTATGGGCAGATGCAAGATAAGGCTTTAGAAAAGATAAATGAGAAGGTTAAAAGTAAGGGTATCAAAAAACATGACTTGGTTTTGCACTACAACAGTAAGCGGGACAAGACATTCAAGAAGTTTCAAATTAAGTGGAAAAGCCCTTTCAAGGTAGTTGAATGTTTTTTAAATGGTACATATCAGCTGGCTAACCTGGATGGGATTCTACATAAGTGAAGGGTAAATGGATTGCATCTTAAATTACATCATGCTAGGTTGATGATGGTGGAGCAAGATGAGCTGTCTGTAGAACAAGTTATGTCTATGAGGGATAAGGAGACCTATGATGCGGCAAGTCTCATGTCTCTTTCTGGTGCTGCTAATCATGAATGATTTAGAAAGCTAGGGGATGGGAAAATTATGTTAGGAAGTGATTGCACAAATGTTCAAATAAAGAATTGCCCATTTTTCAAATCCAAGTGGTTACATGGGGCCCACTGTGTACAGGTAGGACAGTGTGTACACAGTACATCAATTTTCATCGTCACCAGTATCAGTGTTAGTGGGTCGCCACGACGAACGTCTACAACATAGCTTTTTCGTACTAACATAATGTCAATACTCACGGAAGTGACTCGGATGGGGCACAGAGACTCTTTGAGATCGTCAATCTCAAGAAGTGAACCTTAACAAGCAAACACACTAGCTCAACAAGAAAACCAACACTCAATGATCATGAAAATTTGTCTATGTCTTTTCTCACAACTCTAGGTCATCACCCCATTTCGGCACTCAAACGGACTTGAAATGAAACAAAACTTTAGGAGGAGGTCTAGGCCACCTATGGACACTATCCTAGCAAGTCTGGTCGCAATCCGACAAGGTACCAAAATCACAATCCATCACAAAAAAGGTCATAAAAATGCAACAGAACTATCGAAAGGTCCTCCTATGGTCTAGGAATACTTTCCTATGGTCAAAATGGCTATAAACAATGATTTAAGCACTCAAATCTGCATTTACAGCTCACAGGCACGTAGTCACGAACCTCAACAAAACTGGCAATTCTTACACTTGAATTAAGAGCAAAGATAGAGGAATGCAATGCAAGTTTCTGAATAGAAAATAGATTACCAAATCTCCAAACTTTAAGAGCTCCTTATCTTCTAAAGATAAGCCTCCTTTCACATTAAGGTTATTGACCTTTATACCTAGGGATTTCTAAATGTCCAGTGGCTGGCTCAAATGGACGTTTACAATTATCACTATAGCATTACAACTCAGGGAATTGATCCACTACTCTATAATCATGATTTCCACAGAGTATTACTATACTAGCTCAAAAAACTAATAGAGTACAAATGTGGTGTCGGACTATGTGTTTGACCAATTGGGTGTCTGTTTGATTTATCCTTAAACATCACCCCCTTCCTAAATCATCTCGTCCCTTGACACGACCTTGTGCAGTCTTGTCATAGGGTTGTCTTCAGCTTTGTCTTCAAGGTTGGACTTCAGCTTGGGGAGTGTTTGTCGTTGATGACACTCCCCCCTTCCTTGATTGATTCATATCTGTCATGAAGAGTTCTTTTGATGGTTCTATCTTTAGAATTTACTTGCAATACTTTACTAGATTCAGCACTATGGAACTCCTTGTGTTTTGTGTTGGGAGCTTTTTTGCTGAAGTTATCATTGTTTGTCCATTGTCTTAGTATGAAATTCTTTGTCTTTCCATTGATCATCAAATCTTTGTCTTCAAGGTTGGTCTTTAGCTTTGGAAGTGCTTTGGTGTTAATGACACTCCCCCCCTTCCTTGAGTGATTTATATATGCCATGTTGTTGATATGTGACTTGATCTTTGATTATCGAGGAAACTTTTCTTCTTGTTGTGCATTTGCCTCTTTATTGCCAATCTTAGCCGCCGTAAAGATGGATGTTGATGTGTCTGATCTTGTAGAACTAATTCTCTTTGTGGTGTGGACTTTATGATGGATTTTCTTTCAAGATCCATTGTAGTTTGAGTTTTCCACCATAGATAGCCGATGTTGAAGCACTGTGTGAGCTATGTATGGTTGTTGTGGATAGCTCGCTTGTTGCTGAATTTTTCATTGCTTGTCTTTGTAAGCCATTCTCTAACTTGCCATTTTTTTATGGAGATTTGTTGTCGCCCTTGAAGGTAAAATATGCTCTTCATAAGCATATGGAGACCTATAGTTTTTGCTCCAAGTCGTTGTTGATTGATTTGGATAGCCATTTCTTTATTGCTAATGTAGAAGGAATATATACAAGAAGCTGATGTGATTCTAGATTAGGGTATAAAACCTGGATGACCAAAGGGGAAAACCCGGTGGGAAAAAAGTGCCTTTGGTATACGCTCTTATTGGAGTTGAGCATTTGGACTTGAAGTACGTGTCATGCAAGGTGAGTGCTTGGGAGAAACAAAGGAAGAGTGTTTATGCAAGTGTCAATTATGAGACACTCTATATGCATATGAGAGATTTGCCGAACAAAAGCATGTAGTGTAAGAGATGGAGTTGATGGTGCTTCAAGGAACTAGCACATGTGACATCAAAGAATGTTTCAATAGCTTCCACGTTTCCAAGAAGGGTTTTCGATGTAGAAGTTTGTCCACTCATACCTCGCTATGCTAAGTGCATGAGTTTCTTTTGAACTTCCTCCTTCACTTACCACTATACTACAATGACTTCGACTCTTATGCTCACCTATACCAGCATGAGCGACACAACATGACCTCAACTCTTCCAACTTGAGCAGTACTTAGAATAACTAAGATGCTTAGACCACATAGAATATTAAATGAAGGTTTGGGACTAACACCTCCCTCATTTAGTGGCTTAGCTGCCCGACTTTGACTTTTATGACATGTATTTTTAATAGAGACTTGGACTTACCTGTTCAAGGAGAGAAACCCAATTCCATAAGTTCTTGAAATTCATGCCTTTTCCATTGTGTTGGTCATTGAATGCCACCATTTTGTTGAGTAGGTTGGTATATTTTGTCTCCTCTTGACTTGCTTGTTGTATGCTCACATTGCTTTGTGAAACAAGTCCTTCGGCTCTTGTAGGGATTGATGTAGCCTTTGCTTTATCTCCCATGAGAAGCGATTATTGAATCTGTGTGTGGGTTCTTTGTGATTGATTTTTCACTACGATTTTGGAACCCTTCTTGTTTTTGGTCCTTGTGTGACCGTCTTTGGAATTATCTCTTCTTCTATAATTTGATGGATGCTAGGCTTTGATATCCATAACTGATGATTTCCTTTTTAGAAGCCCTAATTCTGTAGTTG
Organism: Adiantum capillus-veneris; assembly: GCF_014529385.1. Classification (NCBI taxonomy): domain Eukaryota; kingdom Viridiplantae; phylum Streptophyta; class Polypodiopsida; order Polypodiales; family Pteridaceae; genus Adiantum; species Adiantum capillus-veneris. The sequence goes on from NC_140941.1 coordinate 34,396,614, forward strand.
ATGATAGTATCCATCTATAGATTACAGTAGCCTTGGTTGCAATTGTCTTCTATCGTCTTTTGGTTGTCATTGCTTTGGATAGAATCTTGTGCTGCATGATTTCTCTTGGTTGTTCCAAATTGAGCTACAAATTTGGGTAACCATATTTGAGTGTTACCTTCATAAAATCTTTTTTTCCTAGTAGCCTAACTGGAATCATACGTTGATTCACTTGTTTGTGTTGGGTAGCTCCATTGAAGTCTGATTTTGGAATCCAAACTTGTCGTATTTCTTGCTTAAAAGGTCTTTTCTTCTACCTTTTGTGGTTTTTCTCTCTCCTATTTGAGTTGTTTGTCTTGCGTTTATAGCGCATCTTGTTCTTTGGATAACTCGTTGGTTGAGTTGGGTAGGTCCAGGCTATTACTTTAGGCTTTTTGGCCCATACATTAGCGTTTCCTTGGAAGTATCCCTGAGCAGTGATTGACTCATTTGATGCTACCCACCCTGTCACTTTATGGTTTTGAGGTTGATCTCGTGTTTGTTGTATCCAAACTGGGTCTTTGACTTGGATGTGCTCTTTGGATACTAGCACTTAATTGATTCTCTTTGGCTTCTTTTGGATACTTTTCTTTGATGGAAACTTTGGTTGAGAGACTTTTTGCTTTGGTCTCCATTGCATTGTTGATGGTTTGGCTCTTGATGTAGAGGCTTCATGGGAAGTTTGATGGAGGCTCACTGAAGATAAAATCGTCTTGCAAGGTTGATCTTCTTTAGATTTTACCTAGCTTTACCTTTTTCCACGATGGTTGGCAGTTTCTTCTCCACATGGATTTGAGAAGCTTCATGAACTCTTACAGTCGTTGTTGTTGAAGCTTTTTGATTGTTGTTGAAAGAAGATGTTCCTCCAGCTTTTTTTCCGGGCCAGACTCTCTTTGATGTAATGGGAGTCGATTATGTGGAAAGTATCCTTATACTCCCCAGTACTCAACTTGAGTACAGTTTCTGCCATGCCAAAGCTAGGAATTGGAATTTTTGAACTTGTGTACACTATCTCCTCTAGCTCTTTGATTGGTGGCTTTCCCATCATGATCCATGTTCCATAGGTCATTAGATTCTTTTCCGCTTTTGGATCTATCACACCTGAACATGTGATGTTGAGTCCAATTTCTCCACATATGCTAAATTTGATTGTTGTAGGAGACAATTGATCTTCTTCCTTATTCCTGTTCTTGTCTTGATCTTGCGTTTGTTAAAGTTTTTTCCATTGAACTTGGAAACTTTGCTCCTTCATCTGCTTTCAATTGTGCTCTTTTTGGAGAAGACTTCTTTAAATTAGCTTTTATTGATTCTTCAGGTATGTCAATGATGACACATTCTCGTGGTTGTTATGCTTCCTTTGCTTGCACCTTGGAACCATGCTCCAAGACGTAGCTATCTATTTCACATTTTTTTGCTTTCACATTCACAAACTTCATTAGCTTCCTTCAACACCTTTGTAAATAAGGGAGTTATATCATAGCCATCTTCATCACAAAATTTAGTCAAGATCACCTCATTCATGCAGACATCAAGAGTGGCTAGTATTTGATCCATCCAAAGGGCTCAAATAACTCCTTTGGAAATGGTTCTAGAATATAGTGTGTGTCCTCCATAGGGCGATCAAGAATAAAATTCTCCTTCCTCAGACTTACACTCTCAGGAGCTCCGTACATCCAAATATATGCTTTGCTTTCAAAATTAGTTGTGGAGTTTAGTTCTTCCCCCGGGGTTCGCTTTACATCTCTATAACTATGATCTTTGATACTAATTTTTGTAGTGATCTCTTTGTGTCTCAAGTAGATATAGTCATATCCCCAATCTTGTACCATTTTGAGTTGATGCATGAATGTCTGCCCAATATGATATCAAAGTTGTTGCTCTTGTCAAAATTCATTATGGCAAAGGTGTGCTCATACTCGATGCCACACGAGGATACAATGATTTGATCTAATATTCCTATCGGTTTCTCCGCGTATCCATCCGCTAATTGCAATTTTGTTCGAGTTTTTGTAAGAGCAGGCTTTCTCCATTTTTTCCATATTTCTTTGGTTGCAATGGAAAATCCTGTCCCACTATCTAATATAGAAACTGTATTTACTCCTTTGTACTCAAGTGGTAAGGTGGTGTTTCCTTCTTCTCCTTCACAGTAGTCACCCACCTTATTTATTGGTACTGGCTTTGTCTGTGGCTTCTTAGGCGAGGTGTCATCCATGTTTTTGTCTGCAAGTTGGTCATGTGAAGGGATTTTCAACCCCATGTTTTCCAAGTTTTTGCTCATTTGGCCCCATAGATGCGGTCTAATTTTTAGTAGCTCTGAGAGATAAAGTGTGCATTATATAGGAGAAGACATCAATTCGTGCAAGCTCTTGGTATCCATCATTTTTGGTGTGGCTTTCCACTGGGAAGGTACCATTTTAACCTCCAATTTTGTTTCGATTTCCCTATGAAGGATGGCAAAGTTTGTAAAATAGCGTGGTTTACTCTCTTCAGATGCGATAGACCCAACATCCCCATATAGGGATCTTATATCCCTTGGGAAAAATTTGTGATCCATGTTTATTTCAGGGATAGGTGATGACTTTAAAGTAGCACTACCATCTTTTTGGTTTTTGATCGATTCCCATAAGGATTGTGGCTACGGTTCTTCTACCTCTAGAATATTCATCATTGCTTGTGAGCCCACCCCATCTGTGGTATTGGCTACTTTCCTTGTATCTAAAGGTGCCTCAACTTCTAGCTCTTCCTCTTTGTTTAGAATACCATGAATTTCCAAATCCTTGATTTTTTCGCGGATTAGTACCTCCGTTTTTGGAGCATCTGGAACTAGTTCCATAAGAGCTTGGACCTTCTGGATGAGCTCCTTGCACATTTGTAGCCTCTCTTTTTCATATCCTGGATAGTATATGTTAGCCATCTATCCTCTTGGGTTTGGCTGGTCTTTAACCTAGCATTATAAGCTTTCAAGACCGCATCCAAAGGTTCAAAGACTTTGTCCACCAAGACTCAACCTCTTGAGTTAGTCTTTGACTCTTTAGGTCCCTTTGTATTTTTCTTGCTTTCTTGATTGTGTGTAAGTTGTTCTTTGGTTTGGTGCAATTCAGTTTCCAAAGAAGCTTTATCCTGCAGCCTCTTTGCTTTCAATTTATCCCGTTTGGCTTTCCATGATTTTCTTCCTGTTCTCACCGATATGTTCTCAATTTTTGTTTGAACAGACAATGTGTCTTCCTCAGCTGATTTGTTTTTGGCAGCTTCTTGAGCTTGAGCTCGAGTCATTACCTTTAAAGGAATAGTGGGTTCTACCTCTGATCCACTTGAAGAAGGCATCATGCCTACAACATTCATTGTTGCTTTCCCCTTGTAGTTTGGATTTTTTGCACAATGTTGGCGTAGATGGTCTATCCCACAACGTTCACAAAATACAAATAATTCAATTTGTGGACCCTTGTTTGGACAACTCCGTGCCCAATGATCACCTCCACACTCATATCATGGACCTTCTTTTTTCATAGCTGGTGATCCAGCCAATGGTTGTTCTTGTCTTGTGAAGATGTTTTTTGAACCATACTCCCGAGGATTGGCTATGAACATGAGCATATTTGCATTGGAGTACTGATTTATCATGGTTTGTGGCACATACATTGGTTGAGCGTAGTTGACTATTGCTCTGCTATCATTTAGAAGTGGTTGCGGTTTTGGTTGAGTGTTACACCATGGAGTGGAATGATCCCCTCCACAAGTACTACATCTCCTCAATTGAGGTTTTTTTTGTAGCCTTGGTTTATTCTTCTAATCACCCCCTTGACCACTTGATCAATGATTAGTTCCCAAGGAGTTGGAATATATCTCTTTGTTGTTGATTTTCTCTTCGAAGATGAGGCACTACTAGTCGCGTTGTGTGTATCTTCAGTCACCTCTCTGTAGGCCTTGCAATTGTCAACTAGATATAGAGCTTCTATAGTGACTTTCTCAAACATCATGCATCCTTTTAAATGCGGGTCCTTTTTTAGAGTTTCTTTCCTCAAGCCTTGTATGAAGAGAACTGATAATCTCTCAGCTTGCAGTAACTCTCTCACAGGGCATCTCTCTATGTATTGTTTGAAGCGAAGCAAAGCTTCCTTCACTCTTTCATTCTTTTTCTGTTTGAAAGCGTAGATTTGGGACAATGTGTTATGTTTGATTCCCCTTTTCAAGAACTCCTCCATGAATTCTTGCAAGAGTTGTGCTATGCTTGGAAAATCATCCCTATTCAATGGCTGGAACCAAGACAAGGCTGTTCCTTCTAATGTCAACCCAAATCCCTCATGCTCAGTATGGAAATCTGCAATCTGTTCAACTCTCAAAACTTGTTTGAAGAGAGAGACATGAGCATATGGATCCTTCAACCCATTGTATTCTGTCTTGACACATTGAGCCACTTGCTATGGTCTTAATCGTTGGGGTCCGGTCACCAATCTAGCCAATTTATGGTCTCTTGGAAAGACGTCTCCAATGCTCTCCTCTCGTCTTGGAGACAATCCTATTGGAATCCTCTCATATATGTGCTCTGGCATCATTTTTGGCTGAAAGTATTTAGAGATCGGAGTACCCTTGTACGTATATCTCTCTAGGTCAATTGGATCAACAAGTTTGTACTCACGTCCATACTTATCTACCATCAAAACTTGCACTCTGTTGGCATCTGTATATGTTGTCAAGAATTTTTTTCAGCAAGGGATTGCGCATATGTATATACACATGCATGGTGCATCGAATAAAGGATTACCCAATTTCCATAGCCAGGTGGTTACGTGGGGCCCACGTGTGTACAGGTAGGACAGGGTGTACATAGTGCAACGATTTTCACTATTATCAGTACTAGTGTGTTTTTCCTACAATAAGGAGGATTTGGTAGCGCGTAAAACTTCTCGAGGAAGCTATCCGCGGGCCGATGACATGAGGTAAGCAGGTGCGTCAGATGGCATCGAGTGGCGTCAGGAGGCCGAACGGGGTCAATATTTGCACGTGGATGAATACGGACACAAAGTGGGTGTTTTCTTGTGACACTTATGCAGAAAGGTCATCATGAGGACCACTTTTTGGGGCCACTTCACGTGGTTTCGGGATGCATTATTGGGAAAAACTGGGTGCCAGGTGTGCGAATGATGCAAAAAGGTGACAACTATGCACTACGAGGTGAGTTTTTCGCCTGTTCGGGGTCCGTTTGAGGTCATCTAAAAGGCCACAGGTGCCCAACTAATAAAGCTAAGTGTGGGAACTGAAAAAACAGAGAGAAGACCAGAAAAAACGTGGAGAAGAGAGGAGGAACAGCTGCAGGTGTGTTTTTGCTCATTTTGGAGCTTGTTTTGGCCGTAAACTGCTCATCCGAGGTCGGATTTGAGCACTTTGACATTGTAGACTGGGGTTTTGGGCCATTCCGGACGTGATGGTGCTAACTAGTTTGCCAAATTTCTCTCTCTTTTCCTGTTGTTTTTGCTGTGTAAGTTTCTCCTATGAGCGAAGCTTCCGCTCGAGTTTCTGATTGTATCTGGTATCTTTTACCCATATTGTGTGAGCTATTTGCCCCATTGGTGTTGGCCCAAGCTCATTTGTATCTAAACATCAGAAATTCTCCTCTTTTGAGCTGAATTTTTGGGTGTGTGTGTGTCTCTGTGTGGAGTGGGCAAGTGGATAGTCTCTCTCCTCTCACTCCATAGGTGTGTTTCCTGTCTCGGCCAGGTGGTTATGTAAGCCGAGTGGTGCCCCATAGTGTGTGTGTGTGTGTATCTTCCCAAGAGTGTGTTTCGGGTCGTTATAGAGGCGTTCCGTGTGTTTTCATCCCGCTTACATTCTTTTGGCGCCCCCACGGAGGATCTTCTTCGAGTACCTTCTGCTTCGAACTTCAAGCTTCGAGCTTCCGGATTACAGATTGCAGGTTGCAGATTACAGGTTACAGGTTACAAGATACAGGTAGCTGGAGTACAGTGATATACTAGCTTTGGTGTCACTTGCAGTTGTTGTGGATATGCATCACTTGGAGCCTGTGGAAACTACCATGGTATGCCTTTGTGGAGCCATATATGGTTTTATTTGGTAGTCCCAACCATTTATGAGACTTGGTCTGGAAGATAGTCATTTCTGATACTTGACTATACGCGATTGCATTAGCCTTCGTGTGAGGGTCGATAGCGTGAGGTTTTATTGAGCTGGGGGATTCTCAAATGTGGAGATCCCTTCGGTGATACAGGTAGCTGGAGCACCCTTTTTGTGACCTCGCCATAGGCTATGTACTAGTGAGTCCTACTTGATGCTCGGGTTCTATTGTTGACAGTTTATGCATACATAGACAGTCTATATTTTGGGTTCCTACTGCTCTACTTCTGGGGAAACTCTGTCGAAATTTTCCCAAGTTATGATGGCTGGTTTTTTGGTCTTTTGAGCCATTTATGCTGTTATGCTGCTGAAATTTTGGCAAAATCAAAGGTTAAGTCAGGTGTGCCTTCTTGGGAGCTTCATGGTTGGCTTTAATGGATGATCAAAATGGCCCTCAATTCACTCCATTTCATTTAACTCAAAGAATCCAGATAAATGTTCATGTGTCCAGGAATATCTTTTTCCAGCAGCGCATAGTCTTTATGTTCGGGCCAAGAAGATTACGAGAGATCTTGGAATGTCCTTTTCCTGTTGTAATTCCGATGATCAACTATGAAAACTCATTTGATGTGCATGTGTTTGTCCTTATCTAAAGTTGAGCTCCATTGAAGTTTCTGGGGATTGGGTAGTCAAAAGTTTTGGGTTCTTGCACGTGTGTTCAAAGGGGTTCTCAAAGCATTGTAACTTGGGTAGCCATGGCTTTCTCTTATCCGGAGTTTCATGGAAGAAGTGATGAAGATGTGGAAGATTTTTTGGAAAAGATGGAGGTTGCCTGCATTAGCAACCAGATTCATGACCCTGCGCAGATGTTACGTTTTCTCCAAATTTGTTTGAAGAGTGATGCACGAGTCTGGTCCAAAACATTTGAAGAGGAGTTGTGTGCAGTGGATCCACCTGTAAGATTGAGTTGGGACAATCTAAGGCATGGGTTGGAAGTGGAGTTTGTGAAGATAAAAGATCCTGACAAAGTGTGGCAAGAAGTACAAGGTTTGGTGCAAAAGGAAGGTGAGCCAGTAGATGCGTACATACGTAAGTTCTCATTGGCATGGGAGGACATGATGAAGAAGGAAAGCTTCTTGGCTGGTCTTTGGGAGAATATACGTTGGAGAGTGGAGCTAAAGAAGCCTAGGACATATGAAGATGCACTAGAGGTAGCAAGGAACAAAGAGTGGAAGTTGAGGAAAATGAGCCAGTTAGGGGTGGAGTCTTTGCCAATGAGGTCTGAATTTCAGCCTATAGAGTCTTTACAAGGTCGCATGTCAGGGGTTCATCATGAACCAGTGGTTCCTGTTACTACTCAGGTTATGCCAGCAGTGGTCACTACATCGGTGCAAGATGATGGGCTAAGGCAAGACATGAGGCAAGTGGTAGATTTGATGAAGAATCTCAGCTTAAACATGCTAGGTCAAGTGGGAAATAATCGAGGTCGAGGGAGGTTTGCAAATCAGCCAGGAGGTGAAGAAAGGCCTAGGAATGGTGTTGGACAAAGCAATGGTAGGTACTGGAGGCAGACGCCCACATGTTATAATTGCGGAGAGGTTGGTCACATCAGCCCGCAATGTGATAAACCACCAAGCATGGGGGGAGACATGTATCCATTTCCAAGACAGGTGCTAACTAGGTCAAATGATTATGGCATCAAAATTAAGGGAGATGAAGGAACCAGTGGACTGACCCAGGAGGAAAAGGGAAACACAAAAGTGCTAAGTGTAGTCACCTTGGAGAAGGCATCAAAGCTAGAGGATACATTAGTGATGCCTATTGGGAAGAGGACCACAGAGGATAAGGAAGGAAGAAGTGCCTCAGGTCCTAGTAAGAAGAAAGGAAAGAGCCATGAAGGCGAGGATGTCAAGGCCAAGAGGAAAAGGAGAGCTCGTCGAAAGTTTCATGTTTCAGATTTTCCACTAGGGGATGGGCAATTAAGCTATGACTTGAAGGAGGATCTGACGAGCAGGAAGGAAGATGTTACTTTTGGGCAGCTTATAGAGATGGTGCCTAAGCTAAAGCAACAGTGGAAGAGGATGGTTGACCCTATGGAGAAAGAGCCAGAGAGAGGTTCAGTAAAGGTGTTGGCAATGGATGAGCTACCAAACATTTGTCCAATAGTAGATGTGTGGCATAAAAGGAAAAATTTGGGACAAGGTTAATTTGATGGCGGAGCCCAAATATGCGTCATAACACACTCATGCGTTGAGAAGATGGGTCTCACAGTGGCTGGGGTGTCAGGGTTTCAGATCAGATTGGCAAACCATCAAAAAGTAAAATGCTTGGGTGTTGTAAAGAGCTTAGAAGTGGAGGCATATGATGCAAAGGCAGTGGCTGATTTTCATGTGATGCCAGCAGGGTTGGGAGCATATCCTATTATACTGGGCAGACCATGGTTACATGCAGTGGGAGCTGTTCAAGATTGGCGACATGGTACGATTAGCCTCTATGGAAAGATAGGTACCAAGAAGCTTTATAATATGGACACAAGGAAACGATTAGAGGAGCTTTATGAAGATGAGGATGAGTCTAGTCTTCCACGGTGACATATTAGGACAGTGATAGCACTACCAGCAGTGATGAGGATGCTGATGTTGCATTTCTTTTGATGGACAAAGAAATCCAGGAGTTTGGTTTAGTTGCATTTGCGAATGAGTTTGAAGATGAAAGTGAAGGGCCTTATGAAGTGATTGAAGGGCTGATGCAAACCAAGGTTGAGTTGTCAAAGAAGCAGGAATTGATGACACAAATGATCAGTGGAGACCTCTCAACTATGGAGAAGGATATATATTTGCACATGCTGGCTAGTTTTCCTGATTTGTTCATTACTTCATATGAAGAGATCAGAGGGTTCAAGGGCAAAGAGATGCATATAGAGCTGAAAGAAGGTGCTAAGCCAGTGCGGCAAAGGCTAAGAAGGATGGGTCAAGAGCAAATGGAAGCCTTGCAAGAAGAGGTGGACAAGTTATTAAAGGCAGGGTTCATAGTCCCTGTGGAGACCACAGAATGGGTGAGTCCAGTTGTAGTCAGTCCAAAGAAGGATGGGAAGTGGAGAATTTGTATAGATTTTAAACCCTTAAACGCAGCCACTAAGAAGAACCCATATCCTCTTCCATTCATTGATCAAATCTTGGATTCAGTGGCAGGTTATGAGAGGTAAAGTGTGTGTGATGGTTTTTCAGGCTATTTTCAATTGAAGATTTCTCTTAAAGACCGCACAAAGACAACTTTTATTACGCCATGGGGCTGCTATTGCTACACAGTATTGCCATTTGTGTTGTCAAATGGACCTTCCTTCTATCAAGAGAGAGCAACTTGGGTGTTGGAACCATTCATTGGTAGTTGTGTTAAAGATTTTATGGATGACTTCTGTGTTTATAGCAGTAGGGCTGAACACCATGAGAAGTTGCAGATGGTATTGGCTCGATATGATGAATGTGGAGGACAACTAAATCCAAAGAAATGTCATCTAGCACAGTCAAGGGTGAAGGTATTGGGCCACATGGTGTCAGAAAATGGCATTGAGGCTGATCCAGACAAGGTTAAGTCTATTATTCTTCTTCCATCACCTACGAGTACGAAGCAATTGGAAACCTTTATACACAAAGTGAAGTACATGGTAAGGTTTATTCCATTGTCTTCTCAGATTATTTATCCATTACAACAAGTGGCAAAGCATGATCCATTGCAATGGGATGAAAGCTATGAAGAAGTGTTTCAAGAGGTGAAAGAGGTGTTAGGGGGGTTGTCAGCCATGCAGGCTCCTGATTGGGAGCAAGTGTTTTATGTAAATCCATCAGTAGGGGAGGATGCCATTGGAGCCATGCTATTGCAAAAGGGGAAGGGCAGCCATTATATGAGGCCAGTGTATTGTGCAAGCCGTGTGAAGCTGGTAGCAGAGAGAAAATTCTCGGAAGTAGAGCTAGTGATGGCCAGTGTAATATTTGCTTGTCGACGATTTCGTCATTACTTTCTACCACGGCCTTTTGTTTTCTTGACGAGTTATGCCTTTTTGACACAATTAATTAATAGCACTAAGATGTCAAATGTGGTGAAGAAATGGGTAATTGAGCTGCAGGAGTTTGAGTTCTCTTTTCTAGTGGAAGATAGTACAAGGGCTACCCTAGCTGATTTGTTGACCTACAAGGAGAATCCCCTTATTGTTAAGGAAGAGGTGGTGAAAAAGGTAGTTGAAGAAGTGCCACAGATCAGTAATGCACATGTGTTGTTCTTTGATGGTTCATACAGAAAGAGCCATGATGCAGCTTCAGGGGGTATAGCACTTTATGACCCAGAGGGGAAGCTAGTATGCAAGAGAGGGTTCAAATTGGATGCTCATAGTAACAATGAGGCTGAATATGCTACTCAGGAATCCAGATTACACATTTGTTTGAAGCATGGGGTTCGAAGGTTGAGCATAAAAGGTGATGCCTTGTTAGTGGTGAAGCAAGTGCTGGGTGTGTGGAAGAGCGAGAACACCTCATTGAAGGAAATGTGCTTCAGAATTAAAGGCCTGTTAAAAAAGTTCGAAGCATGGAGCATCAGACACATTGAACGTGCTCTAAATGGAGAGGCACATGAAGCAGCTCAAAGCATGATTGGGGAGCTATTTGTGTTGAGGACCACTTTACCTCTTTATCATGGCCAGGAAAGTTTGGCTTAAGAAGAGGAGTTTTTGCTAACAGGAATCATTCCAAAGGATATTCGGAAGTCTAAGAAGTATGGCTTTGTGCGTAGAGCATACAGGTACAAATTGATTGGTGATTTCTTATACATGAAAGGGGTTGATCTCGTGTTCAGACGTGTACCTTGGCGGGAGGAGCTTTACAGAGTGTTGGAAGAGAATCATGAAGGCGCATGTGGTGGCCATTTTTCTCTAAAGATCACCTTGCATAAGATTTTGCAAGAGGGGTATGTATGGCCTAGTTTGCACAAGGATGCTCACCATTGGTGTAGGTCCTGCAATAGGTGTCAAGCATTTGGGAAAAGAGTGTTGAAGCCAGAGCTACGAAAAACCATTATGGCGTTTGATGTGTTTGAAAAGTGGGGGATTGATGCAATAGGCCCGTTACCTATCACAAGCAGGGGAAAGCTATATTTTGACGGCAGTGGACTATCTTTCTAGATGGGTAGAGGCTATAGCAGTAAAACAGATCACTGCAAAGGATGTGGAAAAATTTGTGTATGATGAAATATGTTGCAAGTTTGGGGTGCCACTGGAGCTACTTTCAGATAAGGGGCCTGGCTTTAGAGCTAAACTTCTAGATTTTTTATGTGCAAAGATGAAGATTAGGCACCAGCATACCACTCCTTATTACCCACAGTGTAATGGCTTAATGAAAGATTCAATGGTGAGTTGGTACAGATTCTTTCGAAAGTGACAGAGCACCAAGGAAAGAATTGGGATTTGGAATTGCCTAGTGCATTATTGGCTTACCGTACTTCGGTGAAGACAGGTACATGGTTTACTCCATTTCATTTGGTGTATGGAAAAGAAGCACTATTGCCTGTGGAAGTAGAGTTGCCTGCGGTCAAGATGTTAGAGAAGTTGCTTGGGCCGCCTAGTGATGCATTCGAAGAGAGGCTCTTACAGCTACAAGAGGTTCAGCTGGATAGGATGAGTGCATTGGAACATTATGGGCAGATGCAAGATAGGGCTTTGGCAAAGATAAATGAAAAGGTCAAAAGTAAGGGTATCAAGAAGCATGACTTGGTTTTGCGCTACAACAGTAAGCTGGACAACACCTTCCAAAAAAAGTTTCAAATTAAGTGGGAAGGCCCTTTCAAGGTAGTGGAGTGTTTTCCAAATGGCACATATCAGCTGGCTAACCTGGATGGTGTTCTACATAAGTCAAGGGTAAATGGATTGCGTCTTAAATTGTATCATGCTAGATTGATGATGGTGGAGCAAGATGAGCTGTCTGTGGAGCAAGCAATGTTGGTGAAGGATGAGGAGACCTGTGATGCGGCGAGTCTCATATCTCTCTTTGCTGCTGCTGATAATGAATGATCTAGCAGGCTAGGGGATGGGCAAATTATGTCAGGAGTTTTTTTGAGCAATGGATTGTGCATATGTACATACACATGCATGGTGCATCGAATAAAGGATTACCCAATTTCCATAGCCAGGTGGTTACGTGGGGCCCACGTGTGTACAGGTAGGACAGGGTGTACATAGTGCAACGATTTTCACTATTATCAGTACTAGTGTGTTTTTCCTACAATAAGGAGGATTTGGTAGCGCGTAAAACTTCTCGAGGAAGCTATCCGCGGGCCGATGACATGAGGTAAGCAGGTGCGTCAGATGGCATCGAGTGGCGTCAGGAGGCCGAACGGGGTCAATATTTGCACGTGGATGAATACGGACACAAAGTGGGTGTTTTCTTGTGACACTTATGCAGAAAGGTCATCATGAGGACCACTTTTTGGGGCCACTTCACGTGGTTGCGGGATGCATTATTGGGAAAAACTGAGTGCCAGGTGTGCGAATGATGCAAAAAGGTGACAACTATGCACTACGAGGTGAGTTTTTGGCCTGTTCGGGGTCGTTTGAGGTCATCTAAAAGGCCACGGGTGCCCAACTAATAAAGCTAAGTGTGGGAACTGAAAAAACAGAGAGAAGACAAAAAAAAACGTGGAGAAGAGAGGAGGAACAGCTGCAGGTGTGTTTTTGCTCATTTTGGAGCTTGTTTTGGCCGTAAACTGCTCATCCGAGGTCGGATTTGAGCACTTTGACATTGTAGACTGGGGTTTTGGGCCGTTTCGGACGCGATGGTGCTGTCCAGTTTGCCAAATTTCTCTCTCTTTTCCTGTTGTTTTTGCTGTGTAAGTTTCTCCTATGAGCGAAGCTTCCGCTCGAGTTTCCGATTGTATCTGGTATCTTTTACCCATATTGTGTGAGCTATTTGCCCCATTGGTGTTGGCCCAAGCTCATTTGTATCTAAACATCAGAAATTCTCCTCTTTTGAGCTGAATTTTTGGGTGTGTGTGTGTCTCTGTGTGGAGTGGGCAAGTGGATAGTCTCTCTCCTCTCACTCCATAGGTGTGTTTCCTGTCTCGGCCAGGTGGTTATGTAAGCCGAGTGGTGCCCCATAGTGTGTGTGTGTGTGTGTGTATCTTCCCAAGAGTGTGTGTCGGGTTGTTATAGAGGCGTTCTGTGTGTTTTCGTCGCGCTCACAACGTGAATGCATAGAGATTCTTATGTGTGGTCAACTTTCTAGCATAGGGCTCTACACACCTATAGAAGATATATTGATCCCTGTTTGTGACTCTATATATGCCCTCTTGAGCATAATCCGTAAGCACTCTCATGGATCATTTGCTTTGATGAATCTCACGTTCGGTTTGTTGATCAGAGGATGCCTCTCCTCTATGTATTCTCCCAATCCCCTTGTTGGTTCTGAGTGGAGTACAAAACCCTGGTGGTGGATGATTTGTCATTTTCAAGGCTCACTCAAATCTCTCAAGATAGTACTTGACAAGCCCAACTTGGCTTAGTGCAACTTATCCCTTTTTGCCCCTGGTAAGGTCTCTCAAAAGTCAAGAATTTGTGATTTTTTTGGTTTCTGGAAACTGGTCTTGGGATACCCTAGAAGTTTTGATTTAGGAAAATTGAAAAAACTCAGCTCTAAAAAGACTAGGTGTGTGCTATTGTCCGCAAGCTTTCTTCCTGGCTATACCTGACTCACTTTGGAGTTATCCATCAAAAGTTAGACCACTTTTAGTGAACTGCACTCAAAATAGTTTCAGGACCAGAACATAGGAATTTTGGCTTGTATATTAGCCTCCCAAAGGTGTTTTTAGCTCAAACTTGAGATTTGGGATATCCTTAAGTATGTCTACAATATCATCAAGTTAGATATCCCCACTATGATGAGGTACATGGATCGTGATCCATGTTCCTCTATCAAAAAAAAAATCTCCAAATTTTCTCAAATTTTGACTGTGTGTAGACAAGATCAAATGCAGACTATATACCAATTTTCATCAGATTCTGAGGTTGAGGTACATGGATCACGATCCATGTTCAACCACACCTGGACTTGATCTCTTCGCAGCTTATTACACTCTATGTCCACAACCTAAATCTCAAATCTTTTTGGATTTGGACTTGGTTTGATAGGTCAAATAGCCAACACTAGGCCTGCACAGCGGTTTTATGTCTGTCACCTGTTTTGCTCCCTTTTTGACCCAAATTTGCTCAATTTTTCTATGTTTCCTTATGTGTGTCCTACTGATCTGGAAACTTTTAGGTCAAGTTGTCACTATGGGTACATGGATCGTGATCCATGTTTGGAGCCCAAATTAACTTCTCTTGGTACCATCAGAATTAGCATGATTAGTAGGTCCTATGGTATCAATTTGTTTGAAAATGGACATTTGGATTGAAAGTTAGGTTAGTTCTGACACTTTGTCAGAATGCTTGACAGTTATGGGCTTTTGGACAGGTTGTTGATATCCAAATTCACTTTTCAAAAAACCACTAGATTCCTTGTGATGTCCTCTAGCTAGGGTGCAAGTTTGGTATCGGTGTATGACAAAGGAACATGGATTGCAATCCATGTACCTATGTGTTAGATTGCACTGAAACTTGGCACACATCTTGCCATTGGTCTCCTGATCCCTGCTATATGGATTTTGTGTGATTTGGATCACTTCTGAGATCAAGTGAAAGTCAATTCACAAGTCTGTTTTAGGGTTTTCACCTTGAACTGGTTTTGGCTCTTTTAACCCATTTTTTGAACTTTTTTCTGCTATAGGCTGAAAACTTTTCTGTCCAAAAATTTCTCAATGGTACATGAATCGCGATCCATGTTCCACCACTTTTGGATCTGAATTTTTAGTGTGCTGATAGCTTATAATGTTTGTAGCTTGCTCCACAAATCTTTTTGAATTTGAATCAGTTTTGCCCAACCAAAACTCACTTCTACAGTCTACTGCGACAATTTTGACAATGTTCTATTTTTGGTTCTTTTGACCACTTTTTGCAATTTTTTTGCATATGGTTCTTTCGGGAAAGTGGGTTGTCTATGTTTCAGCTACCTGTTGCAGAAATCTCATCCAAAAAAATTTCAAAATCTTTTCATGAGGTACATGGATCTTGATCCATGTTTGACCTCATTTTAACATGAAACTTGGTCAGCTTGTAATCCATGTTATGGTGGTGACACTATTACCCAAATCCTTTTGAATTTGGCCAACTTTTTCCTAATCAAAAGTGTTTTTTTTTGTATGCCCTGTGGTTATTTTTTGAATTTGGATTACTTTTGAGGTTTCTACCATCAAAACTTGAAAATTTCAGAGTTATGGTCATTTTGGCCGAAGTATGGTTTTCACCCTTTTTTTCCCTCAATCTTTTAGCTTAAATTTGATGGTGGTAGTTTCTACTTACCCTACTCCTATGTACTGAAATGAAACATGAAATAAAAACAAACAAAACGCTACAAAATAAAGTCGTAATGGAAAATGGAACAGCACTTTGAAAGTAATGAGAAAATCAAAGAATGAAATGCTTTTGGCTATTTCACTCACAACCCTCTTTACCTCTCAAAAATAGATCTAGCAAGTCCTCCACTTCTAGACTCTAGCAAGCACTAAACCACATGTCTAGCTGCTTCACTGCTCATGTGTAAATGGAATGGAGAGACAAATATTAGAAAAGAACGCTCTAAACACGCACTAGGTCACTCACCATCTAAGGATCATATCCCCAACAATGGCACCAATGTTAGCGGGTCGCTGGATGGACGTCTACAGCATAGCTTTTTGGTACTAACATAATGTCAATACTCAGGGAAGTGACTCGGATGGGGCACAGAGACTCTTTGAGATCATCAATCTCAAGAAGTGAACCTTAACAAGCAAACACACTAGCTCAAAAAGCAAACCAACATTCAATGATTAAGAAAATCTGCCTATGTCCTTTCTCACAGCTCTAGATCATCACACCATTGTGACATTCGAACGGACTCAAAATGCAACAAAACTTTAGGAGGAGGTTTAGGACACCTAAGGGCACTATCCTAACAAGTTTTGTAGAAATTTGACAAGGTACCAAAATCACAATCCATCATGAAAAAGGTCCTAAAAACTGCAACAAAACTATCCAAAAAGGTTGCCCTATGGTCTAGGAACACTCTTTTATGGTCAAAATGACTATAAACAATGATTTAAGCACTCGATTTTTCATTTACAGCTCACAGACACGTAGTCGCGAGCCTCAACAAGATTGACAATGCTTACACTTGAATTAAAGAGCAAAGAGAGAGGAAGACAATACAAGTTTCTGAATTGAGAACGGATTACCAAATCATTAGCAGCGATGATTACAAGTTTGGAGCAGCTCGTAGCTTGAGCGTACGCTTTCAGAGCTCCTTCTCTTCTAAAGATAAGTCTCCTTTCACATTAAGGTTGTTGACCTTTATACCTAGGGATTTCTAAGGTCGGCTCACATGGATCTTTACAATTATCATTACAGCATTTCAACTCAGGGGATTGATCCACTACTCTGTAAACAGGATTTTCACAGAGTATTACTATACTAGCTCAAAAAACTAATAGAGTACAAATGTGGTGTCCGACCAATTGGGCGTCCGTTTGATCTATCCTCAAACAATCAGTGTGTTTTTCTATAAATAATGAGGAGTTGGTAGAGCATAAAACCTCTCAAGGAAGCTATCAGGGGGCCGACGCCATGAGGTAAGGAGGTGCATCAGATGGCATCCGGTGGCGTCAAGAGGTTGAATGGGTCAATACTTGCAAGTGGTAAGCGAGGACACAAAGTGGGTGTTTTCTTGTGATGAATTATGCAAAAAGGTCATCATGAAGACCATATTTGGGGGACACTTCAAGTAATTGTGGGATGCATTATTGAGAAAAGTTGAGTGCCAGGTGTACGGGTGGATGTAGAAGGGTGACATAAACGCACTGCATGCCCATTTTTTGGCTTGTTCGGGGTCCGTTTGAGGTTAGTCAAAAGGCCAAAAGTGCCCAAGGGATAAAGTGAAGTGTGGATACTAAAAAACTTGAGAGAAGACCAGAAAAAACATGAAGAGAAGAGGAGGAACAGCCGCAAGTCCATTTTTGTTGTTTTCGGAGTCTGTTTTGCCCATAAACTACTCATCCGAGGTCCGATTTGAGCACTTTGATATTGTAGACTAAGGTTTTGGGCCATTCCAGAAGTAATGGGACTATTCTTTTTGCCGAATTCCTCGCTATTTTTTTGTTGTTTTGGCTGTGTAAGTTTCCCCTGTGAGCGAAGCCTCTACTCAAATTTGTAATTGTATGTGGCATATTTCATCCATATTGTGTGAGCTATTTGCCCCATTGGATTTGTCCCAAGCTCAATTGTATCTAAAAATCATAAATTTTTCTCTTTTGAGCTGAGCTTTTTGGGTGTGTGTGTGTGTGTGTGTGTGTGTGTGTGTGTGTCTGTGTTGAATGGACAAATGGATAGTCTCTCTCCTCTCACTCAATCGGTGTGTTCCTTGTCTCGGCCAGGTGGGTTGTGTAAGCCGACTGGTGTCCCATAGTGTGTGTGTGTGTGTGTGTGTGTGTGTGTGTGTGTGTGTGTGTGTGTGTGTGTGTGTGTGTGTGTGTGTGTGTGTGTGTGTGTGTGTGTGTGTGTGTGTGTGTGTGTGTGTGTGTGTGTGTCATCCCAAGAGTGTGTGTTGGGTGATTATAGAGGCGTTGTGTGTGTTTCCATCCCACTCGCAACGCTTATAAAGTCTCCATTAACTTTTTTGGCTTAGACTTCCTCTGTAGCTTCCTTTGGTGATTGGGATTCCATTCATCATCTTTAATTTTTTTTTGGAGATGAGTCATGTAGTTGGGGACCTTGAATGCTTCCCTTGCAGGGATTTTCTGTTTTGTGCTCCAAGTGATCATCACCTAGCCCAAACTTGTCCAACTTGAAGACATGATTTGTATACAACATGGTGCACAAGCTTGTGCTGAAAATTGTGGGGTTTGGCCTCTGTATATTAGTTTAGACATTATACGCGTATAAAGTCTACTAATGAAAAATATCTTGAGATTCCATAGGCAGGTTGTGTATGGCTTGTGCAAGGTTCCCATGATCTTTGATATGAATTTGAACTTGTGAATTGTGTCAAAGGGCTTCAAGAGGTCTCATTACACATGATTCCGCTCTTTTGAGTGATTGAAGGTCAAAACACATCCATTTGTGATTCAAGTGTCCTAGGAGCTTGTGATGATGTGTGTAAAGAGTTAGAGTTTCCAAAACCATTACAACCGACATTATACACGTATAAATTCTATTTTGGAATTTTTGGTTCAGACTTGTTGTAGAGGTAGCCCATGATGTTTAACACTAGAATGGTAATAGGACACTTTTGTGTCCTGTTAAGCGACCATTTTTCTTGAATTATGTGAAGAGTATGAAAATGAATTTCTAGGTGCTATATATCCACAAAGTTGCCTTATGAGCTGAAAAAAACTTAGAATTTTTTTTTGAGTATCGATCTCACCATTAACCTTACTCTTGCACAACATTTTTGAACCTAAACTGTGTGAAAAAACGGGTCCTGTTTTTGGCTTTTTTTCAATGTTTGGCAACTATACCACTCTAAACTTCATGTTTGTGAGGTTTAGATGGCTAGAGGTTAGGCCTTCATAGTTCTCAACATGTTTTGATGCTTGTAGGGAGAGCTAAGTGTTAAAATTGAAAGTTATGACCAATTTACAAGAATTGCATAATCCTTTACAAGAAAGTTATGACCAATTTACAAGAATTGCATAATCCTGCTTTTTTACCAAAATTAGCACTTTTATGATTTTTTTGGTGGATTTCTTGAAATCCAAATTCAATTTTTATTGTGTAAGTGTAATGTATAACATAAACCTAATCTTCCTTGAGTTTTGGGGGACCTAATATGCTATATAGCATAGTATATGATGATGGTTTAGTTTTTTGATTGCTGAAGAATACGATACATTTTAGAGTAGCAAGTATAACTTTCTCAATATTGCTAGTTTCTTAGGCCAATTGTGTTTATTTTGTATGTAGTGACCATATCTAATCATAGACTACAAACTTGACTAGACATTGAGTAGTTTCTATGGGTTTCTAGAGGTCATAATGTTAAACCCAGTTTTTTCATGTTTGTTGTATTTAGCACTTGATCATTGCCCCCAAGGTTCCAATTGTAAGAGATCCATTACCCTTTTGACATGCTCCATGGATCCTTTTAAATCCAGAGGCCCAAAGGGAACTAATAAAACATGTATATAGTATCTGTATTGAGCGTGACTATAGAAACTTTGATGATAGGTCCGCAGAATGGTAAAAATGCAACTTTTTTGTACCTATTTTTTTTGCCCAAAAAAAAATTAGTGAGGTAAAAGCAACCATATGTTTTGGTCACCAACCCATTGAAGTTAACGGGGCATTTTATCTCAAGTCCTACAAAAATCTCTACTCTTATTTATATGCAATCAACCATAAGAAATTGTTGTTTTGGTCAAAATGCACTGGTCCATCAACTTTGGAGGCTTGTAGTGACCAAGGGATAATAAAAATTACAAGTTTCTCATTTTTTCCATATGTAGTAGTTATTGAACTATAAGCTCATAAAAGGATTTTTCAAAATGAGTGGATTTACTATGGTTTTGGAAATTTTTCCCAAAACCCTGAAAGGACACTTTTATGTCCTATTAGGTTACCATTCTAGTGTTAAATGACTTTGATAGGTGCACACAGGAAATTGGATAGGTGATCTTGGGCTCAAGGTCATAAAAACAGGTTATGACACTTTGATTTTGGAACTGATGTGAGTAGTGATCAAAACATTCGCAATTTTGTTCAAATTTGGTGCAGAGGCTAGGTGTGATATGCTTTATAATACTAGATGATCAAAATATTAGTAGCACTCCTCTGTGGTGACAGAATTAGACTATATACGCATATAATGTCTATTCTTAGAAAATGCATTTTTGATCATAGGCATGTGATATATAGGCTATGTTTATGCTGTTTATAAAATCTCACATGATTTGAAGCCCTTTTGATAAGTCCAAAGCCAAAAAATGAAATTAGGCTAAGACTTTGTCTTTTATGGGTCTTGGCTCCAAATCTGATGAAATCTTATGTGCTCCATGTTTAGGGTATGCAAAATGGTTTGGTGAAGTCATGTGAGTGCTTTTTGTGTAGAGCTTCAAAAGAGAGCTATGGGTGTAAGAGGGGAGGCTAATGGTGAAGAGGGTGAGAGAAAACCATGGGAGTTGCAGGTTTGAGTAGGGAATAGAGACAAATGTGTGTGTGTGCGTATGTGTGTGGAAGTAGGAAAGGAGGTGAGAGAAGACTATGGGTTACTTGTGAGAAAAGTAGGCAAATTGAGGTCCACCAAAAAAATCCTATCCCACCGGTGGTAGCTCCAAAAATTATCAGAATTTTTTAGGTGATTATTTTGTCTTTTTACCACCACTTTAAATTTGGAGTGAAGATGGATATAATATCCTTTCAAAAAACCTATTTTCCTTCACAAAAAAAGTCTTCAATGGCCCCCTTTTTGTTGAATTTGCATAAGACTCCAAAGGTAAGCCCATCCTTTCATTAGAGCATGACCTAATAGATTCTTAGGGGCTTGAAAATATACATGGTTATGGATTCTGCATAAATATAATATATGGATATGATGGAAAAATAGGCTAGTATATATAAACAATTCATGGAATCTAGAAAAGTGTTAGCTATATATATAAAAGATAATATGAAAATATAGGGAATCAAATGAGGAGGTCCCTCATTTGTTTTTATTGATGTACATTTATTTACAAGGTAAGAAATAATACCTATAGGAAATAGGAATTTAGTGAAAGGCAATGATTGATGGTGAAAGGTATTTTTAAGGTTTTTCTTGGAGTGGATTCACACCAAAAATAAGAGAAGCTTGCATAAAATAATTATTTATAGAGTAAATGGTAAGAAAAATCATGGTAATGGTGAGTAAATAAACATAGCATGCTGAGGTAGATAACACACACCTATGTATACATATTTAAGTAAATACCAAAAATAATTATAATAAAAAATTCATATATTTAGGCCCTATATACAATAAAATACTTATACACAAAAGGGCCATGATATATTTTGGCTTTTTTTTTTTTTTTTTTTTTTGCTCAACTAGTCCAGTGACTAACTAAGGGAGGGTTTTAAGAAGATATGGGAAAAGTCCCCCTAACTCACACACGCCTATGTATAATGAAAAGGTAGGGATAGCCACAATGTTTGGGTGATTTTGGTAGGGTGAAGTAGCTCACTATGGCAATTTTGGATAGCCAAAAAACGGCAATGAGTACATGCAAGAAAAAGGTGGCCCATATCCTCCTGCCCTCTGCTTCATCTACAACATATTCTGGGATTGATTCCAGATTGGAAGGCTTTTTTCCCTGTCCATAAATCTTTATGAAGAATTAACCATAAAAGAACGGATTTTTTAGGCTCAAAAGAGGAGGCCCAGATGTTGCAAAATTTGAATTCTCATTGTTTCGGGGAGTAATTCACTTTCCATCTTCTAATAAGGGTGACTGGGAGAGCAAAGGATGCACTGTGATTGTTTGAGTCGACCTACCGAGAAGAAAACCCGCACGTCAAATGGTGAGTGAAACTGGAGTGTCCAAACCTGATCAGTAAGGAAGAATCTGATCCTGGCCCTGATAAGAGGAACATCCCATGGTTTAATTTTGAATCTAAGAGGAAGCTGGATATCATCAAGATATGAGTCCACATTTTATGGCCCTTTTTATGAAGATCCATAGCTTTCTTAAGAGCGATATCAGGGATGGGAGGAATATCTAGACAAGGACACCATATGGAATTGTTAGGGATAACAAAATACTAGTATTTAGAGAGGATATTGATTCGAAGGTTGTCCATGTACCTGCTCCAAGCGTGAATAAGAGACCTAAGGAGATATGATCCAGAAGAAGAGATGGGTTCTTCCCAAAAAAGACGATTAACATAGGTGGAAGATGGGACCACCCTTTTGATTCTGAGAGTCTAAACTTTCCTATGTTTCTAACAAGAGTCTTGCCCACTCCTCATCTCGTTGATGTAAAGGTCCATCTATGAGCTTGACTCCCATCATGTCTGCTATGTGGTTAAGATTTTGGATGCCTAACCCTCCTTTTTCCTTGGTGGGGAGAGTGCATATGTCCCATGAGACCTTGGCAGTCCTTTTGGAGAAGGGGTCCCCTACCCATAGGAAATTCCAACAGATTTTATGGATCCTCATTAGATGACAATCGGCTAGCCTCCTGCTTCTATACATCTCAAGATAAAAGACCATTCTAGCCTATCACAGGCTTTATCGTCAATTTTGACAAACACAAAATCATGTCCTGATTCGGTAGCCTGCTCAAAAACTTCCCATAATGAGATTACACCCTCAACAAGTTTCCTTCCCTTGATAAATCCTTTTTGCTCCTTAGATATCCATTTCCTAACAAAGATTTATATCTGATTAGCCACAGCGTTGGCCATGATCTTATAGGTTGTGTTAAGCATTGTAAGTTCATGCCACTTCAAGAGGCTTATCTCCTCTCTTGTGAAGCAATTTGATCACTCCCGTGTTAATGGAATAGGGCAAGGCTTTGTGAGCTAGAGATTCCTCCCAAACAGCCAGAATAAGAGGCGCGATAAGTTCTTTAAACTGCTGAAATAAGTTCTGTAGGGAGCCCATCCAATCCAGGAGTCTTATTAGGCTTGAGATTTTCTATGGATTGTAGAACAATATAAGTAGTGACGGGAGTTTCAGCCAATGAAGCCTCTTGAGCAGGGATGACTTGGATCCTAATAGACAAAGTTTCAATACATTGGCATGGAGAAAAAGACGTCGTGGGCACACTCACACACCCAGACAACTCAACACCACACAATAAATTTACTTAAATTCCAACCCACACACATCACCACTCAAGAGCTCAATAAAAATACCACCCACAAGCTCAATTCAAACTCCAAACGCCTCGACGTACAAGCCCTTGCCTGCCCACAGACACTACAAGGTGAGTCGAGTTGATCAACACTTAAAATCACACTTGATGAAGAAAAACCATCAAAAAATCAAAAACTCTAGCCTCAAAAGGACTCTCTCAAACCATTGCAAAGCCTTCACCAAACTCTACTCTGTTGGACTCTTTGGAGTAGCCCCAACCCTAATGGCACCGATACAGGTTCACATAGTCTTGCAGAAAGCTACACCTTCTTCCCTCAATTTTCTGCAGACACACATCCATGGAAACCTCAAAACTTCCATAGACTCTCCCAAGTGAAAACTTGAAGATACAAAGATCTCGTTCACTCCTCCACACACTCGAAAACAGGACGCGAACACGACAGGAATGCACTAGACCACCTATACGATCCCTGCTTTCTCCCACACACACATAGAGGTGAAAGTGTTTATATTGCTCTTTAAAAGTTCTCCCTCAGCCTGGACCATCATGGCACCATGAGTGATGTGGCTTTTTGAAGCATTTTCACACCATTCTTTGGGCCCAATTTTGGTCAGTTTTGACTCCTGGTCCAAATCGGACCCTCCAATCCGCCCATGTGTGGCCGCCCTTAAGAAGACAAGTCCGCTTTTGAATTCGGCCACTGGCCATTGACTTCCGACCACCGGCCATCGGCCAACCGACAGTTGTTTTCCGACCACTTTCCGGCCGCCGTCCGGCCATAATATTCCGGCGAAAAGGAATATTCTGGCGAGGGAAAAAAAAGTCTCAGGGGCTTCCGCCCCCGAGGCCCCTAAAGTTGCCCCTGATTTTTTACTGTGAAAATTTTGGTTTCCGGTGAGTGATTTACCTTCACGCACGATGGCTTCTCCTCATAATGGGGGCCTTACAAATGTGCGCTTTTACCACAGAAAATTACAAGGGTAAATCAGGCTCCATACTTAACAATCTCCCACTGATCTCAAAACCAAACCTATGAGTGACTGCTTTCCATCCTGGCTTCTTATCCTTGAATGCCGATTGAGGATGAGCAAAATCTGAACTTCTCCTTGTTGACGACCTTTGTAAACATGTCTGCAGGATTTCCACTTGTATGCACCTTTCCTAGATTTAGTTGTCCCTCTTCCAAAAGAGTGCGTATGAAGTGATATCTCACCTCAATGTGCTTTGTCCTTGAATGAAAGGCTGAGTTCTTTGCAAGATGGATAGAGCTTTGACTATCACTGTACAAGACACAATTGTCTTGTTTGAATCCAAGCTCTTCTAAGAATCTATGCGCATGAAGTGATATCTCACCTCAATGTGCTTTGTCCTTGAATGAAAGGCTGAGTTCTTTGCAAGATGGATAGAGCTTTGACTATCACTGTACAAGACACAATTGTCTTGTTTGAATCCAAGCTCTTCTAAGAATCTATGAAGCCACAGAATTTCTTTGCTTGCCTCCGTCATTGCTGCATACTCTACTTCTGTGGTAGAAAGTGAAACCACTTTCTGTAGCTTTGAAGCCCAGCTTACTATTGTGCCTCCAACCATGAACACATAGCCAGTAGTGCTCCTTCGAGTATCTTTGTCACCTGCCATATCTGCATCAGCATACCCTTCTAGAAAAATATCAGTTCCTCCAAAATACAAAGCATTTGTTGTTGTACCTTTTAGATACCTAAGTATCCAATTCACAGCTTGCCAATGCTCTTTACCTGGGTTGTCCATGAACCTACTCACAACTCCCACTGCATGTGCAATGTCTGGCCTTGTCCAGAGACCATAGCATACATTAGAGAACCTACCGCTGCAGCATATGGAACTTTAGACATATAGGCTATCTCCTCTTGTGTCTTTGGACACATATCCTTCGTTAGTTTAAAATGACCAGCCAAAGGTGTAGAAACTTGTTTTGCATTTTGCATTGCAAACCTTTCTAGTACCTTCTTGATGTAATCTTCTTGAGATAGCTTTATTGTCTTCTTCGTCCTGTCCCTTGATATTTTCATACCAAGTATCCCCTTTGCAGCACCTAAATCTTTCATTGAAAAAGATTTAGACAGCTCCTCTTTTAGGTCTTTGATGTCCTGCATGTTAGCACTTGCAATCAACATGTCATCAACATACAACATGAGGATGATAAATTTCCCATCTCCCAAATTCTTCGTGTAGACGCAGTGATCCGAGTTGCATCTTGTGAATCCATGATCTAACATCCATCGATCAAACTTCAAGTACCATTGTCTTGATGCTTGCTTTAAACCATACAAGCTCTTCTTTAATCTGCAAACCATTTTCTCCTTACCTTTTACTTCATACTCCTTTGGTTGAAGCATGTAGATTTCCTCCTCTAAGTCACCGTAAAGGAATTTCTTATTTACATCCATTTGCTCGAGATTTAGATCATGAGCAGCCACAAGGCTTAACACAAGCCTAATTGAGTTCATTTTTACAACAGGAGAAAATATTTCATTGAAGTCAATACCTTTCTTTTGAGAAAAACCTTTTACCACAAACCTAGACTTGTACCTTTTCTTCCCACCTTCTTCTTCCTTCACCTTGTACACCCATTTGTTTTGAAGTGCCCACTTACCTTTAGGCAGCTCAACCAACTTCCATGTTTGGTTGCGATGTAGTGAGTCCATCTCCACTTGCATGCTCTTCGTCCATTCTTCTTTGGATTCATATTGCATAGCTTCTTTGTATGATTCTGGCTCTCCAGAATCTGAGATCAAGAGATGGTTGAAGGAAGGAACAAACCTTTCTGGAGGTATACTTGCTCTTGTAGATCTTTGGGGAATAGGTCAAGGCTCCTCATTTGGTTGACGTTGTTGCACATTGTCACCGTTTGCATTCCTTGAGTCTTCACTGTCCTCAAGCTCCATGTACTCATCACCTGTTTCTTTTGTTTGTTTTCTTTCCAAGTAATCTTTGTACATATTTTGTTCGTTAAAAATTACATCCCTACTCCTTAAGATTTTACCTTTTTCAGGAGTCCATAGGCAATACTCAAAGTTACCTTCTCCATAGCCAATGAAGAGACACTTTTTGGACTTTGCATCTAGCTTTGATCTTATGCTTCTATCTATGTGCATGAAAGCCTCACACCCAAACACTTTGAGAACTACATAATTCACCGGTTTACATGTCCATGCCTCTTCTGGAACTCCCCCATCCAATGCCGTTGAGGGTGACCGGTTGATTAAGTACACAGACGTAGTTATGGCTTTCGCCCAAAGCTTAAGCGGTAGGCGTGCATGTAGCCGCTTGCTTCGTGCTCACTCCATGATTTTCCTGTTCATCCTTTCCGAAATCCCATTTTGTTGAGGTGTCCTTGGGGTTATCCTTTGCCTCCGAATGCCATTGCTAGCACAAAAGCTTTCAAAAGCTTGGCTGCAATATTCACCTCCATTGTCGGATCTGACGCATTTAACCTTGGTACCTATTTCATTCTCCACAAAGGCTTTCCATCTTTGAAATATGGAAAATACATCGGATTTATTCTTCATGACATAAACCCATGTTTTTCTAGTTGCATCGTCTATGAATGTTACATAGTACAATGAGCCACCAAGTGATGGTGTACTTGCAGGACCCCAAACATCAGAATGAACCAACTCAAGTTTTTTATTTTTTCTTTCATTTCCTGATTTTTGAAATTTCACCCTCTTTTGTTTACCATAAACACAATCTTCACAGAACTGTAAGTCCACTTCTTTCAAACCTGGTAGAAGCTTCTTTGTTTGAAGGATTTGCATTCCTTTGGCACTCATATGCCCAAGTCGGTAGTGTCACACCGCACTGTCAACTTCTGTAGTTGTTGCACAAGCTGAAGGTTGTGTGCTAACAGTACACAAGTAAACTGTACCGACCTTTTCTCCCTTGGCAGCCACCAAAGATCCCTTTGAGATCTTCCACCGTTTGTTTCCGAATGCAATGTTGTGACCTTCATCGTCCAATTGTCCTATAGAGATTAAATTTTAGCGAAGAGAAGGAACATGCCTAACATCTTTAAGCTTCCATTCATTTCCGTTAGCAGTTTTGATAGAAACTGTACCTTTGCCGACAATCTCACAAGCTTCATCATCTCCCAAGTATACATACCCAAAACTACCTTTGGTGTAATCTTGGAAATGTTGCTTGTGTGGTGTCGCATGGAATGAAGCCCCGGAATCTACTATCCAGGAATTAGACACATTGTCTAATGAGAGAATTAGAGCATCTTGCTCCAATTTACCTGCCACATTGGCCTCTGATGTTGTCTTGTTGTCTTGAGACTCTGACTCCTTCTTCTTCTTGGACCAGCAATCCTTCTTGACGTGGCCCTTCTTGCCGCAGCTCCAATATTCAAGAACTAACTTTGTGTGTGACTTGCTCTGCCTTGAGCGATCATGACCCTTTTGGTTTTTGAACCTCTCCTTAGGCCTTCCTCTTGTTTCTGCTGATAGTGCAGCACTTGATGATTCTCCTGTGCTTCTCCTTCGTATTTCCTCGCTTAGGAGAACACCCACAACATCATCAAACTTAAGAGTATTTGTACCAGAAATAGAATTACTTACAGCCATCACAAGGCTGTCCCAACTATCCGGTAGAGATGATAGTATAAGGAGAGCTCGCACTTCGTCATCGAAATTGATTTTCACCGATTGAAGTTGA
Organism: Adiantum capillus-veneris; assembly: GCF_014529385.1. NCBI lineage: Eukaryota > Viridiplantae > Streptophyta > Polypodiopsida > Polypodiales > Pteridaceae > Adiantum > Adiantum capillus-veneris. The sequence goes on from NC_140941.1 coordinate 34,424,361, forward strand.
CTTATGTTTGTGTTAAAGTCATTTAGGTGTTTTGCAACTGAACCATTCTCTGCCATATTTAGATTGAACAAGCACTTCACAAGAAATACCTTATTGGATGCCGATGGTTTCGCGTAGAAGTCGTCAAGTGACTTCATCAAGTCCTATGTGGTCTTCATCTCTGAAACATTGAAGGACACCGTTGACGCTAAGATTAACTGGATTGTTCCCAATGCCATTCGATCAAGGAAAATCCATGCTTCATCTGCCATCGTTGCGGGCTTCTTTGCAAGACCGGCTAGTGGCAAATAGAGGTCCTTCTGGTAGAGATAGTCTTCAATCTGCATCTTCCAATGTTGGTAGTTTTTGCCGTTGAACTTCGCAATCTTGAGCTTCCATTCCTCCGCCATAACTCCCACTCAATTCAAGGAATCCTTTCCTTGGGAGAATTTAGCTACGAGCAAACCTTTCTCTAATACCAGTTGTTAGGAAATAAGACGTAGCTAAATAGATAATTGAGTTGATTACTTAATGGAGAGAGACATATTTACATACACGAGATTATAGAGTAGAGAGAGAGAGAGAGAGAGTATACACGATATATGTGGTTCACCCAATGTGGGATACGTCTACGGGAAAGTAGCCACTCAATGGCTTTAGTACTTCAAAACAAGAAGTAGTTTACAAAGGGATTATACCCTTAATGGAGCTCCCGCCTTGCTTCACTCTCACCACCTCACACTCACCTTGTTGCATCAACTTCACACACTATCAAATGTGTGTAGAAATGGCCTCCTTTTATAGGCCAAAAGGGTTGCCCTCTCTCATGAGAGGCAGCCATGTGTAGCCGCCCTTGTGTAGATAAGTCCAAATCGGACCCTCCAATCCGCCCATGTGTGGCCACCCTTGAGAAGACAAATCCGCTTTTGAATTCGACCACCCGCCATTGAATTTGGCCACTACCCACCGGCCATCGACCATTGACTTCCGACCACCGGCCGGAAACCGGTCATTGACTATCGGCCACCGGCCAACCGACGGTTGTTTTCCGACCACTTTCCGGCCGCCGTCCGGCCATAATATTCCGGCGAGGGGAAAAAAAGTCTCAGGGGCGGGCCCCTAAAGTTGTACCTGATTTTTGACTGTGAAAATTTTGGTTTTCGGTGAGTGATTTACCTTCACGCACGATGGCTTCTCCTCATAATGGGGGCCTTACAAATGTGTGCTTTTACCACAGAAAATTACAAGGGTAAATCAGGCTCCATACTTAACAGTAAAGCCCCCAAATGCATGTATTTGCATCTTTTTATACATATCAGCATGTATATATACGCTACTTTGTACATGTTGTCACGAGTTTTTTGGAGCAAGGGATTACGCATATGTACATACCCATGCATGGTGCATCAAATAAAGGATTGCCCATTTTCCAGAGCCAGGTGGTTACGTCGGGCTCACATGTGTACAGGTAGGACAGCATGTACATAGTGCATCGGTTTTCATCGTTACCAGTACCAGTGTGTTTTTTCTACAATAATGAGGAGTTGGTAGCACGTAAAACTTCTCGAGGAAGCTATCTGCGGGCCCACGACATGAGGTAAGCAGGTGCGTCAAATGGCATCTAGTGGCGTCAGGAGGTCGAACGGGGTCAATAATTGCACGTGGATGAGTACGGACACAACGTGGATGTTTTCTTGTGATAATTATGGAGAAAGGTCATCATGAGGACCATCTTATGGCGCCACTTCACGTGGTTGAGAGACGCATTATTGGAAAAATTTGAGTGCCAGGTGTGCGGATCATGCAAAAAGGTGACAACTATGCACTGCGAGGTCAGTTTTTGGCTTGTTCGGGGTCCGTTTTGAGGTCATTTAAAAGTCCAAGGGTGCCCAAGTAATAAACCTAAGTGTGGGAACTGAAAAAACAGAGAGAAGACCAGTAAAAGAGTGGAGAAGAGAGGAGGAACAGCCGCAACTGTGTTTTTGCTCATTTTGGAGCCTGTTTTGGCCGTAAACTGCTCATCCGAGGTTAGATTTGAGCACTTTGACATTGTAGAATGGGGTTTTGGGTCGTTCCAGACACGATGGCGCTATCCATTTTGCCAAATTCCTCACTCTTTTTCTGTTGTTTTGGCTGTGTAAGTTTCTCCTATGAGCGAAGCTTTTGCTCTAATTTGTGATTGTATCTGGTATATTTTACCCATATTGTGTGAGCTATTTGCTCCATTGGTGTTGGCCCAAGCTCATTTGTATCTAAACATCATAAGTTCTCCTCTTTTGAGTTGAGTTTTTTGGGTGTGTGTGTGTGTGTGTGTGTGTGTGTGTGTGTGTGTGTGTGTATCTGTGTGGAGTGGGCAAGGTGTGTTCCTTGTCTCGGCCAGGAGGGTTGTGTAAGCCGAGTGGTGCCCCATAGTGTGTGTGTGTATATCCTTCCAAGAGTGTGTGTTGGGTCATTATAGAGGCGTTCTGTGTGTTTCCATCCCGCAGCCATTCTTTTGGCGCCCCCACGGAGGATCTTCTTCGAGTACCTTCTGCTTCGAGCTTCAAGCTTTGAGATTCAGGATTTCAGGTTGCAGACTACAGGTTATAGGTTACAGGAACAAGGACAGGTACAGGTGATTCACAGAGGTACAGGTAGCTGGAGTACAGTGATATACTAGCAGTGGTGTCACTTGCATTTGTTGTGGGTATGCATCATTTGGCGCGTGTGAGCGCATTGGCTGTTGGCATTTTACGTTACTTGTGGAAACTGCCATTGTATGCCTTTGTGGAGCCATAATTGGTTTTATTTGGCAGCCCAGCCATTTCTGAGACTTGGTCTGGAAGATAGTCATTTCTGAGACTTGACTATACGCGATTTGAATTAGCCTTCGTGAGAGGGTTGATACCGTGAGGTTTTATTGAGCTGGGGGATTCTCAAATGTGGAGATCCTTTCGGTGAATATACAGGTAGCTGGAGCACCCTTTTTGTGACCTCGCCATAGGTTATGTAGTATTGAGTCCTAATTCATGCTCGGGTTCTATTGTTGACAGTTTATGTATACATATACAGTCTATATTTTGGGTTCTTACTACTCTACTTCTGGGAAAACTCTGCCAAAATTTTTCCAAATTGTGATGGCTGGTTTTTTGGTCTTTTGAGCCATTTATGTTGTTATGCTGCTGAAATTCTGGCAAAATCAGAGGATAAGTCAGGTGTGCCTTCTTGGGAGCTTCATGGTTGGCTTTAATGAATGATCAAAATGGCCCTCAATTCACTCCTTTTCATTTAACTCAAAGAATCCAGATAAATGTTCATGTGTCCAAGAAGATTTTTTTCCAGCAGCGCATAGTCTTTATGTTCGGGCCAAGAAGATTAAGAGAGATACTGGAATGACCTTTGCCTGTTGTAATTCCGATGATTAACTATGAAAACTCATTTGACGTGCATGTGTTTGTCCTTATCTAAAGTTGAGCTCCATTAAAGATTCTAGGGATTGAGTCAGTCCAAACTTTTGGTTTCTTGCACGTGTGTTCGAAGGGGTTCTCAAAGCATCGTAACTTGGGTAGCCATGGCTTTCTCTTATCCGGAGTTTCATGCAAGAAGTGATGAAGATGTGGAAGAATTTTTGGAAAAGATGGAGGTTTCCTGCATTAGCAACCAGATTCATGACCCTGCGTAGATGTTACGCCTTCTCCAGATTTCTTTGAAGAGTGATGCACATGTTTGGTCCAAAGCATTTGAAGAGGAGTTGCGTGGGGCTGATCCACCCATAAGGTTGAGTTGGGACAATCTACGGCATGAATTGGAAGTGGAGTTTGGGAAGATAGAAGATCCCGACAAAGTGTGGCAAGAAGTACAAGGTTTGGTGCAGAAGGAAGGTGAGCCAAGAGATGCATACATACGTAAGTTCTCATTGGAATGGGAGCGGATGTGCAAGGCCTTAGCACCACACATACCCCCACCTGACATGATGAAGAAGGACAGGTTCTTGGCTGGTCTTTGGGAGAATATACGTTGGACAGTGGAGCTAAAGAAGCCTAGGACATATGAAGATGCACTAGAGGTAGCAAGGAACAAAGAGTGGAAGCTGAGAAAAATGAGCCAGTTAGGGGTAGAGTATTTGCACATGAGGTCTGAATTTCAGCCTATGGATTCTTCGCAAGGTCGCATGCCAGGGGTTCATCATGAACCAGTGGTTGTTGTTACTCCTCAGGTTATGCCAGCAGTGGTCACTTCATCAGTGCAAGATGATGGGCTAAGGCAAGACATGAGACAAGTGGTAGATTTAATGAAGAATCTCAGCCTAAACATGCTAGGTCAAGTGGAAAATAATCGAGGTCGAGGGAGGTTTGCAAATCAGCCAGGAGGTGAAGAAATACCCAGGAATGGTGTTGGACAAAGTAATGATAATTCTGGAGGCAGACGCCAACATGTTATAATTGTGGAGAGTTGGGACACATCAGCCCGCAATGTGATAAGCCACCAAGGATGGGTGGAGACATGTATCCATTGCCAAGACAGGTGTTAACTAGGTCAAATGATTATGGCATTGAGATTAAGGGAGATGAAGGAACCAGTGGATTGACCCATAAGGAAAAGGGAAAGACAAAAGTGTTAAGTGTGGTTACCTTGGAGAAGGCATCAAAGCTAGAGGATACATTAGTGATGCCTATTGGGAAGAGTACCCCAGAGGAAAAGGAAGAAAGAAGTGCCCCAGGTCCTAGTAAGAAGAAGGGAAAGAGTCATGAAGGCAAGGATGTCAACGCTCAGAGGAAAAGGAGGGCTCGTCGTAAGTTTCATGTTTCAGATTTTCCACTGAGGGATGGTCAATTAAGCTATGACTTGAAGGAGGATTTGACAAGAAGGAAGGCAAATGTTACTTTTGGGCAGCTTATAGAGATGGTGCCTAAGCTAAAGCGACAGTGGAAGAGGATGGTTAACCCAATGGAGAAAGAGCCAGAGAGAGGTTCAGTAAAGGTGTTGGCGATGGATGAGCTACCAAACAATTGTCCAATAGTAGATGTGTGGCACAAAAGAAAAAATGTGGGACAAGGTTATGTGGATGGTGGAGCCCAAATATGTATCATAACACACTCATGCGTTGAGAAGATGGGTCTTACAGTGACTGGGGTGTCAGGCTTCCGGATCAGATTGGCAAACCATCAAAAAGTAAAATGTTTGGGTGTTGTAAAGAGCTTAGAAGTGGAGGCGTATGATGCAAAGGCAGTGGTTGATTTTCATGTGATGCCAGCGGGGTTGGGAGCATATCCTATTATACTTGGCAGACCATGGTTACGTGCAGTGGGAGTTGTTCAAGATTAGAGACGTGGTACGATTAGCCTCTATGGAAAGACATGTGCCAAGAATCTATACAATATGGACACAAGGAAACGATTGGAGGAGCTTTATGAAGATGAAGATGAGTTTAGTGATGAAGACTATTCCACAGTGACTGATGAGGACAGTGATAGTACTACCAGCAGTGATGAGGATGTTGATGTTACATTTCTTTTGATAAACAAACAAATCCAAGAGTCTGGTTTAATCGCATTTACAAATGAGGTTGAATTGAAAGTAAAGGGCCTTATGAAGTGATTGAAGAGATGATGCAAACCAAGGTTGAATTGTCAAAGAAGCAGGAATTGATGACACAAATGATCAGTGGAGACCTCTCAGGTATGGAGAAGGAGATATATTTGCACATGTACGTCTATGCCAAAGTAATTGATGGTTTTCTTGATGCAAAGTTGATATATGGCATCTCTATAGGTTTTCCTTGGGAACCAGTGGAAGCTTGATTAAGCTTTTGATGAAGGGAATACCAAGTGTTTTGGTGTGTAATCCAGGTGGAATGAGTATCTACTAGTGTTTCTGCTGCTGAGCATGAATGCTCTAGCAGGCTAGGGAATGGGAAAATTATGTCAGGAGTTTTCTGGAGCAAGGGATTGCGCATATGTACATACCCATGCATGGTGCATCAAATAAAGGATTGCCCATTTTCTAGAGTCAGGTGGTTACGTGAGGCCCACATGTGTACAGGTAGGACATCATGTACATAGTGCATCGGTTTTCATCGTTACCAGTACCAGTGTGTTTTTTATACAATAATGAGGAGTTGGTAGCGTGTAAAACTTCTCGAGGAAGCTATCTGCGGGCCGACGACATGAGGTAAGCAAGTGCGTCAAATGGCATCTAGTGGCGTCAGGAGGTCGAACGGGGTCAATATTTGGACGTGGATGAGTACAGACACAACGTGGATGTTTTCTTGTGATAATTATGGAGAAAGGGGCCTCTTCACGTGGTTGCAAGACGCATTATAGGAAAAAGTTGAGTGCCAGGTGTGCGGATGATGCAAAAAGGTGACAACTATGCACTGCAAGGTCAGTTTTTGGCTTGTTCGGGGTCCGTTTTGAGGTCATCTAAAAGGCCAAGGGTGCCCAAGTAATAAACCTAAGTGTGGGAACTCAAAACAGAGAGAAGACCAGTAAAAGAGTGGAGAAGAGAGGAGGAACAGCCGCAACTGTGTTTTTGCTCATTTTGGAGCCTGTTTTGGCCGTAAACTGCTCATCCGAGGTCAGATTTGAGCACTTTGACATTGTAGACTTGGGTTTTGGGCCGTTCCGGACACAATGGCGCTGTCCATTTTTCCAAATTACTCACTCTTTTTCTATTGTTTTGGCTGTGTAAGTTTCTCCTATGAGCGAAGCTTCTGCTCCAATTTCTGATTGTATCTGGTACATTTTACCCATATTGTGTGGGCTATTTGCTCTATTGGTGTTTGCCTAAGCTCATTTGTATCTAAACATCAGAAGTTATCCTATTTTGAGCTGAGTTTTTTTGGGGGGGGATGTGTGTGTGTGTGTATCTGTGTGGAGTGGGCAAGTGGATAATCTCTTTCCTCTCACTCCATCGGTGTGTTCCCTGTCTCGGCCAGGAGGGTTGTGTAAGCCGAGTGGTGCCCCATAGTGTGTGTGTATATCCTTCCAAGAGTGTGTGTCGGGTCATTATAGAAGCGTTCTATGTGTTTCCATCCCGCTCACAACGTCAAAAGCGTTCTATGTGTTTCCATCCCGCTCACAACGTCAAAAGCATGTAGCATATGCATTAACCAGCTCAAAAGGCATTCTTTTGTAGGAAAAACAACCCCAAGGAGTAATGAAGGTCGTGTTCAATCGATCTTCAATCGCTATCAAGATTTGAAAGTAGCCAAAAAATCCATCCATGATTGAGTAACATTCATGACCTGCAACCTGATTGAGGATATCATCTAGAAAGGGTAGTGGATAATCATTCCTTTTTGTGGCATCATTTAAAGGTTTAAAACACATATCCTAAACCTTCCGTTCTTCTTGGGCACACTAACAGCTGGAGAGACCCATTCAGACTCCTCCACTTGAAAGATGAAATCTACTTCCAAAAGCTCCATTGCCCCTTCACGAAGTGCCCTCTCATGAATGACCCCCAACCTCCTAAGCTTTTGAACCTTTGGCTTGGAACCTTCTTTTAGATTGATTCTATGCTCGACCCCTTTAGCTCCTTGAAACTATGTATATTCAGTGGCGAACAGCTTTGGGAACTCCGTGAACTTGTCTTCATATTCCTTCTTTTCTTTCTCTGTGAAGTCCTCTCCTAGCATACTCCTTGCGTTCACTTTGGCAGGCTTTACAATTGCTTTTGTATTATTCTTCTCCTCCTTGACCTTCACATCATGCATCGATGCTTCCTTTTCAACATTTATCCCAAATAGATCAAGGCATAATTGCATCAATCCTTCCTCTATTCTTTCTTCTGATGATGTAGACAAAGCATCACTATCATATGACGTGTCGAATCCATATCTTGCATCTCCAATAGGGGCTGTGTACGGCTCTTGTGTATCTTCATGTTGTAGACAATGGTCCTTCTTTTCTCATGGTTGGGGATGGTGATCAAACTCGGACCCCAATCCTGCTTAGCACTAAGGGTTATAAGCCAAGGCCTCCCTAAAATGATCAGATAAGCATTCTCACCCGCTTGCATCACATAGCAATGAACCAAGCACTCAATTCCCAAGGCTTGTATCTTAACATCTTCAGCTATCCCAAGACACCTTTCCTTTTTATGGTTGGCCATCCTCATATGGATTGAAGCATTCACTGACATCTTGACACCTGCTTCCTTCATAGCCTCCGTCATGACACACACTTGGGTACCAACATCTACATATGCTTGCACTTCCATTTTCTTTCCCAACATAGCTTCAACTATTGGAACCACATCCATCGGGTGACCAACCCTCAAGAAAGACACCATGCTTTGATGCTTTTCCTTTTTGGAAGGAAGCCACGTACTCACACACTTGGTCTACTGCCACCTCAATTTAGCATTTAAAGCCACTTACTGACCAGAAGATATATTGGCCTTTTGATTTTGTATGTCGTCACCAATATCATAGTCTTCAACACCTTGGCCAAGGGGGTAGTCCTTTGGACCTATTTTCCTTCTTCGTCACCTCTTGCTACTCTTTGGTTTTTCTTCTACTTTAGCCTTCCCTTTCCTTGCTCCAGTTTCCCTCCCTTCTTCTATCTCTTTATCCATATCATCCCTAGCTCTCTTATTGGCCAAAACATCCACATCTTGATGCTCAAGGGTAATGATTTTGATAGCTATGACTTCTCCATTTGCAGGCAACGGTTGTGGTTGTTGTTGTGGAGGTGGAGCACCCACTCTTGATTATTTTCTTTTATTCTCCCTCGACCACGCCCATGTAAGGGGTATACCCCTCCTCTCTCTCTCTCTCTCTCTTGGTGGTTCAGGATAATCAAGGACGTAGTTACCCTCTGCATTGATAGCCGTTTTTTGGCTCTCCATAATTTCCATAGTGAGTTACCTAACCCTACCAAAATCACCTAAACACTGTGGCTATTTTTACCTTTTCCTTGTACATAGGCGTGCGTGAGTTACGGGGCTTTTTCCAAATCTTCTTAAAACCCTCAGTTAGCTAGTCATTGGGCTAGTTGAGCCCAAAAAACTAAAAAAAATAAGATATATTATGGACCATTTGTGTGTAAATATTTCATTATGTATAGGGCCTAAATATAAAGAATTTTCATAATTATTTTGGTATTTATTTAAATATTTCTACCTAGGTGTATGTTATTTGCCTATGTATACTCCATGCACATTTTAAAACCCCTAGGAATCAATTATGTCATGCTCTCATGCAAGGAGGGGCTCCCCTTTGAAGCCATATGCAAATTCAACAAAAGGGGGGCCACTGAAGACTTTTTGTGAAGAAAAAATAGGTCTTTTGGTGGGATTTTTAATATCCATCTCCACTCCGGATTTCAAGCGGCGTTCAAAAGAGAAAATGTGGAACAAAAGCTGAGTAATCACCTCAAAAATTTTGGTGATTTTTGGAGCAACCACCGGTGAGCTATGATTTTTTGAGTGGACCCCAGTCTGCCCACTTTTCTCACAAGTAGCCCATAGTCTTCTCTCACCTCTTTCCACACTTCTACACACACACACACACACACACACACACACATTCCTCTCAGTCCCTCACTCAAACTTGCACCTTCAATGGTTTCCCTCACCTTCTTCATCATTAATCTCTCCTCTTACTCCCATAGCTCTCATATGAGCTCCACATGTACATACGCCATCTCTATGCCTCTCTCTATTATCTCCAAAGTACAATTCCATCTTACCCCTTCTCTATATACATGAAATTCAGCATGTAAACCATGCTTAAAATCTGCAAATCAAGAGATCTCATCAACAAAATTATCATTCTCATCGCGATAATCAACCTTGGCGGCGGTGGCGTAAAGAAGAGAAGACAAAGAAGAAGATCGATAGTCATTTTGAGAACCTACACAAGTAAGTCCTTCTTCAAGCTTCACTATCACAAGGATTTCCTCACTTCATTCAACCATCTTACTTCAACCATCCACCCCATTCTACCCATTGTAAATATAACTTTCTAGTGATTACTAACACTAACCACTAACATACTAACACAAAATAGCCATTGACCTAACCATAAAAGACACCTCACCTCAAGACATGTGTATAGTAACTCTCTCTCTCTCTCTCTCTCTCTCTCTCTCTCTCTCTCTCTCTCTCTCCTTACTTACTTTCACCTTATCTACCATCAATAATGCTCTCTTTTGAGCCCACACTCAGGACTCAAGCAGACAAAGAAGGCCCGCAATGTTTTGATATTCAAAAAAATCATAATCCTGATTTGTTAGCTTGTAAATTAGGATTTCCAATAATCTTTATGAGGGGTCTCCAACCTATAAATAGGCACATCTCCTTCTTGTAAAACAACCTCCAATATCTCACATAGCACCCCAACACTCTATGCATGAGGAGAGACTTAGGTGTAGCAACCACTTGTGAGCTTCACTCTTGGTGTGAGAGAAGCTTTCAAGCTACACATTGCAAGTGAGAGAGCGTGAGTTCAACAAATCTCAAAACCACTATTGTATATGCTCCTTCATCATCAATAAATTGAGGTTTGGTGCATCAAAGGCGTGATTCAACGTTCAAATCTTCGTCCTTCCATTTGTGCAATACGGTTTGGTGAATTCAAGGTGACTTGTGTATTTTGAGTTTTTATCGGTTGATCTTGATTTTAGAAAGTGTTTTAGTGTGTTTTTCATTTCCAATTTTGTGTCCATTGTAAGAGGGTATTGTGGTGAGAGGTCTCCCACACCCTAAGACAGTGTGTGTGTGTGTTTTGGCAATGATTAGCAATCACTAAGCATTGAGTGAGTTTTGTACAAGTTCTACGATAGCATCATAACGAACCATCTCCATTTGCAAGTCACAAATAAGGTATTACGCAAGATCCTTTCCTCTCTCTCTTCCCTTTGCTCTAGCTCTCTCTGGTCCATTTTATGTGTGTCTTGGTGTGAGGTTGCTTGTGTGTGTTGTGTGGTGCATATTCTTGGTTGTGCCAAAATATCTCTTGTGTCCTAGTTCGCATACCATAACTAGGTGGTGCCCTTTCACTTGTTTGGTTGTGGGTTTATTGTTGTTGTTTATGTGCTTGTGGTTGCCCCAGCCCCAATTGAACAGCACGAGAGCCTTGAGGGGTGTTTAGAGGTCGCCTCTCTTGTTGCCTGCCCCGGACCGCCTCAATTTTGGTGTCCCCACGGAGGAACGGCTTGTGTATGTTTTGTGTAGGCTCAACCTTTAGCATAATCAAGTAGCTTGCATGAATCACGAGAATTTGCATGATCCTTTTATTCCCATTGCAAGGCAAAAGGTGCACATAATTGTTAGTACTAAGTTACAATTTCAACGAGTAATTCGTAGAATTTTGGGCCCTTGTAGGTTGGATGAAATAAACGCTTCAGTGAATCCTTTTATTTTGCCTCTCATTAGGTACGACCTTAGTCTGGACGTCTATATTTTTTAACAATTAAGGCGTGCATAGACCATGGATAATGGCCCAAGAATAGAGGTTTTCCCCTTCCATTTCACTCCACACATTAGAGTAAACATTGCAATTAGTAGAAAAATCCATTTTCAACAATGTATGGTGTTCATGTTTGGTGCCCAAAGAGTGGGAGAAATTCTCACGTCACCAAACCCTGTCATCCTACCGCTAATTGATTATCATAGGTCATTTGATGTGAATATTTTTATTTTGTTGTAGAATAGATTGCAATTTTGAAAATATTATTAAAAAACAAAAGCGTGCGTCACTTTGGAATCAATTCAATGGAGAGCCAACGCCAAATGTCTGGATATCCTCTTTTCTTTGGAGAGCCTGGAGAGGATGCAGAATTATTTTTGGCAAATTTCAAGATGTCTTGCCGTATCAAGAGGATAGTAACTGATCAAGAACGTGTAGAAATGTTTGAGGTGGTCCTTAAGAAAGATGTTAGCACTTGGTTTGACTCTTTGCCTGAAGAAGTTTAGGGGAATTACACAGAAGTTTTGAATCGTTTCAAGAAATACTTCTTTGATCCCCAAAACACTCAAAAACTATGGCAAGACATTGTTTCTCATAAGCAAAAAGACTTAGATGACTACTACTTGTACAAGCAAGAGTTTCTACGTCTTTGGGCTGTATGGGTGAGAAATGTTGCTAACCCTGGTGATGGTGCAGAGTTCCTAAAGAAGGAGAGGTTTATAGCCGGACTCTTTTCTGACCTTAAGGTAAAAGTTGAGGTGGGTGCACCTACTACCTTTGATGCAGCTGAAACTAGGGGCGGCTGAGAAATATAGGAAACTTAAGTGCTTAAGGGGGGAGGTTCCAATAGAAGGTCTTAGACCCAAAGGTAAGTCACAAGAATCAACATCTAGGGAGCTTCCTGAGGTAACAACGGAAGTGATTGAGAAGTTAAATGAATCTTTAAGCAGCCTATCAATTCACCTTGTACAAGCTGTAGGTCCAAAGGGACAAGCAAAGAAGTTTGAAGAGCGAGATTCACGACCTAGGAGAGTCTTGCAATGTTGGAATTGCGGTGAGTCTGGACATGGGATGTATAATTGTCCTTGGCCCCGGGGGGAGCCAGGGAGACCTAACTTGAATTACCTAGTGATGAATGCAGGTGAAGGAACTAGTCAGCAACCACGGCTTCTACAAAGGCCAAATGGAGCAAGACCACCTCCACAAGGAGTGGAAGGAGTTTCACCATTGCCAGACCCAAATGTGCATGTGGTAGAGGTGACAAATTCAAGAGAGGTTGACATGGAAGCAAATGGCATTAAGCGTGGCCGAGGGAAAGGTAAGGAGAAAGAAGGAGTTACATCACAAAGTGACCATGGACGAGAAAAGAAGGAAAAGGAGACCAAGGAAGCTAAGAGGACTCGATGTCGTATCAACCTCCAAGAATTCCCTCTTGGACATGGAATGGCTCCATACAATTTGTTGGAAGACATGAGAGGTAAGGGTCCTGATATCTCATGGCCTCAGTTTCTTGCATTATGTCCACAAGTTAGGAGGGATTTAACAAAGGCAGTTAGCACGAGGAGAAAGGTAAAAGAGAGTGTGCCTGTTGTAAAAATTTCACAAGCTGAAATAAATGAGGATATTACACCTGTGCTAGATTGTTACATCAAGGGAAGATTGGTTAGGAAAGGTCTAGTGGATAGGGGTACACAAATTTGCATCATGACAGAGGGGCTCATGCAAAGGCTAGGCACCTTTGAGTGCAAGACGAAATACATAAATCTTTGCTTCATCATTCACAACATGCATACCAAGCGTATGCCGCTCAAAGTCCGCAATCCAGTCCTTCATATCCTCCTTCCCTCTGAACACTAGCCGACTATATGCCATCCCTTGTCGCTTCTCCCTTGCATAAGTAACTCCACAAAATTTGAAGTCTTGCACCTCAACCAAACCACCACTTTTCTTCAATGAAGCTCAAACTTCATAGCAAAACCGCTTCACCTGGGTGCTTAACCGGCAAATTTCCGCTTCCCAGTGGGATCGCCAAAGGATGATGGAGCAAAAGATGCCGTGCACACACTCACACACTCAAACAACTCAACACCACACAATGAATTTACTTAAACTCCAACCCACACACATCACCGCTCAAGAGATCAATAAAAATACTACCCACAAGCTCAATTCAAACTCCAAATGCCTCGACCTACAAGCCATTGCCTGCCCGCAGATACCACAAGGTGAGCCGAGTTTATCAACACTTGAAATCACACTTGATGGTAACCAAAATATACAAGAAAACCCATCAAGAAAACAAAAACTCCAGCCCCAAAATACCTCTCACAAACCATTGCAAATCCTTCACCAAACTCCACTCTGTTGGACTCTTTAGAGTAGTGCCAACACTAATGGCACCGAGTCACATAGTCTTGCAGAAATCCGCACCTTCTTCCCTCAATTCCTTGCACACACACACACACATCCATGGAAAACTCAGAACTTCCATAGACTCTCCCAAGTGCAAAATTGAAGAGACAAAGCTCTCATTCAGTCCTCCACACACTCGAAAACAGGACGCGAACACAACGGGACTGCACTAGACCACCTGTAGGAACCCTGCTTTCTCCCACACACACAGAGGTGAAAGTGTTGATATTGCTCTTCAAAAGTTCTCCCTTATCCTAGGCCATCATGGCACCATGAGTGATGGGGATTTTTGAAGCATTTTCACACCATTTTTTGAACTTTTTGGGCCCAATTTTGATCCTCGACGGGCATTTTTTGTGGGAATAATTGCAAACAGACTCCAAAACTCACCAAATTTGTTACACTTGATCCTTGATACCCAAATTTATTTTCCACATCCCCACATTCAATTTTTGACCACCTCTAGGGCGGTGCACGCATCACCACAGATCAAGCGCCGCAAATAGATAATTACTACATGTGTCAACTTCTCGGGTGGGTCAAGGGTGCCCACACTTGCTGCTTGCATTATTAACATTCTAGAAAGCTCAAAAATATTCCCTAGAGCCAAAATAAGCCACCAAGAACCATATCCAAGGGCTTGATACCCTATACAGGCATGTATATGTGCCCGATTGCTGGCACGCGAACCTGACTGTTCACAATGTGTACACGTTGCATCTTTTTAAAAACTTGAAACCACTTTGCAAAGCCCCCAAATTCATGTATTTACATCTTTTTGTACATATGACCATAATATACGCGCTACTTTGTAGTATTTGTGTGAGGAGTATGAGAGGTCCATCAAGGTATGAGAGGAGTATGAGAGGTCCATCAAGGTTCCCTTCAGGAATCTAGTTTTAATTATTGCATGTGAATCTTCTAAGCAAACATATTGGGAGTGTTTGTGTGATTTTTGAGATACAAAACACAATAAGTTGGTCGGTATTTTGCTAAGGATATCCATGACCTTGTTGATTAGGAAAGTGAAGAAGAAAGCACAAGCAAAGGCAACCCCACACTAAACATCAATTGGCTATAGAATCATCCAGGTCTTTTCTTTTTAACATAACAAAGCGATGAGATTATATCAGGCAGAACATAAGAAAATAGATGAGAGAGTCCAAGGAACGGGCTAGGAGATTATAAATCCGAGGTAGTAGGTAGTTAGTCAAAAGTGCACATAAATTCCCATTACGAGGGTAGCATCAGCAAATGCATATGCTCCATGAACCACATCATGTAGGAAGGCCATCATCCTAATAGTATGTGTTTCCACGTCAGAGGGAAACCTAAACTTTCTAACACAAAAGCCCAGATTGGCATGTTGAAGGGACAATTGATGAACAAGTCTGGCCAAAAAAGTTTGCTCTGCTCTGGTTGGTACTCCACAATTTTTTTGGACAAGGAAGAAACTCCTAGAGACAAGGTTGGACTCGAGAATCTATCCTAGATGCAAGAACAAAATAGAAGATCAACCACGTCTTTTAAGTTAAGGTTGTCTTTGAGCATTTAGTTTCAATCCTTACATCTACATCTTCCACCAAGCAAAGCATTCTAGGAACGTCTGCATGATTTTAAAATATAAATTGCAACAAACTTGGTCCTTGTTTTTTGCAAAAAATGGGACAAGCATACACAACCTAATGCAATAAACATTAGTTGCACATAGATTGAACCTTTTAGAATTAATATACATGACATTGAACGTATATTTGGATATCTACACAAACAAAAATCTTTCTTTTTTTGCAAAACTCACAAAACTCACAATCGTGAATGGATTATATTAACAGAATTACAATTACTAGTGATGCTCGTGTTGAGCCATGACATCTTCCAACAACCATAAGTACATCGGCTGATAGGGTGGCCACCCCACAGCAAAGGTAAAACATTTGGCTAGATAAGGAGCAGACACTTACCCATATAATTACGATATTACTATAGTCACACCCTTGTTCCACTCTTCAGAGTTCCTCAGTTTCCCAATGGCTATAATCGCTTCCTTGCTTTCCTGAATGATCTTCATGAACCTGGTTGTTTCAATGATGTTCTGGAATAGTCAAAAGTTCTTGGCCTTCTACACGTGTTTAAAGTAACAAAACCTGACGATTTGTGTAATGATTATAGATGGTTGGCTCATGAGCACCTTCCCACCCAAGAAGAAATTTTTCTTGCAAAACCCAATCTTCCATGTCTTTTGAACCCACTTGCATGTCTTTCTTGACAAGCCATAGATCCCTTGTTGAAAAGGTGGGGGAGGTTCTCACTTCCTAATCTGCATTGCGAGCATCTATTTGGACCAATCCCTCTAGTTAAGACATTCACCCTAGTGGGCAAGGCCCTCAGAGTACCTTTCAAACAAAGACCTTCATTCTAAGCGACCATTGTGGGCACCAGATGTTCTTAGCAATAGTCACCCATCTTGCCTTCGAGACCATGAGGATTGTGTACACCTCCTTGGTGTGTGGTTTATGGAAGTGTCTGTCTATGGGCCACTGCTATGCTAGTCATATCAAGCATGACAATCATGGTACTTTCTATCTTCTGCAAACATATTGATTCCATCAAACTTTAATCAGCCTTGTTTAAGGTGGTAAAGTTGTCTTTTATGCCAAGTGTTTCTAGCCATCACCTTTTTCTAGACGTGGCTTATTGTAATAAAGTTGGGCTATTTATAATAATTTTGGCTTTATGGCATTTGTGAAAATCACTGCCAAGAAAGGATTGTTGAAGATTAAGTGCATGTGCATTTTTTAAATGCTTTTTCTTTGATTTTGTGTTTTTGCTCTCTTGCCAATTACTATAGTCCTTTTCATGTGTTGTGAAACATTGAAGGTATGCTATTGTTGAGAGATTTGAATAACAATTTGGGCCTGTTATGCATCAAAATACAAAGAGTTTGACATGCTTCTGCAACAAGGTGTAGAGTCACTCTATTCTAGCCTCATTCTATAAGATTCTATGATGAGTTTTTTTTCCTAGAAAAGCGTGACTATATCAGTTCATGTAATCTTGGATGTATGTAAAATGTTGGTTTTTCTCTTCTAATAGTTTCAAAATTCTAAGATGAGCTTTGAAGGAAAAAAAGTGATATATGCCATTAGATCTCGCCAATCTCACAAAAAAATAAAGTCTTTCAAAACATATTAAGTGCGTAAGTGAAGGGTGAGTTTAGGAAAGGAAAAGACACATGAAGGTGAAAAGTCCAAAGACGTATGAACGTGGAAAGTCAAAAGACCTTTTGTGTCCATATAAAGAGCTAGTCAACTTCACATTGGTATATTTTTGTTTCTCTTCTCATTTATTTTCCCTTTAGCATTTTGTTCTTTTTAAGTTTCCTTGCTCTCTCTCTCTCTCTCTCTCTCTCTCTCTCTCTCTCTCTCTCTCTCTCTCTCTCACAATGTTGTAACCGTCCTTCCCAGCTGATACTATTGAAAATCTATATGTTGCTACTTGCTGTAGATTAACGCATCGTTTTTGTTGTTGTTGAGGCAATCTTTGAATTAGGAATACCTTTTAATTTTTTGAAGCCATTAGGAAAACCTTATAATTAGGAATCCTACCAAATCTATATGCCATTAAGAACGTGGTAGAGGCAATATTGAATAAGATTGGGCATAAGACTCTCAGCCAAGATGTTTTCATCTCTCTCTCCCTACTTTGTGAATTCCTTCCATTTTTCACTACTAGGATAAAAGCGCCAGTTAGAGGACAGGCACCAGTATAGAGACCAACGTTTACTGCAATGGAGTCCGAGACAAGAACTACTGAATGGTGGTGTGATTTAGGTGAGATGCTCTATTCAAGTTACCAGGCATGCGGCTTCAAATTACACGTAGTGCTTCTCTTTTTTAATCTACGGGGCATGTGTCTGTTATGGGCCATATGTTTTTTACACAGTGAAACAAAAAATGGTAGCACTTACTTGCACACAATAATGCCATTTTCGCATGAAACTTCACCATTGGAGCTCTTGATTGTGCACTCAAAGACATCAAATTGTAGATTCCACAGGAACTCCACTCAAATCCCATCTCGATATACTTAAATTGGTGCCTTTACCCTAGAGAACCTTTAAGACTTTCCAAAAATCTTAAGTTGTGAACAATGTTAAATTCAATTCTTGTTCTATTAAATATTAAAAAAACAATCTAAAGCTGTGAACAATGTTGGGAAAAAATCATTTTTCCAAATATACAGAAATCTTTTCTTTGAATTTTCCAAGAGAAAATTTCAAAAAATAGCTTTTATTTTTGGATTTCTACACTAGTTTTCTCTTTTTTGAGATGGGATTTCTCTTTTTCCACTTGCCCTCAACTAGCATTTTTGAAACTTACGTTCCAGGCGGCCTGTGGCTCAGGCCGCTTCACGTCAAATTTGTTGCTACACAACAAATTAATAACGCTTATCTTCTACTTTTGTCTTTTTCTCTCTTCTTCTTCTATATATTATGTGCAATCATCTCTAGTTAACAACAACAATGCGGGCCAGATGTGAAGATATTATCGTGCTATCTCACCTTTTATGGGTGCTTTGCTTCATGGAAAAAAAAAACATGAAGGCCATTGCATGGCAAATTTGAAAGCTTCGTTGTGTATGTACGTGAGTGTCAGAGAAGTTTTTCACAAATTCTCTCTTGCATACACATCCACTCACTGCATGCTTGCACATATGTTTCCCTTTCTCTTTTCCTCCCTGTGTGTGTGTGTGTGTGTGTGTGTGTGTGTGTGTGTGTGTGTGTGTGTGTGAGAGAGAGAGAGAGAGAGAGAATTCTCTCTTGCATACACATCCACTCACTGCATGCTTGCACATATGTTTCCCTTTCTCTTTTCCTCCCACCCTCTCTCCCACTCTCTCTCTCTCTCTCTCTCTCTCTCTCTCTCTCTCTCTCTCTCTCTCTCTCTCTCTCTCTCTCTCTCTCTCTCTCTCTCTCTCTCTCTCTCTCTCTCTCTCTCTCTCTCTCTCTCTCTCTCTCTATGTGTGTGTGTGTGTGAGAGAGAGAGAGAGAGAGAATTTTTTC
Source organism: Adiantum capillus-veneris (assembly GCF_014529385.1). Taxonomy (NCBI): domain Eukaryota; kingdom Viridiplantae; phylum Streptophyta; class Polypodiopsida; order Polypodiales; family Pteridaceae; genus Adiantum; species Adiantum capillus-veneris. Next base: position 34,443,212 of record NC_140941.1, read on the forward strand.
ACAAATCCCTCTCATATACACATGCACTCACTACATGCTTGCACATATGTCCCCCCCCCCCCCCCTTTCCCTCTCTCTCTCTCTCTCTCTCTCTCTCTCTCTCTCTCTCTCTCTCTCTCTCTCTCTCTCTCTCTCTCTCTCTCTCTCTCTCTCTCTCATACACACAAACGTACACATGCATAAAGCGACACCCCCTTCAACAAAACTCGTTTTTTCATCAGTCCTCTTCTATAGTGATAGATTTTGTAGTAGTAAGATCAAGAAACTCTCTCTCACACACAGAGACTTTATTGTTACAGGCACTGATGCCTCAGTAACAATTTAGTATCTTCCATTTTACCTGTAGAGACAGTAACTAAGGTTGTAGCTTTGGGCTCTAAGGGTGTATTTACACCAATACGTTGGAAGTTGTAACTAGACGGTCATGTGAAGGTAGAAAGGTTCTTCTTAGTTCTTGACATTGTCTTGCAGTTAGCTTTTCTCTTATGTAGTCGCACTGATCTCGGTGCTGTGTTGTTGTAAGCGTTTGTGGATTGATGAACATTAATTAATGCATTGCATTGTCTTCTCTATTCCATGTGTTCTTCAGTACTCTCTTATGCAGTAGTATAGTGTAGTATGCAATCTTACTGTATACCTGTACTGAAATACTGTTAGGGTGGTTTAGACGGAGGAGAGAGTTTGTTGCAAGAGGAAGACAGGACGAAACGTCGAGTAGTGATGACCAGGAAGAACCATTAAGGGGGCTTGCTACAGGAGGAGAAATCGTTGGGGTAGGGACTGAACTGCAAGAACCTGAACACACGCTGCATGAGACCTTGCCTGCAAACCAATGAGGCCAATAAGAAACTCCTCCCACAGCAGACCCACTTTTGGGACAATTGGTTAATGTACTGCTCACTCAGACAATATTAAGGGAAAGAAGACAATTGCAGTTTGTACCAGCAGGAATAGGTACTTTACCTTTTAATCCACTCCTAGTAAGAGTACTCAAGACACTTCCAATACCTCCAATGGCTGCACCAAAACCAAAGTGGGCACAAAAAATTTGAGCAAGAAAAGTCCCAAGATGCTGATAGCCATGTTGGTCATTTTCAAACAAGGTGGTTTGCAAGTGGTTATGAGGTGTTACATCCGGATGTAGTGAAAAAAGAGCACTTTGCAGCAACACTGTAGGGTAAGGCCATGGATTGGTTCTTGCAGTATGGCATGGTAGCTTTTGCTGATTATAATGATTTGAGGTAGAGATTTCTATTAAGGTTCAGGGAGGATAAAACATCTGAAGACATTTTGAAGAAGTTGAGTAAATTGAAGCAGAAATATTTGTTAGTTGAAGATTATGCACAGAAGTTCAGAAACTTAAATAATAGGTTGGAAGCAACACAATAACCTTCTATGGATCAATTGGGAGATTATTTTTGTAAGGGACTCAAAAAGGAGTTCAGAAGTGCATTAGTAGCAAGGAGACCCCCGTTAGCAAATGCATAGAATTTTACTGATTTGGTGGAAGCATCTACAAGAGCAAAAAGAAGATATGGAGGTAAGGCAGAACTTAAGGAGAATAAGAAAAAAAACTGACTTAAGACTCAGAGTCAGAAGAGTGAGAGTCAGATACTGATGATTCATATCAGGATACTGTAGTTGACACTGATAGTGATGAGGAGGAAGATTGGTCAAAAAAAAAGAAGAGAAGCAAGAAAAGAAGAAGTAGAAGAAAGACAAGGGTAAGAATAAGAATGATAGGAAGCAGGGAAAGGAAGCAATAACTGCCAATTTAGTTAGCAAAATAATTCAGGAGAAATTGTAGACAATTGGAATGAATCAATTTGGAATGTCAGCAAAACCATATTGCCAGGTTTGTCAAAGGTTTTGTCACAAATATAAAAACTGTTATTATAATCCAAATTTCAGAGGAAGAAGACTTGAGTATATTACTCAGAAAATGAGGGAGGCAGTTGCAAATGTGGTAGCTCCTCAGGGTGCTAATAGGAGATATTAGGGACCTGCACCTCAAAGAAGGTTCCAGAATCCCAATAATTGGGGATATCAAAACAGGAATCATAACAATATTCAACAGTCACCATGCAATTATTGTGGGTCATGGGACACAGGCAAGGACCTGATTGTGAACTCTGGTGTAGATATCAAAATGATAGGGGAATCAAGTACAATAATAACAATAATAATCGACCTCCATACCAAAATAAGCCACTTCCACCACAATAGCAACAGAGACCTCCAGGTCATGCTAATTTAGTGATTTTGGAAGAGTGAATTGAAGAAGCATGGACTGAGGAAGAATGTATAGAGAAAAAAGCAGAGTTTCCCAAAGAGAAACAGCAAACTGATCAGCAGGTGCAGGAGAGCAACCTGACTCAGGAAGCACCTAGGCATTATAATTGTGACTACACGGCTTGTATCCTGATTGAGGATATTCGAGAACCCATTGGATGTACTGATGTCATGGTGCTCAGTAGGGCAAAGGCCAAGGTTGGAAAACCCATCTTGGAAGAAGTGGACAACCCAGACAGTTTGAACTGGAAAGAGAAAAAAGCAGTAAGGATAGGGGCACTCAAGGAAGTGCAGGACTCTCAGAGAGGAGGTGTACCACCGAGGATTGGAATTTTGTTATAAGATCATTGGATGATCAGGGAAGAAGGACTTCAAATCATAGTACAACTGTACTGCAAGAACAAGTTGGTGGTGTCAAATTTTATGAAGCTTTGTTATCAACTCCATTAGCTATGATAGTGCAGCAAATGTTGAGGCTGGTACTTGCATTTTCACAACAATTGTTAAAGAGAATTATTAAGGAAGTAGCAGGAAAGAATCAGGAAACGGGGATGTATACTGAGGAAACTATTTGTGGGTATGCTTGTGAAGTTCAACCTTTGGATGTTGATTATAAGGTACCTGTAGTTGGGGCTTCCATTGGAAAAGTTTTTTTCCATGGTGTACTCTTGGACGAGGGGTCAGGAGTTAGTATCCTCCCAGAGTCAACTTGCAAAAATTTGAATCTTTTGAAGTGGGATCCAGCTCCTTTTCAAGTGAAAATGGCAAACCAAAAGAGGGTTCAAGCTTTGGGAATTTTGAGAAATTTGCAGATCTTAGTTGGGGGACTACAATTTGTAGCCAACTTTGTAGTACTAAGGTTGGAAGAATCTATTCGTTCTTATCCAATAATGTTGGGAAGACCATGGTTAAGAGCAACAAGAGTAAAACAGCTAAAACAGTTATGGGGTGTAGACTCCATTGTGCTCAAAAGAGGTAAGAAGAAATTCAGAATGCAAATGGATACCAGAAAGGTAATACCGCCAGGAAGAATTGAGAGGATGTAGAGGAAGAATTTCTAATAACCAATTCATCAGTGGTACTTATTTTTGAAGTAGATGTGCAAAAGATAGCAACTATGTATGTTTTGCAGAATCAAGATGATGGGTTGAAGTCTTTGAATCAGGAAGCACTGATTGCTCAAGGTACACAATCATCTACCGAATTGGGCAATGAGTTATTGAAAAATTTGCAAATTTGTGGATTCTGTCTGCTTTACTGCTTTACTACTATTGAAGCAGTAAAGCAAGCAGAAAGAGCTTTTGTACATCAGATGGAAAGAGCTGCTAGGGTCACTCAGGATGAACTGTAGGAATTAAACTTGAACACTCACGAGGAACCACAAACAGTGAAGGTGTCAGATGAACTGTATGAAGAGTTTAGGGAGAAATTGAAGGAGTTGTTGCTAGAATTTAAAGATGTTTTTTCATGGAAATATACAGATATGAAGGGAGTAGATGCTAGATTTTTTCAACACAAAATTAACTTGAAAGCAGATGCAGTTCCAGTGATACAACAAAGATACAGGATGAATCCTAACTATGCCAAACAGGTTAAAGAGGAGATTGATAAACTGCTGGCTGTGGGTTTCATTTACCCATTGGATAAGGTCACTTGGCTATCCACCACTTGTTTTTGTTCCCAAGAAGAATGAAAAGATCAAGGTGTGTGTAGATTATAGGAAATTGAATGCTGCTACAGTGACTGATCCATTTCCATTACCTTTTTTTGATGCACTGTTGGATGCAGTAGCTAGACATGAACTTTATAGTTTCCTGGATGGTTTTAGTGGATACAACCAGATTTTAATGGCACTGGTGGACAAGGAGAGAACAGCTTTTGTAACTGAGTAGGGAGTTTATACTAGCAATGTGATGACATTTGGCTTAAAGAATGGTTCACCAACATTTCAGAAGGTGGTACAGTGTGTGTTTGTTGAATTCCTTACAACATTTATGAGAGTTTTTTTGGATGATTTTACTGTTTTTGGAAAGAAGCACGAGCATCTTGAGCACTTGAGGTTGTGTTTTCATAAATGCAGGGATTTCAACCCAGCCAAGTGTGCATTTGCAGTTAAGAGAGGAATTCTCTTGGGACATGTAATTTTTGAGAAAGGAGTATCTATAGATCCAAGTAAGGTGGAAGCAATCAGTATAGCACCATGACCAAGGACAATTAAGCAACTGGCTAGATTTTTGGGTCAAGTGAAGTGGCATAACAGATTTTTGAGATATTTAGCACATGTTTGTACACCACTAGCAAAGCTTACAAAAAGATACAGTATTTGTATGGGGAGAAGAGCAGGGAAGAGCATTTAGGATTTTGAAGAAGATGTTGACAGTAGCAACAATTTTACTTGTTCCTGATTGAAAATTACCATTCCATATTTTTGTGGATGCATCTCATGTGGCAGTGGGTGCAACATTGATACAAGAAACCAGAAGATGTTGGTTTAGACCATTTTGTTATGCAAGCAAAGTATTGACACCCGCAGAGAAGAATTACAAAGTGACTAAGAGAGAATGCTTGGGAATGATCTATGCATTCCAAAAATTTAGACAATATCTTTTGGCTAATATGGTAATATTTTATGTAGATCATCAAGCCCTTATTTATTTGGTGAACAAACCACATCTGTCAGGAAGATTGGCCAGATGGATACTACTTTTGCAGGAATTTGAATATGTGGTAATAGATACTCCTGGTAGACTTCATGTTTTGGCTGACTATCTCAGTAGATTGGAAACTGGTGAGACTGATCTTTTAGGTGTACCTGATCAATTACCCGATTTAGATTTGTTTTTAGTCCAAATGACCGACCAATCAGGGGATTGGTATGATGACATGTTTCAGTTTTTGACTGAAGGGGTGTTACCTGATACAATGACCAAAGATCACAGGAAGAGAATGGCATTGAAGAGTAAACCATTCACAATTATTGCAGGACTCTTATATAAGCGAGGAATTAATAAGATGATACGGAGATGTGTTCCTCAATTTGAGCAGAAGGCAGTACTGGCAGAGGCTCATGCAGGTAATGCAAGGGGACATTTTTCAGTAGAGGTAACTGCAAGAAAAAATATTCCAGGCAGGAATTTGGTGGCCAATAGTAATTAAGGATGCTCAGGAGTTCAGTAAGAACTGTTTATTGTGCCAAAGAGAGGGCAGGCCATTGAATGTGGATAGAATGCCATTACAACCTATTTTTCCTTTAGAACCATTCCAGAAGTGGGGGTTGGATTTTGTTGATCCAATCAAACCACGTGCAATATTTACACTGAACAAATATATATTGGTTGCAACTGACTATTGTACAAAGTGGGTTGAAGTAGTGGCTTTGAGAGATAATAAAGCAAAAAGTGTATCCAAAGTTTTGTACCAAAACATCATGACCAGGTTTTGTTGTCCCATTGAGCTAGTTTCTGATCAGGGAGGACATTTTATCAACAAGATGATTAATAAATTGATTGAACTGCATATGAGATTACATAAGAATTCAATGTTATACTATCCCTAGGTCAATGGACAAGCAGAAAGTACCAATAAGATTTTGGTCAGGATTATCAGGAAGGTGGTTAATCAAAACAGGACAGATTGGGATGAGAAATTGGACTCAGCACTATGGGCTTTCAGAACAGCATATAAAGTGACTACTGGCATGACAACATTTAAGCTGGTGTATGGGTTAGAAGCATTGGTACCCATGGAATTTATAGTTCCAGGCCTCAGGGTTGGAGTCTAAGAAAAATTACCCCTTGAAGAGTCAGTCAATTACAGGAAGGAGGCTTTACTGAGGTTGGAAGATGAAAGAAGCCATAGACAATATGTTGCAGATATTATTCAACAAAGAAGACAAGCTTGGATTAACAGAAATATCAAGTTAAAATATTTTTTTTCAGGTGATTGGGTGTTGGTCTATAACAATAAATTAGGATTGAGGCCAGGCAAACTCAAACTCAGGTACTTGGGGCCATTTCAAATAGTCAGGCCAGTGGTACCAAATACTTTCAAATTGTCTAATCAAGTGGATAAAATAATTGAAAAGCCAATTAATGGATTCTGACTTAAACCATTTTTTGGACAAATCATTGGGAATCAAGGGGGACATCCTATTAATGATGAATTTGGGAGACTGACTAGTTATGCATGCAAAGGGTAACGCACAATCACCACCTTGTGTACAACAAGCCTGTGCGTTTTACAAAGGGGGTGAAAATGTCAATAGTTTGCAACTCGTCTGCAATGATGGCCTGGATACACGAGAACAGGAAGAAGTTGCATCTACACTAATGCGATCTGCAAGGAAAACTCGCTATCAAGGTCCAACAGTGCGAGACCAAAGTTCAGATTATGAGCAGGAAATGGTTACTGCTACTCGCATGGTACAGCTTGCAAGGGACGATATATTTTCTGATTATACTGTTCTTGACTTCAGGTATGATTTAGAGTATACTGAGGTAAATGATTTATGGCTTGGCAGTATTTCGTTTGCTTGATTTTCCAAGATTGCAGATAAATGATGGACAGGTTTTCAAACAGGACTATTTGACTGAAGAGTTAGTTGCCAAGGTGTTTGACCTTTCTATAGCAGATGATAATGAAGTCAGTAAGGCAACTGAAAAGGATATGACTAGGGATTTTGGTCAGTCTCAGGGAGAAAGGCATTATTATCAGTATGAAGAATTCAATCAAACTTCAGCAGGTCAAGTGGTTTATCGAGAGAGTCTTTTTGCTGGTGAAATCAGAATACATCAATAGAGAAAACTATGACATTTTGTTGGCTGCTGAGAGTGGTAGGCAAATAGGGTGGGCCAATATTTTATTTGACATAATAAAGTTTGAAATTGACACAAAGCAAAAAAGGAAGGACAGAACTACTAAGGTTGGGCCTTATCTAGCTGCTATCTTTCAATATGTGAATAACAAAAGTATTTTGCAGGGAAGAATGTCTCAAATTCCAACACAGATGTCTGAAGATGCAAGAAATACAGTGAGAAGGGAAAAGACAAAAAGTGCAATTTGATCATAGGTCTTTGCAAATGACTACAGATGTTCAAGACCTTTTATCCGCAGATTATTCACAACAAGAGTCTTTGGATGCAGCAGAGAATAAAATGGATAGAGATTTTGGAGACTTATTTACTGACACTGCAGTCCATTTGAGTGACAAACGTGTTATGTCTTCAACTGCTAAAATAGGTTTCAAGATCAAAAAATTAAAGGACAAATTGGCAGAGCAGAAGGAACCTGTAATAATGTTTGGGGATCAAATTCTAGAGAGACCTACAATTTCTAAGGCTCAGTTTTCTACTGTGTCATTCGATGAAGTGCAAAATGCACTAAAGCTGGTTAAAGAACATGTTGAGCAGCAATCTCTAGATCTTACCTTTTTGAGTAGAGTGAATGATGGTCTGCATACTGAACTGAAACAGATTAAAGAGGGATAAAGGATAAAAAGGCTCAGACTGAAATTGAACTTTTGAACAAAAAAAGTTCAGGAATTGACTGAAAGTCAGGAACTCATGCAAGAGGAGTTGAAATCCTATAAACAGGTAGTGTCCTTCAGAGAGAAGACTTCAGTAAAAATTTCTCAGTGGAAGGAGGAGTGGTTTCAGATACTGCAATAACACCTAACAGAAATGTCTATTGTCAATGCTACATTGGAAAGTAGCAACAGAGTCTTGTTACACAGGGTTGCAGCTTGCAAGAAAGTTGAAGAAAAGATCAGAGATATGTTTGATGAAGAGCTAGATGTAGATGGTTGGTATGTCAGCTCAGGGGATATCGACAAAATGAAAAATGAAGTCATGTAGTATATGAAAGGGGTGTGGGAACAGATTCAGATTAAAATTTATGATGTTGTGATTAAACCTTATCAATATTTTGCAGAGGAGGAGACAAAAGAGGAAATTATTATCTTGAGAGACAGCATACTAAGCTAAAGGAGCAGTATGCACAGTTGCAGCAGCAGGTACAAATAGATGTGCAAATCGATACGGCAACAAATGATGCAGATCAGACTACAGTTGAAGTTGAAGTTCATAGTACAGTTCAAGATGAAGTACAAGGTGCAGTTTCAAATGGAGTTACACACAATGGAGATACATGTGATTAGCACCAACGTGAAGACCCATTGATGAAAATTGATAATTAATGCCAGAAGATCCAATTATTGAGGTTATATTAACGAAAGGTGATGATGATGTCAATGCACAATCAAGAGGAGTGGCAAAAACTAAAGAAACAGGTGTTCAAGAGCAGTAACTTCATTTTGGTTTTCATGTTTTTATGTCAAGGGTTTTTTGGGTTCTTACAATGTTTTGCAAACATTGCCCACGCGGTGTGCCAAGTGTTACAGGCATTGATGCCTCAGTAACAGTTCATTACTTACCTATAGAGACAGTAACTAAGGTTGTAGGTTTGGGCACTAAGGGTGTATTTACACCAGTACTTTGGAAGTTGTAACTAGACGGTCATGTGAAGGTAGTAAGGTTCTTCTTAGTTCTTGACGTTGTCTTGCAGTTCAGCAATTAGCTTTTCTCTTATGTAGTCGCACTGCTCTCGGTGCTGTGTTGTTGTAACCGTTTGTGGATTGATGAATAGTAATTAATGCACTGCATTCTCTTCTCTATTCCATGTGTTCTTCAGTACTCTCTTATGCATTAGTATAGTGTAGTATGCAGTTTTATTGTATACCTGTACTGAAATACTATTAGGGTGGTTAGCCCCTATTATGCAAGAGAAAATAGGAGACAAAATGCTCACTAGTTTATATAAACTAACATCAAACAAAGTGTCAATTTTTCATACAAAATGGTGGATAAACCAAAATAGGAGACAAAATGGGCAAAAGTCCATAGATTGCATAAAACATAGTGTCCAAGATCTTGGAAAAAATGACAGATAGCCTAAAGTGGGAGACATATTTCATATATAAACAAGGCTAGAACCCCACCCTACAAAAAACTCTGCTATGAATCCTTAAGATCCGTGGTCCAGCATATTGAACACTGCAAGGTATGTGTTCTGGCCAAATAGTGAGCATGGCATACACACATCCCAGGTCTAGGACTGCACTTTGAAGACAACTCTGTGTTGATCGGCCATTGGTATCCAAAGGGTCTAATAGTGATAATCCTTGTACCTCTATTGCAAGTGATGTTGAAAGACTCATACACAACCACCACGATAAGAAATTTTGGATAGTTCATCAATCTACAAAAGAAGAAAGATCATTAGTTTTCAAGCAAGAATATAGATAAAGTATAAGAAAAAAAGCTTTCATCATTGCTACCTTAGGGCCTCAGAGTCCTCTACTATATGGACAGCCCTATATGCCGTCACTTGGCTCCTCCACAAAGATGGATCCGAAGTATATTTCATTATTAGCTTCAAAAGTGATACTACAAAAAACCTAATTATGTCATCATAACGACAAATCTATCTTAGCTAGGATTTGGGCAAGTACATTATACACTTTATAACTCACTATTGCATGTCTCGCCATCTTCATAGAAAAGTTAGTGATTGTTCAAGAAATTAAACATAAAAGTAGCAAATATATTGTAAATATATGCTATGTACATTTTCTATAATATAAAAATCATGTTATGACCTTTGTTGGCTTGTCAATTACAACACTTCTTTGTAGACAAGATTCAAATCGTATGCCTTTGCACTTGTAATTACATTGGACAGGACCATTTCAGAATTTTTGACCATAATCTTGATGGGAGAGGAAGACCTTACGTGGGAAATTGCAACATATAGCTGGCCATGAGTGAAAACGGGTGTACTTAGATATAATCCAAGTTCCAAGAAGCTACCCCTGTGATTTGTTGATTTTCATAGCATATGCCTATCTCACAGGAAGTTTTGGCACTTCATGTCAAAAGACAGCCCTTCTTTGCCTCCCATAAGAAAGTCGATCCTAGGTATGAAAACTCGATCCCCAGTGTGTGAGCCAGTGGTAATTTGTGCCTCAATCACCCTGTTATGAAATTTATTACATATGAGCCTCATCCCATTGCATAATCCATGCCTCGGATCTAAGTTCCAATGTAGCATGATAGGAGCATTCTCTTTCAACCATAAGGAGTGTGGTGGAAGTCCCTCCCCCTAGATCCAAGTTGTTGATGAACTCATTCATGTAGATAATGTTGTCGCATTCAGATGCACACACTCAATTGAATTAATATACTCTTTGCATGTGTGAACCATATGTTGTAGAGCCACATTATTTATAACATCAAATTACTTATTGTGTGGGGCTAGTATTTCCCTAACCTTTAAAAATCTTGAATGGTTTCAAATATTTTCTAAGCCTCCATATATACATATTATAAGTGCATCCAAAGAGTTTTGTGGAAGCAGCATACATGGTGACAAACCTACCTTATCCTCCAATCCTGCATCATGTATATCACATTTGCCAATACTAAGAGTCCATTGCACAAAGTCTCTTTCTACTACATTGTCATTACCATAAAGCACTCGCATGTTCTCTGATGGATTGTAGAGTTTTTCTGTTGTGTCGTATATGAGAGTGACATAAGGAAGCATCAACAATGTTTGCACGACACCCCATGTGAACCACATGCAAAATCTCTCTAAAGTCACCTACCAACAAAACAACCTTACCACCAAACAAATCATCCTTTCGAAAAACATCTCTCAATGTTTGGTTGAGTGCTTTAAAAGCATGCCTTTGTGTCATGGGAGCTTCATCCCATATAAGCAATGAAGACCTCCTCGAAATCTCGGTAAGTGATTGTTTACCTTGTTATTGCATGTTCACTGGGCGGTTAGTTGTAAGGGAATTTTGAACCTCGAGTGCATTGTTCTCCCATTGTTAAGAAGTTGAGCTGCAATTCTTGATGATGCACATGCTAAATCAACTTTCTGTGATCCTCGTATTTTTGAGAGCAACACATTATAAAGATATATCTTGTCAATTCCTCCAAGCCCATCCAAAAAGAATGATGCTCCCTTGCCTGTCTCAATAGCATCAAGCACTTGATTATAAGACTCATATTGCCCCTGATTCAAAGATTGTTCCATCGAAGTAGCCAATTCACTATGTTGTTGTGAATCATATAGCAGCTCCTCAGCAAGCATCCCATGCTCCCTCGAGGACAACAGTGTACAGTTTATCTTTGGCATTCCATAGTAGTCAAAATTTCTTTTATCATAGTACAACAATCAGCTCTCCAAGTCAAGCAGTGCTTCGTTTTGTGCAGTACGATCAAAAACATGTGCATCATTGTCAATATGCTCCAGTCCAACATAACTTAGTCCTCAATGCACCAGGAAATATCTGTTCTCGCAAAACACCAAAATGACCACAAACAATAGACGTAACTACAATCCATGCTCTGAAAGGAGGCTTCTTCCAAGCATTGAAACCATTCTTCATCATTCTGCAATAGACCTCTTGCATTGCGAGCTTCTTTAAACGTGTCATAGACCCGCCCATTGAAAGTTTGTATGTCCTCAAAAGATTGACAAACCTTGCATTTAGTGATCAATATCCATAAGTAACATAAATCTCGTGTTGAGGGAACAATGTTGAATATCCTACCAATCATGTCACCTTGTTGCCTATGCGCCCAAGTTTTCTCTTTTGAATTCTAGATCCACTAAGTAGGGAAGTTAATGTACAGAAGCTCATTCATTTCCGGATACATCTCATTTGCAATAAACCAGTCTATGAGCATTGTTTTCCGGTTGGCTTCATTATCTACTACACTTTGCACCGTGGTTGTATTATTAAAAGGGATAGAATTTGTAGAGGGAAATTACCTTGCAGTCATTGGATATCGGGCTTCTCTTGATGCAAATCAAATCCATATAGTCGCCATATACCCTCTGAGATTGGCATGTAGCGCACCTCAAGATAACTTTTGATCTCATCAAGGGCACCTTCCTCCATCTTGGAGTACAACAATGGCCCTATCATGTTCCTTGTACACATATTTATAGAGTAATTTCACAGTTGAGATAGTGGAGCATATCTAAACATTGACATGTGCCTTGTATCTCAACGATAGAAAGTGATTGTATGGAACTATCCATCGATTACTTAATTTCTTGCATATTACATAATTCCCATCATCACGTCACATGTATGCTGGGTATCCATCTCCATCCACGGTAGTCGACACATTGAACTTTTGAGGGTATTTGAATTTGCATCTTTCATTTACCATGCAAAGAGAATTTGCATCCAACAACCCACATGAATTATGCACATTAAGTCGACTAATTATATCATGCAATCACTTATAAAAGCCTTGATTCTTCCATACTGTTGTATGCATCCACAATATATTGCTGCAGCAACCTTCCACATCGTAACAGACAATGCACTATGTCATCCCTGATTTGTAGTCTATATTTGTAGTATTGCATTTGACTAACAAACTTTGTGGCTCTATCTGTACATTGTATATAAGGATAACATCCATCTTCACCATTTGAAAACATATAATAGAGACATATATGATCAGTGTAAGGTGTCCACTGCAATAATTTAATACGATGTCATAATGGCCTATGTTGGTCTCATCACCTTGCCCAAGCATGATTGCTGGGGGATTTCTGCAACATTTGTACCACCATATGGAGCAAGATACTACCGTCCACGTGCGTGATCATTATTGAAAACCATCATAACTTTTTGCATATTACTACTGGAATTAGGGTTGCAAAAAAACACACACAGCTTGGAGAAGATGAAGGAAGCTCAAGGTAGTCAAGAGAGATTTTATTACTTAGTGTGTAATGGAAAGATAGATAGCCCTAGTATGATGGGTGAATACAATGCACAGGGGGAAAAACCTCCTAGTGAGGAAAAAAATGCCCCGGCGGTCCTAAGTGTGTTCACACATCACTACCACAGGTATATGGTAACAAATCCCCCCTGGAGTGATGCGGTGAACAAGAGCTGGCACATAGAGGAAAGAGAAGTGCCATGCCCTGAGGACATGATCAACCCACAAAAAGAAGTAAGCCCAAAGCTTTGCAGAAAGCTTCAAACTTCTTACGAGACAATGCCTTTGTGAAAAGATCTGCAAGGTTATCTTGTGTTGGCACGTAAGCCAAGCTTATCTCTCTTGTTGAGATCCTCTCCCTGACATAGTGGTAATGCACCTCAATGTTCTTTGTGCGAGCATGAAAAACTGGGTTCCTCACAACGACCAATGGGTTGTGACTGTCAGTGTAGATAGTGTCAATAGTGTCCTATCCAACACCCAAATCAACCATAAGGCGTTTGAGCCATACATACTCAACCGTAGCTGTGAATACTGTGATGTACTCAGCCTCACAACTAGAAGTGGCCACAGTAGGTTGCTTCTTGTTCAACCATGATATACATGAATTGCCAAGCATGAAATAAAAACACTTGTGGACACTTGCGTGTCAAAAAAACTAGCCCGATCTGAGTTGGAAAAAGCATGTAAGTCTGGAGGCAATGATTTTCCCTTGGGATAAAACAAGGCAAGGTGTAGAGTACCACTCAAGTATCCAAAAATCCTCTTGAAAACCTACCAATGCTTAGACCCTGGGCTATGCATAAATCTGTTGATCTATGAGAGTGCAAACCAAATATTCGGCCTCGTGTTACATACATAAAGAGTGACATCTGCAAGATCACGAGCGTCATGAAGACTCAATTTCAAACCTGTTTCCATGGGAGTGACAATAGGTTTGTAATCCTCAAGTCAAAACTTACATAGCAATGTCTCTATGTAACTTTTCTGACACAAGGCAATACCACCATCACACTGCTTAAACTTTATACTCAAGTAATGATGCAATAGCCCCAAATTTTTCATCTTGAAAGTAGCATTCAAATCAGTCTTAAATTCAGCAATATCTCTCTCATTTGGTCCAATGATCAACAAATAATCCACATATAGAATCACAATGAGAAGTATATCACCCTCACGCTTTACATACAATGTGCTTTCTATTGGACTGTTACAAAAGCCTCGTTTGATCAAATGAGTGTCAGCCTTCTCATACCAAGCACGAGTAGATTGCTTCAACCCATACAAAGATTTATTACATTTGCACAACTTATCCTCTTGTCCTTTCTTGACAAAACCGTGAAACTACATTACATAAACTTCCTCAAATATGTCACCATTCAAGAAAGCAATAACAATGTATGATTGATGTACATCCCAATCAAAATGAGTTGTCAATGCACACAGAAAACGTACATTAGTCATACGACAAGTGGGAGAAAAAGTATCTTCATAATCTATGCCTTTTTGTTGTGCATACCCTTTGCAACAAGTCGAGCCTTATAGAGATCAACTTGTAAACCCACTTCATACCAATGGCCTTTTTGCCACGAGGCAAATCACATAAAGTCCATGTGTCATTTTCTATAAGTGCATCATATTCTGATTGCATGGCAACCATCCAAGTTTTGAATTCTGCGCTTTATCAAACGACAGAGGTTCCTCAACATCATGTAAGCTAGACACAATCAAAGCATAAAAATGTGATGCATAAGATGCATGGCAAGAGCCTGAACGAGTACGACTAGACAAAGGTGCATCCAATTATTGTCACGCAATGTATGCACCAGCCATTTTGGCATACCTCTAGCCTGCTCATGTGCATTCCTTTCCTCATCAAGTACATCATGTACATTTACATCAGTAATAGGCTCATCTGTAAAATTTTCAAAACCCCTATAGGTTGTACATTTGCTTCATTGAAATTTACATTCATACTTCCAACACTGAAAAGAGGCAACAAAGTGTCATAGATGTCATGTGAGCTTACATTACTGTCTCTAGTACATGACAACAAGGGCTCAACAGAATCTTTCGCAAACATAACATCCTCTGAAACCAAAATACGCTTTGTTTGTGGATGATACAACTTGTAACCTTTCTTTTCATCACTATAACCCACATAAATACATTTGACAGCCTTATCATCCAATTTTCTACATTGTGTTTGTGGCACCAACGCATATGTCAAACAGCCAAAAACACGCATGTGCTCAATAAAAGGCTTTCTATCATGCCATGCTTCATATGGAGTAATAGACTGCAAAGCTTTCGTAGGACACTTGTTTAGTACATAAGTGGCACACATGATGACCTCAAGACAAAAAGAATGCGGCAAAGCTTGACTTTTGACCATACATCGTGCCATTTCCGTAAGTGAATTGCTTTTTCTATCAGCAACACCATTTTGTTGAGGCGTATAAGGCTCTATACATTGGTGTTTTATTACACGATTAGCCAGAAATGCATTAAATTCATGAGATATATACCCCCCCCCCCCCCCCCCCCCCCCCCCCGATCGAAATGGAGGGTACCTATAGTACATTGGTAGACATTTTCAGCCATAGCCAGAAATTGTTCGAACCACATAAATACTTTGAACTTCGCTTTAAGCGGAAATACCCATGCATGCCTAGAGTAATCATCAATGAAAGTCACCGAGTAAAGGTAATTTCCAAGGACGGAGTTTGCATGGGCCCACAAACATCACTATGCACAAGCTGCAACTTGCATGTGGCCCTAATTGAACCATCCTTTGGAAACTTAGAACACTGCATCTTATCTAAAATACAGCCTTCACAAACGTGTTTGACAGGTGCTTTAAGAGGCGGCAAAGAAGAAATCATATCAGATTTCTGCAAACGCAGCAAACTGGCAAAAGTCAGATGATCAAAACGAGCATGCCAAAGTTTTGTATCTGAAATAGCCTTTGAATCCAAAACTGCATTTGCAAAATTCTGTCCACACTTGTCATACAAAGTGATCTTATACAGTCCATGGCATAAAACACCAAATACAACAATTTGATCATCGAAATTGAGATCATCTACTGTACATATGTCATCCAAAAATTTGACTACAAGCCCATGTCTAGCAAGTGCAGATACAGACAAAAGATTCTTCTTGATCCCAGGTACATATAGTGCATCAACAAGTGTGAAAGAACTACCATTTGAAGCAATAAGCAGGATCTTTCCAACTTACTGAATCGGATAAGAGGCATTGTTGGCACAAGTAACTAAATTCCCATGAGGGACAGACTCAAGAGAGATGAACAAATCATGATGTGAGGTAATGTGCTTTGTAGCACCACTGTCAAAATACCACACATGTGAATCTGCAGCAATTGACATGCATGCATCATTGGCAGCTGGATTATAGGTACACTCTGCACTAAAAGCTCATCTTGCATCAATATCAGCATCAAAGTCTCCTTTCACCAAAGACTCAACAATAGCGGCATTTGTAGTGGAACCACCCTCTTTCTTCTTAGCCTCTTTGTCCTTCAACATAGGACACTGCTTGATCAAGTAATCATTAGCTTTACATTAATGGCAACTCATCTTCTTTTTGCCCTTATCACCAAAATTTTTAGACGAATTGTTGCCAGGAGAAGCATTAGGAACATGTGATTTTCCACTCGCAGATGAACCATAAGAAGTGGATGCATTGTTGTTACCACCCTTTCTTTGAGTAGCAATAAAAGCCTGTTCAACTGCACGCTCTCTACTCCTTTTTTTTTTTGGATAGTGACTCTTGCAGCAGTACTGTGCACAATGCATCAAACTTGACAACTTTAGGATTTCCTTGGGTCATAAATCTCCAAGTACTAGCGAAAGTTTGGTAAGAGTCTAGCAAGGCATCACGAATAGTCTGCACAAGGGAACTGTCTGAAATGACTTCACCTACTGTAAAAATAAGTTGCTCATTGATATCCTTGACACCAGCACAGAAAGTGTCCATATCATCTTCCTCATGCTTCCATAAAGACCAGCCAGAATATCCCAAGTCTGTTTTGCAGATTTCATTGAACGAATGTGAGGAGTAATGGTGCCCTTCACAGAAAACGCAATCAACGCATGAGCTTGCACATCCTTTACATCCCAATGATCTTGTTCTGTCATAGGCATAGCAACTCTAACAATAGAAATGCTTGCAGCAAGACCTGCAACATCTTTAACATCGCCTACATCCTCAGAACTAGGGTGTACATCAATGCACTGTACAATATTCTAGATGCCCTTTGACACAAGAACATGTTGCATCATGTAAGCCCACATAGGGTAATTGTTCCCATCCAATCTATCCTCAGCAGCAAACATCTTGAACACATATGTGTTGTCGTTAGCCATGGTAAATGTTGCACCTGATGTGAAAACTACCCGAAAATAGGAGAAATAAAGCGGGAATAGCACATGTTATATAGCACAAACCGTAGACGACTGTAAGAGACCTGTTATGCAAAAATCAACATTGACAAAAATTCTACACAAAATGACGAAATAGCATGTCCAGTAACTACCTGTAGTGGTAACAGAGGCCAAAATGAGTCCGACTCAAAAATCTGAGCAAACTTAGCTCTACGAGCTACCCCAAAAAATTTGTCGACCAGAGAACGCTTGCTAAAGCTCACTAAAATCGAATAAAGTGAGCAGGTGTGTGTTGGAGCTGCTAGCAACTAAGCGCGGGAGGACGCAACCTGTTCTGATACCAATTGTTGAAATTAAGGCTACAGGAAAATACACACAGCTTGGAGAAGATGAAGGAAGCTCAAAGCACACAAGAGAGAGTAAATTACTTAGTGTACAATAGAACAATAGATAGCCCTAGTATGATGGACATATATACAATGCACGGGGAAAAAAACCTCTTAGTAAGGGAAAAATTGCATCGACGATCCTAAGTGTGTTCACACACATCACTACCACATGTATATGGTAACATTTACCACTTTGCATAAAGATTGGACCAGAACATAAAGCCTGGGCATATGGATTCAAACGATGCATCATAAATTCTAGGCTTTCTTAAATATCTCTATTTACATTTGGGACATGATGCATTCTATTATGTAATTCATTCTCAAAGTCAAAAAAAGAAAGCTCAGCAAAGCGAGGAATCTTGTTTACACTCTCTTAAGGAACTAAAGGAGTGATATTGTGATAAATGGAACCATGAACCTTGAAGCTATAAACTACTCTTCTTTGAGAAAGAGATTCATCCACG
This sequence comes from Adiantum capillus-veneris, assembly GCF_014529385.1. Taxonomy (NCBI): domain Eukaryota; kingdom Viridiplantae; phylum Streptophyta; class Polypodiopsida; order Polypodiales; family Pteridaceae; genus Adiantum; species Adiantum capillus-veneris. The sequence continues at coordinate 34,461,580 of NC_140941.1, forward strand.
TGAGCCAAAGATGCAAGAGCCATTGCACTATTGTATGACCTAAAATAAGTTAAGAAATTCTTGCTTAGTGCATTATTGCCTTGCATCAACTCTATCAACTCTAAAGGTGGGTCACTCAATGGTGGTAAGGAAACTTTGCTTGAAGAGCGAAAGTTATTGCCTTAACTGGACAACTAAACTTTCCCTCTATTTTCCAAGCAAGAGGGCCACAATGAGAGCATACATAATTGACACCTCCCAAGTTATGGAGCAAACGTTTTCCATGGACTAAAGGTAGCATTGAGGCATGTCTCAAGGTAGAGGTCTCAGTATATAAGCAATGAATAGGAAACAGCGTTTCTCTACTTTAGAGAATTCGCCATCTTGAAATACAATGGTGGATTCTCTTTACAGTGCTCCATGATTGCCTTCCAAAATGTTGATTTCTTCCATTTGAACATCGACCTAAGAAATCTTCACCACATACTGCACCCCCATTATCAAAAGACAGAGGTTCCTTAACATCATGTAAGCTAGACACAACCAAAGCATAACAATCTGATGCATAAGATGCACGGCGAGAGCCTGAATGAGTACAACTAGACAAAGGTGCATCCAATTTACTATCACGCAATGTATGCACCAGTCATTTTGGCATACCTCTAGGCTACTCGTTTGCAACCATTTCCTCATCAAGTACTTTTGGGGTATAGGCGTCTGTGCCTTGCCCGGCCGCCCAGAGTCTGGGCGCCGACTGACTTGTATACCTTATACATAACATAAATGTATAGGGGGCTGCTCACTCATTGAGTCTCCCCACCCATATCTGTGTGTCGTGTGTCTCCTCCTCTCGCTCACTCTCTGTCTGTGGTGCTCCCCGATCCCCTTCAATTGGTATCAGACCGTAGGTGCGGAGGGAGCGCGTGTGAGCACAGTCACGACGACAGCGGAGAGCCAGTTTCATTCCCGAAATCGCTTCCGCGTGCCCGCACTTTCAAGAGTTCAAACAGGGTTTCGACTTCGGCATCGGCATTCAGCTTCCCGAGAGCGTTTCCATCAGGTGTCCTGCTGTTTTACGCCCCTTTCGAAGCCATCCGAGCCATCAGAAACCTCATTAGAGCTACGGTTGAGGAGCTGCATTTTTCAGCTCTCTTTTGGCAGTTTATGCTACGTTTTTGGGCGGAAACGGAGGTTTTTGGCATAGCTTTCACACCCGGACTCGGATACATGTGATCCAGGAGTCTACCTTGGGGTTTTGGCACGCTTCGGACGCGCTCGTCATATCAGAATTTTAGAATTCTGAACGCTGAATTTTCTGTAGCAGAAGTTTATTGTGTGTCGAGGATTCCACACATGGTTTGCTCTCAGATGTGAGAGTGATATTTGCTGCAAGTTTCCTCACAGGTGGGAGGATACAAAGTATGCCTTATGTGGTTTGATGCTCAGGGAGACTAATGTGATTGCATTTTGAGCTCGGCAATGTATGCCTCGAGCATGTTTTTTGGCAGTCACAGGTAGAGCAGATATTTGTGTACTAGATTTGCAGGTGTTTGCAATGATGTATGTAAAGTGTGGAGATTGGTGCATGCATATGAAGTGCGGTTTGATGCGCTTTGGTTGCTCATGGTTTTGAGCGTGCAGTCAGTTTGGTTACTAGTTTTGTGGCCATTTTACTGACAAAACTCTGGCGAAATTTTCCCAGGAGTTTTATGCGTATCATTTATGCAATCTAGGTAGAGATTGCGAGTTGCACTCAGCATTTGCATGCGGTGTTCTCTGCAGGTGGGAGATTTGTGCGTGTGTATGCATCGATACCGCACAGTGTGGGCTTGGTGATTCGTTCACGGTTTGACAGGCGTACAGTTATCTTGGCACACTCACAAGAGTGAATGTTGTGATGTATGCTTGTGTGGCTACGAGCTAGGTAGCCGGATTCGAGCACTAATGGCTTGAGGTTTTTCAGCAGGTTTCAGCTACAGGTTTACAATTTTATAGGCAGGTTTGAGGGCTTATTTGGGCGCTGAATTTTCAGCCATTGTTTCCTCTTTGGAGGTGGGCTATAGCGGGAATTGGGCTTATTTTAGCTTTCGTTGAAGTAATTGTTTTTCTATTTGTCTTAATCGTCGGCTTGGTCTATGCATGGCGAAAAGGAGTTATTTTGCAGCGTGGCTTCTCATCTAGTTTAATAACAACACTTTAAAACAAAGCCTATATCGTATCCTATACGTCACGTTACGTATTATATCATTCCTGACTTACGCAAGCAAAATACTTGATAAGCCCTCTATTGTACCTAAATTTTAGATTTAATTTTTGTATCTCATAAGGATTGATCTTGCAGGTAAAGAAAGAAGACCATGACATTTTATTTTGGGTGTTCCATCAAACCCCTATTCCAAATATCATTGATAGGCAAATGAATCGAGGAGAGGTATTGGCTGTAGATGGGAGAGGAGACTTTCAAGTTGAATAGCATCTTGCGGGTGACCTCAAAACACTAAAGTGTATGTATAATTGTGGAATGGGTGCCATGGCAAAGTCTCCATGCTTGTATTGCATGGAACCTGCAAAAGTGATGGACCGAAAGTGGTGGCGAAAGGCTCCTACTCATCACAATGAAGACTCTAATTTCCGACCAGTTCTAAATATACCACTTGTTAATGTCCATATTTGTACAATGCATGCTGTTTGCCGAATTGTAGAGAAGTTGATATATCTGTACATTGTGTTTGCTTGGAAAATAAAAAAGTCATCTGAATGACAAGTCGCTCTAGAGGCTTTGGAACTAGTTTTGTCAGATATTGGTCTACATGGGGGCAATGTGAAAATACAGCGGGACGAAAACTGGTCGACCAATGATAAAGATGTACCCTGCAAACTATCCATAGGTGGGGTCAAGGCATGCCATTTTCTATCTAAACCTCAAGGTATGAAAGATGTGAAGCTAACAAATCGAGGGAGAGTATATCACTCTACCTACATTAGCAAAGTTGAGTATATGCACTAGAAAAAACTTCATTTAGCAGTGAAAGACCAAGAGCCAACAACTCGTAATGCAAAGGGTGATGTGTGGTGTTCCATTGACATATTATTTCAAATGTGTGAGAATGATGATTGGTCGCAGGATAATCTCAGCAAGTTTAAACAGAATCTTCAACTACTGAAAAAATCCTTCAAGACAACATGGACGGATACTCAAATCACTCATTACATGGTAAATTCAAAGCGCCTCATATAGTCGTAGTACTAAGTGTGTGTTTAAAATTCTAAATAAATTTCTTCTTTTGCAGCACATTATTTTTAATCATTTTCCATACTTCATCCAAAAGTATGAGAATCCAGGTATATGGAACACCCAGGGCTTGGAGAAGTCTCATTACATGGCTAAAATGCCTACTTCAGACATACACAACACGGAGGCTCTCGAAATAAGGCAAACAGTCTAAAGGAGTTATTTCAATGGTTTTATTGCAGAATCATTCATCGCATGCAACAAAAGCAAGTATTGGCCTCCCATGTTTCAGATTTTCCACTAGGGGATGGGCAATTAAGCTATGACTTGAAGGAGGATCTGACGAGCAGGAAGGAAGATGTTACTTTTGGGCAGCTTATAGAGATGGTGCCTAAGCTAAAGCGACAGTGGAAGAGGATGGTTAACCCTATGGAGAAAGAGCCAGAGAGAGGTTCAGTAAAGGTGTTGGCAATGGATGAGCTACCAGACATTTGTCCAATAGTAGATATGTGGCATAAAAGGAAAAATTTGGGACAAGGTTATGTGGATGGCGGAGCCCAAATATGCGTCATAACACACTCATGCGTTGAGAAGATGGGTCTCACAGTGGCTTGGGTGTCAGGGTTTCGGATCAGATTGGCAAACCATCAAAAAGTAAAATGCTTGGGTGTTGTAAAGAGCTTCGAAGTGGAGCATATGATGCAAAGGCAGTGGTTGATTTTCATGTGATGCCAGCAGGGTTGGGAGCATATCCTATTATACTGGGCAGACCATGGTTACGTGCAGTGGGAGCTGTTCAAGATTGGCGACATGGTACGATTAGCCTCTATGGAAAGACAGGTACCAAGAAGCTTTATAATATGGACACAAGGAAACGATTAGAGGAGCTTTATGAAGATGAGGATGAGTCTAGTGATGAAGACTCTTCCACGGTGACAGATGAGGACAGTGATAGCACTACCAGCAGTGATGAGGATGCTGATGTTGCATTTCTTTTGATGGACAAAGAAATCCAGGAGTTTGGTTTAGTTGCATTTGCGAATGAGGTTGAAGATGAAAGTGAAGGGCCTTATGAAGGGATTGAAGGGTTGATGCAAACCAAGGTTGAGTTGTCAAAGAAGCAGGAATTGATGACACAAATGATCAGTGGAGACCTCTCAACTATGGAGAAGGATATATATTTGCACATGCTGGCTAGTTTTCCTGATTTGTTCATTGCTTCATATGAAGAGATTAGAGGGTTCAAGGGCTAAGAGATGCATATAGAGCTGAAAGAAGGTGCTAAGCCAGTGCGGCAAAGGCTAAGAAGGATGGGTCAAGAGCAAATGGAAGCCTTGCAAGAAGAGGTGGACACGTTATTGAAGGCAGGGTTCATAGTCCCTGTGGAGACCACAGAATGGGTGAGTCCAGTTGTAGTCAGTCCAAAGAAGGATGGGAAGTGGAGAATTTGTATAGATTTTAAACCCTTAAATGCAGCCACTAAGAAGAACCCATATCCTCTTCCATTCATTGATCAGATCTTGGATTCAATGGCAGGTTATGAGAGGTACAATGTGTGTGATGGTTTTTCAGGCTATTTTCAATTGAAGATTGCTCTTAAAGACCGCACAAAGACAACTTTTATTACGCTATGGGGCTGCTATTGCTACACAGTATTGCCATTTGGATTGTCAAATGGACCTTCCTTCTATCAAGAGAGAGAAAATTGGGTGTTGGAACCATTCATTGGTAGTTGTGTTAAAGCTTTTATGGATGACTTCTGTGTTTATAGCAGTAGGGTTGAACACCATGAGAAGCTGCAGATGGTATTGGCTCGATATGATGAATGTGGAGGACAACTAAATCCAACGAAATGTCATCTAGCATAGCCAAGGGTGAAGTTATTGGGCCACATGGTGTCAGAAAATGGCATTGAGGCTGATCCAGACAAGGTTGAGTCTATTATTCTTCTTCCATCACCTACGAGTATGAAGCAATTGGCAACCTTTATACACAAAGTGAAGTACATGGCAAGGTTTATTCCATTGTCTTCTCAAATTCTTTATCCATTACAACAAGTGGCAAAGCATGATCCATTGCAATGCGATGAAAACTGTGAAGAAGTGTTTCAAGAGGTGAAAGAGGTGTTAGGGGGGTTGTCAACCGTGCAGGCTCCTGATTGGGAGCAAGTGTTTTATGTAAATCCATCAGTAGGGGAGGATGCTATTGGAGCCATGCTATTGCAAAAGGGGAAGGGCAGCCATTATATGAGGCCAGTGTATTGTGCAAGCCGTGTGAAGCTGGTAGCAGAGAGAAAATTCTTGGAAGTAGAGCTAGTGATGGCCAGTGTAATATTTGCTTGTCGACGATTTCGTCATTACTTGCTACCACGACCTTTTGTTTTCTTGACGAGTTATGCCTTTTTGCCACAGTTAATTAATGGCACTAACATGTCAAATGTGGTGAAGAAATGGGTAATTGAGCTGCAGGAGTTTGAGTTCTCTTTTCTAGTGGAAGATAGTACAAGGGCTACCCTAGCTGATTTGTTGACCTACAAGGAGAATCCCCTTATTGTTAAGGAAGAGGTGGTGAGAAAGGTAGTTGAAGAAGTGCCACAGATCAGCAATGCACATGTGTTGTTATTTGATGGTTCATACAGAAAGAGCCATGATGCAGCTTCAGGGGGTATAGCACTTTATGACCCAGAGGGGAAGCTAGTATGCAAGAGAGGGTTCAAATCGGATGCTCATAGTAACAATGAGGATGAATATGCTACTCTGGAAGCTGGATTACACATTTGTTTGAAGCATGGGGTTCGAAGGTTGAGCATAAAAGGTGATGCCTTGTTAGTGGTGAAGCAAGTGCTGGGTGTGTGGAAGAGCAAGAACACCTCATTGAAGGAAATGTGCTTCAAAATTAAAGGCCTGTTAAAAAAGTTCGAAGCATGGAGCATCAGACACATTGAACGTGCTCTAAATGGAGAGGCACATGAAGCAACTCAAAGCATGATTGGGGAGCTATTTGTGTTGAGGACCACTTTACCTCTTTATCATGGCCAGGAAAGTTTGGCTCAAGAAGAGGAGTTTTTGCTAACAGGAATCATTCCAAAGGAGATTCAGAAGTTTAAGAAGTATGGCTCTGTGCGTAGAGCATACAGGTACAAATTGATTGGTGATTTCTTATACATGAAAGGGGATGATCTCGTGTTGAGACGTGTACCTTGGCAGGAGGAGCTTTACAGAGTGTTGGAAGAGAATCATGAAGGCGCATGTGGTGGCCATTTTGCTCTAAAGATCACCTTGCATAAGATTTTGCAAGAGGGGTATGTATGGCCTAGTTTGCACAAGGATGTTCACCATTGGTGTAGGTCTTGCAATAGGTGTCAAGCATTTGGGAAGAGAGTGTTGAAGCCAGAGCTACGAAAAACCATTATGGCGTTTGATGTGTTTGAAAAGTGGGGGATTGATGCAATAGGCCCGTTACCTATCACAAGCAGGGGCAAAAGCTATATTTTGACGGCAGTGGACTATCTTTCTAGATGGGCAGAGGCTATAGCAGTAAAACAGATCACTGCAAAGGATGTGGCAAAATTTGTGTATGATGAAATATGTTGCAAGTTTGGGGTGCCACTTGAGCTACTTTCAGATAAGGGGCCTGGCTTTAGAGCTAAACTGCTAGATTTTTTATGTGCAAAGATGAAGATTAGGCACCAGCATAGCACTCCTTATTACCCACAATGTAATGGCTTAAATGAAAGATTCAATGGTGAGTTGGTACAGATTCTTTCGAAAGTGACAGAGCACCAAGGAAAGAATTGGGATTTGGAATTGCCTAGTGCATTATGGGCTTACCGTACTTCGGTGAAGACAGGTACAGGGTTTACTCCATTTCATTTGGTGTATGGAAAAGAAGCACTATTGCCTGTGGAAGTAGAGTTGCCTGCGGTCAAGATGTTAGAGAAGTTGCTTGGACCGCCTAGTGATGCATTCGAAGAGAGGCTCTTACAGCTACAAGAGGTTCAGCTGGATAGGATGAGTGCATTGGAACATTATGGGCAGATGCAAGATAGGGCTTTGGCAAAGATAAATGAAAAGGTCAAAAGTAAGGGTATCAAGAAGCATGACTTGGTTTTGCGCTACATCAGTAAGCTGGACAACACCTTCCAAAAGAAGTTTCAAATTAAGTGGGAAGGCCCTTTCAAGGTAGTGGAGTGTTTTCCAAATGGCACATATCAGCTGGCTAACCTGGATGGTGTTCTACATAAGTCAAGGGTAAATGTATTGCGTCTTAAATTGTATCATGCTAGATTGATGATGGTGGAGCAAGATGAGCTGTCTGTGGAGCAAGCAATGTTGGTGAAGGATGAGGAGACCTGTGATGCAGCGAGTCTCATATCTCTCTTTGCTGCTGCTGAGCATGAATGATCTAGCAGGCTAGGGGATGGGCAAATTATGTCAGGAGTTTTTTTGATCAAGGGATTGCGCATATGTACATACACATGCATGGTGCATCGAATAAAGGATTACGCAATTTCCATAGCTAGGTGGTTACGTGGGGCCCACGTGTGTACAAGTAGGACAGGGTGTACATAGTGCAACGATTTTCACTATTATCAGTACTAGTGTGTTTTTCCTACAATAAGGAGGAGTTGGTAGCGCGTAAAACTTCTCGAGGAAGCTATCCGAGGGCTGACGACATGAGGTAAGCAGGTGCGTCAGATGGCATCCAGTGGCGTCAAGAGGCCGAACGGGGTCAATATTTGCACGTGGATGAATACGGACACAAAGTGGGTGTTTTCTTGTGATACTTATGCAGAAAGATCATCATGAGGACCACTTTTTGGGGCCACTTCATGTGGTTGCGGATGCATTATTGGGAAAAACTGATTGCCAGGTGTGCGGATGATGCAAAAAGGTGACAACTATGCACTGCGAGGTCAGTTTTTGGCCTGTTCGGGGTCCGTTTGAGGTCATCTAAAAGGCCACGGGTGCCCAACTAATAAAGCTAAGTGTGAGAACTGAAAAAACAGAGAGAAGACCAGAAAAAACGTGGAGAAGAGAGGAGGAACAGCCGCAGGTGTGTTTTTGCTCATTTTGGAGCTTGTTTTGCCCGTAAAGTGCTCATCCTAGGTCGGATTTGAGCACTTTGACATTGTAGACTGGGGTTTTGGGCCGTTCCGGACGCGATGGTGCTATCCATTTTTCCAAATTACTCATTCTTTTCCTGCTGTTTTTGCTGTGTAAGTTTCTCCTATGAGCGAAGCTTCCGCTCCAATTTCTGATTGTATCTGGTATCTTTTACCCAAATTGTGTGAGCTATTTGCCCCATTGGTGTTGGCCCAAGCTCATTTGTATCTAAACATCAGAAATTCTCCTCTTTTGAGCTGAATTTTTGGGTGTGTGTGTGTATGTCTGTGTCTCTGTGTGGAGTGGGCAAGTGGATAGTCTCTCTCCTCTCACTCCATAGGTGTGTTTCCTATCTCGGCCAGGTGGTTATGTAAGCCGAGTGGTGCCCCATAGTGTGTGTGTGTGTGTGTGTGTGTGTGTGTGTATCTTCCCAAGAGTGTGTGTCGGGTTGTTATAGAGGCGTTCTGTGTGTTTTCATCCCGCTCACAACGTCACAAAGGGCGTGTTCGATTGGGGGAGGGTTTTGCATGTTTGCATGGTGGAGAAGAAGAAGCTGAGGCTTGACTGCACAGGCATGGCTGCTTAGCAGAGGTGGAAGACAGTCGAGGCTTGACTGCGCGGACATGGCCGCTTGGCAGAGGTGGAAGACAAGCCACAAAAGGGCCGCGGGTGCAGTTCCTAACGAGGGGAAGAGGCATAGGTGCACCCAAGCCAAATTGCATGCAGATAAGCTCGATGTGAGCGCGAGGCCGAGGGGCGTATCTTGCGTCACAGGCTCCAAGACCGGGGCATAGCAGGGGGCGATCACCACCATCTCTCTCTCTCTCTCCCTCTCTTGTGGCATCCTGTGCACGCCATCCCTGGTGCAGCAGGGTTATTTTCCCACCAAGAAGCCATGTTGGGCCTTGGACAATTTTTTGGCCAAGGAAGGGTGCCCACGCTACACACACCCCTCCCCCCATTCCAAAGGCGAGGTCGACATCGTATCTGCCAAGGCATCATGAGTTGCATGATTTTTCTGCGTTGGAGAATTTTTTTTGCAATAAAGACAAGGTTTTAACATTTTCGGGTGAGACAAATTGTGAAGGTAATTCCGTATCAACGATCATTGCATGTGTGCAATACAGTGTATGCAATTTTCCCTTGAGTACAAAGATCAAAACGGACCATTAGCATGCACAGCATGAGCCACAAATCATGTAGCGGATTCGATAGTAAGAAAATTATGGCGATTTGCAAAGCACTTTGCTTCGTCTTTGTAGATCAACAGGTTCTCTAGGATTCCATGGTGGGATCAATTTATCTTGCTACAACGACACGATTGCATCGTAATCATGGCATGTAGATACAGACCAAGCATGTAGTATATGCGGCTAATTGCTCCTTGGTTATTTGTGGATGCATGCACGGGCATGAGCAGGGAATCATGTAGAGGCATCGGTAAAGACATTTTGACTACGACCAAATGCAAGGCATTTTGCTGGTTACTTCAATAACAATAGAGTTTCCCAGGCAAGACTTGTGGCATGTCCATTAACGATGCTAGGCATGGTCGGCTAGTTGTTTTCATTCAATCCAATATCGACATGCTGCATCCAACGTGTTTCCAAGGGTAATTGACAATGATTTTACAGGTACGCTTTTTTTTTGAGCTACTTATTGCTTGTCGTGAATTTATGCTTCCAATGTGGCATCCTCCTCGACACGGTCATAAGTTGGGGGCATGGCGCCCCATACGCCCCAAGGAGATCGGCACAACCTATTACTACCCTTGATCAAGAAGGCTCCGAGACCTAGACAAGGCCGACCATTACCTACACTTCGCCAAGGAAGTGTTAGGTAAAGGCGGTGTGCCTCACCGTGCTTTGCCCGTGTCCGCCGGCCAGTGTCCGACTGCCCACATTTATCTCCTTATTCTTTATACATACAAAGAATAAGGAGCTCTCACTCACATTCTCACATGGTGCTCACACAATGAGATTTGGGCGCTCTACCCCACATCCTGTGTCCTGCTCTCTGTCTCCCTCTCTCTCCTTCTCACTCTCCGCACACGCACCGCATCCGCACACTCACAATTGGTATCAGAGCCATGGTGACCGCGGAGAGCACGATGGCTTTGAGAGCTTCGAGGCGATAGCTCGCTCGCTCTCGACGGTGGAGAGATTAAGAAAGCTTGGAAGCTTTGTGAGAATGCAATGGGAGCTTGTGAGCTCAGTTGAGAGTGATGTATGCTCTTGTGGAAGCTCAAAAAGGAGTGTGGAAGATTGTGTGTAAGTGAAGGTGCTGCCCTAAAAAATGTGTGCGCAGCAGCACTATTTTCAGATTCGTTTTTCTCCTTGTAGAATGCAGATCTGAGAATTATGTCCTCCATGCCTATCCGTTTCGACGTGGTCTACAATTTTGTAGAAGAAATGTTTTGCAAATTACTCACCATTTTGCTGATATTCAACTCAGACTGGCTGTATACAGAAATTGCACGTTTTTTGTTTTCGCATAGTGTGCGAGTTATGCACTTTTGGAAGCACGGCAGGTGCTTGAAGTTAGGTGCATCAATTATGAGCTGAAGATGCAATTTGAACTTGTGCAGAGCTTGTGATTGGAGGGTTTTTTGGTAGATTTGGGCAACGAAGTACGAAGACGTTTACACACCATCGAAGCGGTCTCTTGAGAGACACGTTTTTTTGGAGCACATAGGTGGAGCTTCTTTCACTAGTTTTCACAGGATACTTTGGTAGTGATTTTGTGCTTGGATTCATGGTCTTTGTGAATGGGTTTGCATATGGTTATGGTGCATAGTTGATGCCCATTATATATGCATTTTGGCGAGCACTTTCAAGTGCCGATAAGCTCTCTTGAGAGCATTGTTTTCGCATTGATCAAGTTTCCGGATTGCAACTCTTTTGGCGCTTGCTTATGCACGGTCACTCCTTTGATGTACGTTGAGTGCGGATTGCCATTGTATGTGAAAATATGGAGCCATTTTGGCATTTCTACTCATTGGCATTGAGTAGTGTTATGTTTATGGTAGAGATTGTACTTGAGTTTTTGCTCAGTTTTCAGGGGAAACTCTGCCGGATTTTTCCCAGATTCTCGCCATAGTTTTTGATCGAGTGTTTACTCTCACTTTGACAGGTTTTGTCAGTTTGGACACAGTTTTGTGTTTTTGTATCCACTCTCGCAAGAGTGAGGAGTTGTGTATCCTTCTTTGCTTGAGACAGTGGTTTGCTCTCGGGTAGGAGAGTCTTGTGATCTCGAGCATTGTTTGCCATAGTTTTGGCATGGAGACGCTTCGGGTTAGAGGTGGTTCTTGTTCACAATCGCGACTGACATGTTGGCACTGCGGCCATGATGGGCATATTAGGCGTCGTTGCTTCAGGCATATGAGGCAACGGAAGAGGCAGATGCACGGTGCTACTATGAGGACACATGCTAGAGTGTGCATGTGACGGGCATGTCACTTTTGAGTCTAGCTTGCCTTCAGACTACTTCGTGTCTTGGGATAGCACATTGTCTACGCGTTTTCTACTAGACGAGCATGCAGTTTTTCATGTGTCGCCACATCGTGATTTGTTTTGCTCTTTCTCTAGTGGGAGACTTGGGTGTGTGCAGTTTGCTGATGGTTCAGCATATGACATAGAGGGTGCTGGAGATGTATGCATGTCTTTACCTAGCGGTGCATTGCTTACGCTATGAGATGTACGTTATGTACCAGGACTCAGTCAGAGTCTCATTTCAGTGCGTCAGTTTGCAGAGTAGTGGACATCGTGTACTGCTTGGAGAGCGGTCATTTTATATGCATAGGGGATTACTGGTGATAGCCAGAGGTGCTAGGAGTGGTCTGATATACCCTTTGCATATTTCAAACACACGAGGCGGTGTAGTCTCTGTGTATTTGCAGCCATGTTTGGAGCGAGAGACGAGGCGTGTCTCTTTTGCGGATGTGCTGCATGGAGAGCAGGTTGTGCATTTGTCTTGTGGTGACGTTCACACAGACAGTGGTATCTCTGGGAATGCACAGCTTTGTCAGTCATCAGTTGAGGTGACATCAATTGAGCCAGAGACCGATGCATTGTTCTATGATGCATCTGATACGTTTGAGGGTAACCATGTCCTTTAGATAGCTGTGTGTGATTGCAGTGGTGCTGATTTTTCGATTTTGCAGTCATTCTTAGCAGATATGCCTTTACTAGAGGATGCTGACATAGTGATGCATAGTCAGGTGGTTCCTGATGAGGATGCATATGGCACTGAGGTTACTTACAGTGATAGGTTGGCACACATAGTGCATGTTTCGTCGCTTTTCGGTCTCTCATGTCTGACCTTTTGGTTTCGAGACCTGATCTTGCTTATGCGGTTGGTGCATTTGCAGCGGGAGTTGTTAGTCGTGCGATGACTGACACTGGCATTGTGCATTGTGGAGCCATGTAGGTTGTCACTCGATACCTGCATCAGAAGTGTCATCGTAGCTCTAGCCGTAGTGGTATGCATGTTGCATCTACACTAGAGCGGTTACAGAGTGAGCCAGTGGGCATAGGTTGAGAGTCGTCTTCTCTCACCTCTTGTATATACTAGTTGTAGGCTAGTCTTCTCGCCACTTATTGGCACACAGCCTTTAGTGGGAGAATGTAAGGTAAAGGCGGTGTGCCTCACCATGCTTTGTCCGTGTCCGCCGGCCAGTGTCCGGCTGCCCACATTTATCTCCTTATTCTTTATACATACAAAGAATAAGGAGCTCTCACTCATAATCTCACATGGTGCTCACATAGTGAGATTTGGGAGCTCCACCCCGCATCCTGTGTCTTGCTCTCTGTCTCCCTCTCTCTCCTTCTCACTCTCCGCACGCACACCGCATCCGCACACTCACAGGAAGCAAGGCTTTTCTCTAAGACATACAGCCTAACAGCGTCCGATGTTCGAAATATGCTATCAGCATACAACCTTGGGAGTCCTTGCAACATGTCTGCATGTTTTTTCACTAGAGATCAGATTCAACAAAGCCAAGAAGGCATGTGTGGGACAGCCAACAACTCTCAAGTTATTCGCATATATGGCTATGCGTCGGTTTCGAGCACACTACCAAAAACCTACCCACAAGTGGGCGACAAGGTTAGTCATTTTCAAGTTACGTTTGTTTTTTAGCTATGTTTTACTTTTCATTTTGGAAAAGATCTCTCTGCTGTGCAAAGCAAAGTGCTTGGGCAGACTCCCTAAGAAGCCACTGTACAAAGCAAAGTACTTTGCATGTCTTCATGTGAAGCACGGATTCTCTTATGTGCCTAGGTATTATCGATGGACTTCTGTCACTCATAATGGCACACATGTTTGGCACTATGTGGATATACCTCACAGTTTTTGCCACGATGCACTGTGATGTATCCATGCCAGTATAATCGTGCAAGGCACGTATACCAACGACTCACATGGTTGAGACTGTTATTGAAGCCAAGGGCTTATCATTCCATTTTTTGATATGTATGCATGGCATACTAGTACGATGTCCATACAACACCCATCATTGCATATGCTTCCGCTATAGCACTAGCTACTCTATCAAGGAAGAGCTCAGTTATTGACGTTTTCAAACATTTTGTGTTTATGTGTATTCATAGGCAAAGTGCCATCCATATGCACCCTGTTACAATCACGATCACATACACAATAAGTGAGTCAAGATGTTATTCATGGTACCTCTCTCTTCGAGAGCGTGGTACCAGTACACTGTTGTATGCTTATATGATAAGCTAAGACTGTCAGGACACGGGTCGTGTACCCTAAGAACTAGGCTAGGCAAGGACTACGGCCAGGGGCCGGGCTAGACAGTGTGGACAGGGGATCCGTCTAGAGCAAGGGGCTAGGAGCCCGCCTATAAAGGGAGGTTGGGAGGAGGATCTATCAGAGCCTAGTTGCCTAGTTTCTTACACTGGTATCAGAGCTTGGGACTCTCTTCCACCCTCTCTCTAGGCGTGGTCATCTTTGGCCCCTAAAAGCATGCCCCTTTTGTGAGAACCGCTGCTTTTTAAGCCCTTTTCCAATTTTAGCCGGGCTCCTTGCCAAATCAGGCAGTTCTTCCTGTTTTGGAAACCACTGTATGGTGCATGAAACGGGGAGTTTTCGGGCTTGAGGGGTGCGCCGTGCAACAGCAGAAGGGGCTGCTACCATCTTGCGCCCATAGCCAGCAGGGGCGAGCCCCGTCATCGTCTTGCTCAAGCCCGTAGGCGTCGACCCGCTGCCTGCGTTTGGGAGCTTCAAATTTTACGCTATTTTCACATTAGACAAGCCCTTTGGCCATTACTTGAAGGCCTTGGCTGCTATAGGTGGCCCTTCCCACAGACAAGCCAGCCTTCGTTTGCCGGCGAGCCTATGGTGACGCAAGCCGAGCAACTTGAGCAAGCCAAGCAACTCAAGCCAGAAAAATTCGGAAAGCCGAGCAACTCGAGCAAGCCAAGCAAAATTTACTACGGTGTTGTAATTTTTGCAATCGAACACGGTAACCATAGCTTCGCCGAAGGACATCAAGCTTGTCGACAACAGCTTGTAAGTTTTCAAACAGTATCCAACATCACGGAGTTACGCATTGCTCAAAGCCTTGACGACCAACGAAATTAGCATGGCTAATTATCGGCTACGGTGCAAACTACGACTACGGGAGTATTTTTTGGAAATCAAAGCGGAGTTAGCACGACGATTCACTGCTACGGCACGGAGTAGCTATACTTTGCAAGGGCGACCGACATCATGTATTTTTTCTGAGTAATTCTTACACTGCACTGTGTAGCCATGGATTCGGATATCAACATGAATTTCGATTTTGAGCAAAGTATTCCCGCTCCTGCCAATGATGGCTCGCGGCCGGATACTCTCAAGGAGAGTACCCGCAACGCTGCGGCGGGAGAAGATACTTATGAATTTCTTGATATTCAGGAATTTCGTGCACTTCAGACACGCATGACAGTCATGGACGAAAATTATAAGGCTTTGAATGAAAATGTTACTAAACTTTCTACTTTAGTCATTCAATTGTTGCAACAGCAGACCAAGGGTCTGGCTGACACTCACATACATGAGTACGTTGGAACACAAGGGCAAGGCCCAATTAATGAAACATTGCATACACTCACTGCCAAAGAGGTAGATGATTTGTTGAAGAATTTTAAACCACCAGTTTTCAAAGGTGAAGACCGGGACCACAATAAGGATGCAGTGAACATCTTTCTTAGTAAATGGGATGGAACTCATGCCTTACGGTGCACTTCGGATACAGTAAGAGCTCTGCAAACGAGCTTAACTCTGGAAGGCAAGGCCTACAAATGGTGGATGTCCCTCAAGGAGAAGAACATCATACCGCGGAGTTGGGCAGCCTTTGAAACAATGTTCAGCAAGGAGTTTTTGCCTACAAATGAGGTAGATCGGAATTGGACCGACTGGGACACATGTTCCATGCTCCAATATTGATCACTCCTTGAATGTATCTCTCACTATCAAGACGTTATCCTCAAGTTGGAAGGCTTGGATACCTTTCAGCAAGTACGAGGTCTGACTCCATAACTTAAGAAGTACGTCAAATCTCAGGCCCCTAAAACACTTGAGGAAGCCATAGTGAAAGCACATATTCATGATGACCCTGATGATAAGAAAACACATAATAGTCACGTGCCTGCTAGTACACATAATAATACACGCACTCAGTACGGGCACAATAAACGAAAATTTATAGTTTCTAATTCATATGCATCTAAAAAACCCAAGGGGTCCTCTCTCTCCCGAGGATTTTGATAAGGCAAAGAAAGAGAAGCTATGTTTGCAATGCTTAGGAAGAGGCCATGGCAAAAAGGATTGTCCCAAGGGGAAATCTGCTGCCCAGGGGAAGGAGAAAGCAGTGCACACGGTGCAACTACTGCCTCTCGAGTCTTCCTCCAAGTTTTCTATAGTGGAAGTAACACACACTGAGGTGGTGCATGAATGCTGTCTCATAGCTTCCATGTGGCAACAGACCTTTGGACCACATGAGTTAGTACGTATGCACGGATATCTGCAAGGGCACAAGGTGTGCATCTTGGTAGATGACGGTGCTACGCACAATTTCAACTATGGATTGGTGAAAAAACTCAAACTCCCTCAAACTCCGAGTACCACCGCTACAAGGTAGCAATGATGAATGGACATGATAGTGAAATATGGGATACTCAATGCCGAGCTGTTCCATTGGAGGTACAAGGGTACTCTACTTGTTTGGATTTTCAAGTTATTAACATGGAAAGGGTTGATGTGGTTCTTGGTAGGGAATGGTTGCATAGCCTAGGTCCATCACTGAAGCGTAGCTACGAGCACAACAGTTTGATGTTTGATTCCCATGGCGCACATGTGTTGTTGTTAGGAGAAAAGGATATACCATCATCACCACTGATTTGTATTGTTGTGCTGATGCAGCTCGTTTCTGATAATGAAATAGACCAAGTTTTCTTGTGTTACTCACTGTCTCATTTTCTTTCCAATCTTGAGTCTGTTGAACATTCCTCAACGCCGCATGCTTCTCTCTCCTCTATTCCACCAATTTCTAATTCTACACAAGCAAAAGTTACTAATCAGTTACAAAAATTGTTAAAGGAATTTCAAGATGTTTTTCCTAATGATTTACCATCAGGTTTACCGCCGACATGTTCAGTGCAACATGGCATTGACGTGGCTGCAGGCTGTAAGCCTGTTAGTAAACCACCATACCGTATGAGTTACTCCGAGGCTGTTGAAGTGGAACGTCAGCTTGCTGACTACCTTAGCAGAGGGTTTATACAACCCAGTTCTTCACCATGGGCTTCGCCTATACTTTTGGTGAAGAAAAAGGACGGCAGTATGCGCATGTGCGTAGACTACCGAGGCTTAAATGCGGTGACAATTAAGAACAAATACCCATTGCCAAGGGTCAATGAGTTATTTGACAAGTTAACGCATAAACAAATTTTTTCAAAAATTGATTTGAGGTCAGGATATCACCAAGTCCGTATTCAGCTTGCTGATATACCTAAGACGGCATTCCGAACACGGTTTGGACATTATGAGTTTTTGGTGATGCCCTTTGGGTTAACCAATGTGCCCGCAACATTCATGACACTTATGGATAGTGTCTTGAAACCATATCTGGGCAAATTTGTCATTGTGTTCCTCGATGACATTCTAGTTTATAGTGCTTCTGAAGAAGAGCACTTACAACATCTCAGGCAGGTGTTTGAGTTGTTACGAGCAAACAAGTTATATGCCAAGGAATCTAAATGTGATTTTCTCAAGGAAGAAATTCATTATTTAGGGCATGTTATTTCAGCTAATGGCCTATACATGGATCAATCCAAAGTGGATACCATCTGGCAATGGCAACCTCCTAAAAATTTGGAAGAATTACAGATCTTTTTAGGCTTTGCAGGTTTTTACCAAAGGTTCGTTAAAAACTATGCTCACCTTGTTGTACCTATGACGGACCAACTAAAAGGAAAAGGTGAGTCTTTTTAGTGGGGTTCCGCTCAATAGCACAGTTTTGAAACACTCAAGGATGCATTAGCTACAGCTCCTATACTTGCTATTGTCGATCCTTTGAAACCATTCGTTTTGGAAACATATGCCAGTGACAGTGCTATTGGAGCAGTCTTGTTACAAGACGGATGGCCAATTGCATTTGAAAGTAAGAAGCTGGATGCAGCTCAGCAAAATTACTCTACTTACGAACGTGAACTCTATGCAATAGTGTTTGCCTTAAAGACATGGCGTCACTATTTGTATGGTGCTCAATTCGAAATTGTGTTTGACCATGAAAGCATCAAATGGTTTACACAACAAACATATTTAAAGGGTCGAAAAGCCAGGTGGGCCCAAATCCTTCAGGAATATGACGCCAAGTTAAGGTATCGCAAAGGCCAATACAATATAGTGGCAGATGCTCTCAGTCGAATGCTAGAGATCAATTCGCTATTGTTCACGGAACTTCGTAGTGAATTTATAGATTCTCTCAAGGGCAAATATGAGCAAGATGAAACATATTCCAAAGTGTGGAGCCATGTTCAAAAGAGGGATCCTTCTCACTCCAATGCAAGTAGTGCGTAGTTAACCTCCACACCTAGTTCTCCTTTATCAAGTGATGAACTATAGCGATGGAAGCATTTTACCATCGACAATGGGTACCTACTCCACAAGGGGAGAGTTTGTGAACCGACAGACACAGACATTCGGCGCTAAATTCTTTATGAATGTCATGATAGTCCAAGTGCAGGGCACTCGGGGATTAGAAAAACTTACTCTCTCGTACGACGACAGTTTTACTAGCCAGGTCTCCGTGGCTTTGTTCAAGCTTATGTCTTGCATTGCCAAAAATGTCAAGTTAACAAAGCAGAGCACCTAAAAGCAGGAGGACTCTTACATCCCTTGGAAATTCCCAATGGAAAATGGGAAAGTCTCTCCATGGATTTCATAGTAGGTTTACCAACCACTATACGAGGTCATGACTCAGTATGGGTGGTCGTAGATAGGTTGACTAAACTATGTAAGTTTATTCCGACCAAATCAACGGTTAAGACACCAGAACTAGCAAAATTATTTGTGGACAATCTGTACAAATTGTATGGGTTGCCAAGTAATATTGTTAGTGACTGTGACCCAAAGCTTAACAGTCACTTCTGGTGAGCTGTATTTAAACGATTGGGTACACAACTCAACCTCAGTACAGATGACCATCCGGAAACAGATGGTCAAACGGAACGGGTTAACTAGGTGCTAGAGGATATGCTTCGAGCATACGTTAGCAAAAAACAGACAGACTGGGAAGAATACTTACCTATTCTCGAGTTTGCCTACAACAGTTTCAAGCATGTCACAACGGGCTTCAGTCCTTTCATGCTCATGTACGGGTTTCAACCTAGGTCACCAATTACGGTGGGTTGGCAACCGAAAAACTCCAACAGGTTAAGGATTTTCTCCAAGACCACATGGATATGCTGAAACTTGCTCGTCAAAATGTCCGACAAGCACAGGATCAGTATAAGAAATACGCTGATGAGAAACGTCGGCAAGTTACCTTCGAAGAAGGGGAGGAAGTATTTTTACATGTGCAAGAACATTCAGAAAGTCTGAAAACTAGACCGACACCTAAATTATCTCCTCGGTATTGTGGGCCTTTCAAAATACTCAAGCGAGTTGGTGATCACGCCTACAAGCTACTACTACCATCACACTCTCGCATTCATCCGGTGTTTCATGTTAGCCGTTTACGAAAGCGGTTACATGGGGACGACAACGTCATTGACCAACAGGTTTTGGTCGATTACATTGAACCTCCTACGTTATCGCATGAACCAGAACGTGTTATGGATTATCATGAGTTGCGTACATGCCATCATGTACGACAACAAGCCTTAATCAAGTGGAAAGACCGACCTGAAGAAGGTGCCACTTGGGAAAACATTAGTGTTCTTAAGAAGAAGTTTTCCACTTTTGTTTTCGAGGACGAAAACTCTTCTTTAAGGGGGGAGTAATGTCAAGACACGGGTCTTGTACCCTAAGAACTAGGCTAGGCATGGACTACGGCCACGGGCCAGGCTAGGCAGTGTGGACAGGGGATCCGTGTATGGCAAGGGGCTAGGAGCCCACCTATAAAGGGAGGTTGGGAGGAGGATCTATCAGAGCCTAGTTGCCTAGTTTCTTACAAAGACACGGACATGGTCTACACTGCATCATGTGCAAGGGGCATAAAACAGATTCAAATACAGGATTTTCCTCAGTCCAACATTCTCTCTCTCTCTCTCCCCTTCCTACTTCTCTGCGGGAAAGGTGAAACTAGCCATGATTTTATTGACATCTTTCTAAGTCAAAACGATAACAGAATGGGCTATGAGCCCACAAGAAGGACTACGAGCCATCTATTACCACCTATTTGGCATGGCTAAGAGCCATCTGTTTGTAGTCCATCAATGATTGATTTCACGATCAAACACTTCTCTCCAGTTGAGTACCCATCGATTATAATGGACCAGCAAACGTCTTGCCATTAGTGCTTTTGGGACATTATTTTAGCACTCCACACTTTCAGTGTGCAAGTCAAGTTGAGTTTTTGAACGTCTTAAACTCATAAGGTCTTATCTCTACCATGGTGTATGGATGACACCCGCATTTCAGAACATGATTGTTCACAAAAACCCACGCTTATGGATTTTTGGGTGTAAAACAACTCTAGTTGTGCATATGACTCCAATTTCAGTGGAGCTGTTATTCGCACTAAGAGAACCTATATGAGTATAGTTTTGGGGTAAGACCCGGCTCGCAATTATTAAATCACTTAGTAAGGGTTGATGGTCTATACTTGGAACCTTCACGCTTGCATTTTCAAGGAAAGAAGTCCACAGATTGCCAAGGGGTAGTGGACAAATTTCAACTTCCAAAGGAAAGTACTACCACGGGCAACCCTAGGGGGGTCACGGACATAGCCAAGGGCCGGCTGCTAGTTGAGCAGTTTTCTTGCAAAGTTTAACCAAGGGGTTTGACAATGTTGATTTTAACCACGAAGTTTGGATTGCAAAGGCAACACCCAAGGTTACATGTGCAATACTACTTGCATTTTACTAATTTTCAAATTAGTGCTCCCCGGCCTTTACAGGCGGGCAATTTGGGCAGGTGCCTTTCATTACGGATAAGTGAACCCTAGGTTCAACTTTCAGGTACGCGTCTGATTTTATTTTTTTTCTTGTTATTTGGTTTTCCACGAAGGCTGCATAAACTATGTCGTCATCCATTTTTTCTCTTAAGAGAAATGACAAGGTCATGTACAAGCCAAGAAATTTGGGCTCTAGTGTCCAAAATAAATTTTTGCATTATGCAGTTATAGACCCACTTATAGGGTTTGACTTGGCGCGTGTTGTTGCATGGAATACAACATGGTCTAAGAACTCAAGGAGTTCGGTTTAACCAGTGTAGAGCAAGGCTAATGAGAGTCCCTCTCACTCCTGCCGTAGAGTGTTTGCAGTTACCTCCACGCACAAGTACATCTTGTATGTCAAGGATGTTCTTTTTTAGACATCCTTACATGAGACATATTCCACATGTGGAGAATATGAGTCTCTGGGACTGACATTGGCGCCACTATTTCAACTATGTGTCACGACAAAGTCCTTAAGTGCTGGTCAAAAAGTGCTGGTCAAATCTGTTTTCTAGACTTTTTTCAGCACGACGTATCATGAGCAATTTTGGTAGCCAAAAATTATCAGATACTTAGAATGACTTGTTAAGGTAGAAGTGCAGCTAAACAGCATTATAGATGGTTGTTTATGCATATAGCAAGGCTATGAGTCGTTAATGAAAAGGTTTCATTGTTTGTACCTAGAAGTGATTACTGCTTCACCTTCTATCATAGTTTAAACGTTTCAGCAAGGCTTGCCAATGATTGCAGATGAATGTATTTAGTTTCTTTTCATAACTATTTATATTCCTCTTTAATGAGTGCTAGGAGCATCACATTCGCCATAAGTATTGGCAAGGATGATCATGGATATACAGGTTCATATCTGTTTTTTGCTAAATGCGGCCCTAGTGTTTAGCAAAGGCTGATTTGGAGCAGCATGCATATTCATCTATGAAGCATTTTGCACTCTATGTGCAGTATCTCTATGAGCTTACATTTGGATCTACCAATCACCAATAGAGGTCATGGCTCGGTTTTGGGTGCTTGTGGATTTTTCACCTTAACCAAGATGGTTATTCAAGACATTGTTGTTTGCTCAACAATGTTGTATGATATTGTGATCCCTGTTTACGAGTCATCTGGGAAGACTGTCTGTAAACCGTGGGAAAAACACCTCAGTATGGCCGTTATCCAAGGAGGATAGGCAGATTACAAAGTGTAATCTTGTGCTAAAGAATATGCAATAAATGCAATGCAATTAGTAAGCATTTATTGCTCTAGTTGGAGTTTTCTTATCATAAGTTAAAGCATGTTTGCGACTAGGTTTAGTCTCTTCATGTATAAGTCAGGTTCTCAACCTTGAACACTAGTTATGGTGGGGTTGTTTACTGATGAATTTTGAGAACAAGTCAAGGAGTTAAACCTGGCTAATGAGTTATGTCAGCAAGTTAATTTCATGGAAAGTGAAAAGAGGTACTCTTTACATCTTTGTTGTAATAACTCGTTTAGAATGCTCATGTGAGTTCTAAATGGAGTCTACACACTATGCTTGGATAAAACCGGTACCATCAAATGGTTGCAAATGGACAACAATGTGGAAAATCAAGATGTTATTCTTGGTTTCATTGAACCTCCTACTGAACTGTGTTCCGGTCAAGCAAACAGCTGGATCCATGAAGGATGCCACTGTGGAAAACATTAGTGTATCATCACTCTTGTTTTCGAGGATGAAAACTCTTCTCCAAGGGGGGAGTAATGTCAGGCCAAGGGCCACCCTAGAGTTCAAGGACCGGCGGGCCAAGGGCCATCGGCTGCTAATGGAGACGGGATCCTAGGGGCAAGGCCTATAAAGGGAGGTTGGGCGGAGGATCGAGGCTAGGCAGTCCCAGGGCTTTACATTGGTATCATAAGATATAGAGAGAGAATATAGAGAAGAGAGAGAGAGGGAGGGAGAGAGAGAGAGAGAGAGAGAGAGAGAGAGAGAGAGAGCAATGATTGCAAGTAAGTAAAGAGCAATGATTGTAAGCGAAGCCACCGTTTTGTGGGGTGCGTCATGCGAGAGTGCAGAGGCTTCTATAGAGTGCTTTGAAAAAAATTCATTTTTATGTCCCCAAGATGGAGTTCAGAAATGACTTTCTACGCTCTTCTCTATCATTCTCTCACTCTTTCCGTCTCTCTCTTTCTCTCTACGGATGAAGCATTAGGTCGAAGAAGTGGCTGCTGTGAAGAGATGTTGTGCACGAAGCACAATAAAGAAGCTCTCCTTCAAAGCACCCTACAGAGGCAAAAGCCCTCTCGCACTGCGCACAACACAAAACAATGGCTACATTTACAACACTAGCTCTTTACCCTAAACCCTACTTAAATACTTAAATTGTAGGGGGGTCGGTACGTATATATTTGTTTATGCATGTATTAAGGCACTGAGTATGAGAGCATAGCACCCGAAGGTTAGACGCTTCCTCTTGGGTATATTTCTTTTTTAATCGTGGTGTTGCGGTTGTTGATCCACTCATACATGGATTATAGCAACATACCTTTGGTTTTACCACGGTGGAGACTATGATGATATCTAAAGAGGTTCCACTTGACCTTTGACACTACTAGCCCCTACTTAGGTCTACTACTATGTATATGATCTACGTGCTTATGTGCATATATACTTGTGTACATATATATAGATGAGTGAGTAGGGAGGGAAATCTAAATCTCATATTGCTCTGTGTAATGTAGATGTTAGACGAGAGACGACCTGGTGGGGAGCAGCCATCATGCTCTTCTTTTGGTTGGTTCACATCCGAGGTGGGCTCCCACCCGGGGTGGACATCGCCTCCAGTGGACCCGAGTCTTGAAGCGGTGAGACCAAGCAAAGAAATTAAGATTATTTGTGTCTAGTTAAACCCCTAAACTATGAGTGTTATAGATTTATTTTTGTTAATTGCACGCATGGCCATCCTATACCTACTCTACTCAGGTTCCTCCATCGGTGGTAAATCCAGACCTACAGGGGGCTATCTCTTTACAGGACCAGTACCTCCGTTCAACGGATGCATTGTTTGGCCAGTACACTCTGCAACAGCTTGCAACCTACGGTCTTTCTCCGCAGTCCACGCCATGGGGGAGTCAAAGAGGGGCTCCTTACATCCAGAGCCTCATACCGTGGCACCTCAGTCTACGGCCCCTTCTTACAGTCCTACTCCCCTTCCATCGCAAGGTCCCACTCCCATCACATCGCAGGGTCCCACACCACTCCATTCCACTTCTACTTTGCCAGAGCACCATCGACGCACTTCTTCTAGCAGCGCGCGTCGATGCTCGTCTCAAGGCAGCGAGCGCCGAGAGAGACGAAGCGACGGGGGATCTTATGGCTTCGCTTGTTTTGGTAGTGGGAGGGGACAAAGTCTCCTATTTAAAAGCGTGTCGCCCCTAACACAGAGGACGAGGATACTGATGCGCCACTACCAGACACGCATGGGCGCTACTACATGGTAAAATATGGCGGGGAGGTGGACTTCAACATAGCACAAGGCAGGGCGTTTCGATGCCATCTTCAGATTCTTATACATTCGACGTATAAGAATTGTTTCGTAAAGTTTAGAGATCGGCTACTCGATCATGCACGCTACATTGAGGACGCACATGCTAGATTTCCAAATGCCCCCGATCAACGTTTTTCACAACAGTGGTTGGAGGGCTACATGAAAATATTTTTTAAAACAAGCTGTCGAGTGTACGACGCATAGTGGCCAACCAAGTTAAAGATCCGGACAGGAGCTATCACGATGGCAACATGGTAGATGTGGAGTGGGAGTGGGCAATGCAAGAAAAGAGTGACCAAGCTGCAAAGGGCTCATCCTATAGACAAAACAACATGAAGCTTGGACCATACAAACTCCCACGCACTATGACTCAGGAGGCAAAGCTGCATGGAAGGACAAATATGTAAGATTGGTTAAATTATAACCTAAATCGGTGATTACAAAGATTATAGTTGATGATTTGTTATTGTTATTTCTAACTTAAGAAAATATCACTCTTAATTGACCAACCAGAGAGATGGTCAAGTTTTGGAATCGGTATACAAAATTTAAAACTTGGCGACGGTTGTTTGAGAACTACATCTCTCGTGAGCAATTCGACGCAGTGGTTGGATCACTACAAGCGGTAAGTTTAAACAAATAATTGTGTATCAATTGTTTTGAGCTCTTGATATTTGTTTAATTTGGTTTGGGTTTATGTTGAGTCAAGATGATCAAACGTACATGCCTGTGGACGACGATGAAAAGAAGGAGGATTAGATAGAAAAATATTTGTTCAAACTTTCATAAAGTCCCAATGTGGCACAATGTATATACAACTACTTTTATTTTATTTGCAACTTTTTTAAATAGTTGATCTTCTGCACATTAAATTGTCAAGGTAAAATAAATTCAATCAATTTTTTGTTTTTTCGTATACTCTTTCAAAAAACAATTGATGTTTCATTGTTTTATGGGGGTCAAAAATAAAGGTGCTCATTTGGGCCACCCAATTGAGGGTGGTCCAAATGAGCACCTTTATTTTTGAATAGGCGTTAGCGGTAATATACGCAGTAATAGCAGCAACAATGTACACGATAATAGTCGCGGGTATATACCTGCGACTATTACCGCGTATATTGCTGCTTAACCACTACCGCGCTTTTTGTCGCTAGTATTGTTGCATACACAATATATTCCTTTGTTTTTCAGCGGCAATGCTAGCGGTTGTGGAATGCTCCTCTTAAAGTGTGTGTGAAAGAGAGGGCTATTGGTGATAGACGTGGAGGCATCCACCAATCGTAGTCGACGACAAAAATCCAATAGGAGAGCTGGTGATGGTAGTAAGGCTACACCGCACATGCTGTAGGCCGTGGAAGTATTATGTGCAATGCAACTAGTTGGGGGCGCACATCTACAACAGTTGTAATAGCTAAGGTTGGCTTGTGTAATCTGAGAAACCTCAAATAGTATGAGGTTAATATAGATGGCGAGTGCTATTTCAGCCTTTCAGATTGTAATATGAGGGCAAATGGCATGAATTCCTCCAGGGACTTAAAGTTGAAGGACTTGGACAAGCTTGAATAGTTGTTGCACCTTCACATAATAGGGGTACTAAGGTTCTTGAGGAAATTGATGTGATGCCATGAAAGCTTGGGTTCTCCCAATGGTAAGGTTTGGTGAGGGGGTCTTTAGTTTGAACCTCTTTAGCTTGAACCTCTTCAAGCTACATTCAGTAAAGACACCCAAGGCATTGAGAAACTCATTAGGCTTGAAGAGTGCAATTTCTGAAGCTTATGAGGGCTAGAATCTCTCATTTAGCATGCCTGGTAGATACATATATCTGGGGCTAGAAAAGATACCTTCCCTGCATGCCCGGGTGCACTTGGAAGGGCTTTCACTACTATTTGTCTGAAGCTCATAGTCATAGAAGGATCTAACTGCGTGAAACATTTACAATATGCTATATTTCATGGATGCAAAAGCATGAAAAGAAATTCTTTCAAGGATTTCAGGGCCCTTAGCAAGTTTGATGAGTTCAACATACGTTTTGATCGGTGCAACATGATAAGAAGCATTGTGGAGAGAATGGCAGCATGGGCATTGGAGGAGGAGGAGGCACCACCTCCGAGTGTTCGTAGGGAGTCACTTTGTGCGCAGTTGGAGGAATACTTCCTCACCTGCGATGTCGTTGAAGATTCACGAAGTCAATTTGCGCCAGTAGTGTTCACCAAAGTAGGGAAAATATGTGGCTCTGGTGATGAAAAGGCTATAGCAATAATGGTGAGTACAAAACGTTGCAAGCAACATGGGTGAATGCAAAATGTTGCAAGCAACATCAATATGGCTACCAGACTTGTGTGTGATCAGAAGGGCTCACAAAGCACTACTACTTGCTTCTGTGACATTAAAACCACTAGTGTCTGCTCTAAAAATTTTCCATATGCTTAGAAACTTTTCCATGTGTTGATGTACATGCTGCAAGAAATGGCAGCAGGTGGTCTTCAACAACTCACCCGAGCTGCCTTCTCCTCTACCCATGCCACCAACCACTGTCAGCAGAAAAAACTCAAATCAAGAACACAACCTCAAAAATAGAGCTAAGTTTCCCCAGCTACACTTGCCCCAAGTTATTTCTACTGCTTTTCTTTACCTTTTGACATCCATCCCTTGCGTCCGTCCATAAGGCCCACATTTTATTCTAATTTTTCTCCTGGCAGTAGGAGCAACTTGTGATTTACCTTTGTCATATGTTGATTGGAGATAGCCATTAATAAGTGGGGTACCTAATGGCAAACCACACAATTAGGAGTACACCAACTTGTGACCATTAGAGGGAACCGTTGCAGAGGAGCCACCTATCCAAATTAACATACACTGATAGAGCAATGGGAGACAAAGCTGGGAGAAACGTTGGGCATGCCCCATAGCCTACATAGGTCTCTCTCTCTCTCTCGCTCACTCTCTCTCTCTCTCTCTCTCTCTCTCTCTCCCCCCCCCCCCCCCCCCCCCTCTCCCTACATAGGTCCATTGCTCTCTCTACCATAGCCATCTTTGTTCTTAGCCACAAAAGATGACTTGCCTCTCCCTTCCATCACTAGCCTCCAAAAGGGAGACTCAAGCTCTATGCTTATTTTGTGGACATACACATAAGCTCACAAAGTCCCTCTCCACGTCCTTCATATATGCTAAACTTCAGAGTAGATACAAATCTTCCCAAGGGCTATGGACATCCTACCTCACATGGTGGGTAGCAAAAGTATCGTCACCATTCCCAGGTGAAGGGTGGGTGCCTCACTCACCAATTAAAGCAACAAGGACTTGATCTTCCCATCTTCCCGACTTGTTGTAGCTCTTGACACCTGACTCCCATAAGCATAGCTTGGGCCTATGAACTTTGATGTGCTTCAAACACCATAGTTCACAAATCCTGTGACAATGACTTGAATCCTCCCTAAGCACATGAAAGTGCAAAAAACTGCACAGACAGAACAAACACCGGCAATGGTTCATATGCATGCTTCTCCCTGGCTAAAGTGCTCGTATATATTAGCTCCAACTAGAGCTTTGGAAGAAGCACTGGCTAGTAGATGGAGCATTTGTAAGCTAGAAGGTAAATTAGTATCTGCAAGAGGTTAAGGGTAGAAAGGGGCTTGAAGAACCAAAGGCTCAAGATCTTGGGCTGCCACTTTATCATTGATGCAAATGAAAGCGCAAACTGGGAGAACTTGGCTAGGGGTGGCCTACTAGAGTGAGTCCAACCCGTCTTGCCGCAAATGCGCTAGGAGGGGTTACTCTGGTACCCACATGGATACCAAGGGAAATAAACCTATGTCACATACATATGAGCACGAATCCCCAACCTTAGACCACTGGTGGCCATGACTGTTACCGATTGTGAGAAACTAGCGTGGTATCCATCAGTAAACAGTTTGAGTGCATCCGCAACCCCTTGTTCAAGATCAACCACAACAGGCATTCAATCCATCAGAAACTTGATATGAGACATGTCTCTCAATGAATGGCACCATGTCCAAGCTTGCTTAAGCTCGTGCTACTAAATTGCTTCATACTCCACACATGAATGCAACCTCATAGACGCATGGGAGGGGTGGGGCGGCCAAGGCTTGAGAAGGTCATATAGCAGCTTGCAGTCACAACGCCTGTATAGAAGGCCTCCTCACCAGGGCTCTGAGAGGCAACAGATTGGTCTCCAAGAGACATGTGGAGGTCTTAAGAAGGCAGTTGAGGAGAGGGGGACGAGCTATTGGTGATGCCCCATAGCGTGCATCAACATATCTCATTGGAATAAAGCCACCCTTTTCCATTGCAAGTCTCTACAAGCCCTGCTGTGCAATATTGTGAGTCGTGAAAGGTGCCAACTGTTGCAGCAACTCTCTCTCTCTCTCTCTCTCTCTCTCTCTCTCTCTCTCACACACACACACACACACACACACACACATACACACATAAAAAACATACTTGCAGGGGAGGCAGCGTGCTATTGGTCAATAGTCCTCTGCCCTACTGTAGAACTCCTAAGTGAGCTTTGGAAGTTAAGCACTCACTTTCCAATGTCCATTGCATACATGAGACAATGCATAAATTTTCTTCTGGATTCCCTCTGGAGACTGCT
This sequence comes from Adiantum capillus-veneris, assembly GCF_014529385.1. Classification (NCBI taxonomy): domain Eukaryota; kingdom Viridiplantae; phylum Streptophyta; class Polypodiopsida; order Polypodiales; family Pteridaceae; genus Adiantum; species Adiantum capillus-veneris. The sequence continues at coordinate 34,490,699 of NC_140941.1, forward strand.
TGTTCTTTACTCCCACTCAATCTCACAAACACAAAACCTGCACTCCATAGATTCTATTCTACTAGATCATGAACCCTTGTGCATCACAAATTTTTCCTTGGTGAAAATCCTTGTTTGACAAAATTGTTTCATAAAAGACGTACATTACAAAGTAGAGACATACTCCATGTCCCATCTTAGAATTGACCTATCCTGAACCTCAAAGCCGGCTTAGAATATCCCGTGAACCATACAAAATTTATATTTCCAAACTTCTGCTTGTCTGTTATGCATGAAGAACATAAACTTGGTGCTACAAAACAACGAATTCGACATAAACCTCACAGGCACCACGAGCATTGCATTTGTTTAAAGAGCCACGCGGCTGATCTACCCTTGTCTTAGCTTAGAAAAGATTGTCATTGATTGATCACATCACACGAGACACACATCACACAAAGACATGCATCTCCATTGCCTGGTACTGCTACAACGAATTACATGAATATGTTAAGCGTAGCAAGGGCACAATGTTGGCGATATATATAGAGCTATGCCCATGCTATATGTGTGCACTACCTACACACTTTTGGGGTTTCTACATGAAGCGTCTCATTTCTCTTTCCTCTCTTCTTGTCTTTCGTCTAGACTCTATAGTCGTCCCTTTGGGCCTCTCATCTTTGCTCATAGCCCACACACATGCACCTTTTACTTTTACGCACTGGCTGGTGGATTGTATTGCAGGCCCACAAACAACTCAACATGCCTCTCCATTAATAATTATAAACTATCTTTTGTGTGCCCTATTCACACGACGGCCCACCCTTTAAAACAATTAATTTAGCACACAAAAGATAGTATTATGATTATTATGGTTATAATACCTCATACAAAAGCCCACTTACGTGGCCTTTTGATTAGGTATAGGACGACGTCATGGGGACGTTGCCAAGGTCGCACGAGTTGACGTCAGCAGCAAGCCACTCGAAGGCACTCATAGTCGAGCCCAGTCGCGCGCGTGCGCGCTCGCGCCAACCCCACACACACACACACACACATAGAGAGAGAGAGAGAGAGAGAGAGAGAGAGAGAGAGGATACTTGGGGGGGAAGTGCGGGAGGGGGATTTTGAGAGTTAGACAAGATAGGGAGGAGAGGGGCCTCGTCACTATATGGCACGACTCCAACCAGGGGGGATCTATGGTAGGAAAGAGAAACGAAAACCGCAATGCAATCTCAACCGTCCGTCGACTTGGTGAACTAGGGGGTGAACTCGGGGCAAAAATGGTGCGCCCCGAGTTCACTCCTAGTTCACCCCTATTTTACCCGCCTCGTGGGGTGTGGGTCGAATCCGGGACGTCTCGGTTGCCACACGAATGCCCTATCATCACGCTAGCGCGCGTCGCTGCCCATATTGGCATGTCACATGATCACACCCTAGTTTACTCGCCCCTAGTTCACCCCCAGCTTACCTGCCCCTAATTCACCCCCAGTTCCTTGCATGATCCGACGACTGAGATTAAAGCCGCCTCCCCCCCCCCCCCCCCCCCCCCCAATTTTGGCCCTAGATCCCTTCTGAGATAGAGCTGTGCCATATAGTGACGAAGGGAGGGTTTTTTTTTTTGGGGGGATCGGTTATCACTTTCTATTTAAAAAAGATAGAAAGTTTCTCTGCCTTCAATTTGAAACTTCAACTTTTCAATTTGAAGGGGTTGAGCATTTCTACACAAAAGCCTCTCCACGCTATGGGTGCCTCAGCACTAAAGGGCACGGGAGATTTATTGAAGCTCAAGCGGTGCGATCCACGGCAGCGAAGTTCGAACACGAAGTTCAAGACGCGCGCAACCGTAGGATGCCGAGTTAAACTAGGACACCAAAAGGTAAACTTGGACAAACAGGGGGGGGACTGTCCACGTTTATTTATCATTTGCCAGTTTACCCATATGTCAACTTCCCCATCTCGCGGGCATAGCGGTTAGCGCATTGGGCTCTCACGATGGTCGCGAGGGTTCGAGTCTCCATGCCCGCCATGGACGCCCATTTTTTTCCACCTTCAATCCCCCTCGAGATTCCCCCTTTTGCCGTGCGTCGCCGATCCCATCTCTTTCTACCCGTGCCCTTTAGTGCCATGGCTATGGGTGCCCTATTTTGACCTACTGGAGCTAGCCTACTGGGCTTTCCAAATTCCGTCGCCGATCCCATCTCTTTCTACCCGTGCCCTTTAGTGCCGTGGCTATGGGTGCCCTATTTTGACCTCCTGGAGCTAGCCTACTGGGCTTTCCAAATTCCGCCGCCGCAAATCCTTCCTCGAGTAGGGTTCTAGGTTATGGCGTCCAGGACATTCCTCATGAAGTGTGCAGCTGTTGTATGCACCAGGTTAGCTGCTCAAGGCTCTGTCCCCATCGCAAGCAACGTGGGGCACGCTTTTTTCTCGCGTTGTTGGTTGAATTGCAAATGTTAACGTATGGGAGACGATCAGAAGACGAGAGCTGTCTGCGTTTTGAAGGCCTCGCAGTCCTTTGGCGAACCCTTCACGGTAGAGAAAGATTGCTGCGTCCGGGTCAGCGAGCTCTAAGAAAACACCACTCTTTTGTGATGTTCAGTTTAGATCTCAGACTTTGGTAGTTTGAGGTTTGATACTGGGCTCGCGTACTGCTCCCTGCCAAGCCAGATGCTGGACCAGATGAAGAGGGCTCCAAATGGAAGCGTCCCTGCCGCAAGAACAGTAGCCACGAAGGGTGTTGTGGAGTCTCTTGGAATTTGATTTGTATTCACTGGATATTTAATATGCTCTGCTCTTGCTCCGAAATAATCTCCCAGCAGTGTCAATGGTACGGATATGCAGAACGATAGAGCCAGAAGGACTAAGAAGAGCGAGATTGGAAGAGCACTCTGCACTTGTGCTCTTACTAGCCCAAAGAAGAAATTCCGGAACCGCCATGATGGCAAAAGCAATCCCAGGGAAGAAGCACGCAACACACCATGCAGTTGATGTCCAGCGTGTAGAATCATCATTCCCCTTCATTGTTTTCCAAAGACTCACTGCTGCAGAACCTGCCAAAATTCCAAGAAAAAGATACAGTAAAAGAAGCGTCCCACGTAATGCAGGAGACATGAACCCAAGAGCTGCAAATAGGATTGTAAAAGCAGCATTGGTAGAGTATGGGCCACGGCCTCTACTTGGTTCCTGCCTTGATGGTTTGGCCAAGTTCTCCCATCTGGTTAGTGTAGAATTTATGGTAGACTTACTCGCACTTTTGAAGAGGCTGGCTGGAATGATTGGGCCTTCGTCTGGAGATGAAGTTTAAGATGCAGATCCCATCAGTTTCACAGACAGGCTTCATTGTTGTGTCGTTGCATTTAAAATTGTATGAAGCAATCTGGATGGTCTCAATTTTGTTCTTTCGGGATTTTTATGTTGCTTTGTACTACCTGTTGCCTTTTCACAAAGGTTCCAAGTAGACAGTAGACAGCATGACATGCAAAGAGTTGCAACTTTCAACTCGATCGACTAGGAACTTCTGTGCCTTTCTAGACGGGAGATGGCTTGAAGTTGTCGATGCTCACTGCACCCATCTCAGCTCGTGAGGAGAGTTCTCTACAACACCAATTAGCCATGGTGAAACGTTCCTGCACCTTTCCACAGTATGCCCCTTCTCCCCCCAAACCCTCAATGATGCCAATGCATGAAATACCTTCTCATGAAGACTTTTCTGTTTCCAGAGAGCTCGATCATCCTGCTTACAGGTACGCTTGCGTTTGGTCTCATTTTCAGATACATGATTACGTGGTGAGCCTAATGAGGTTTCTTGGCTTCCTGATCCTAAAAGTGGCCACTTGTCATGATCTCGGCCATTGGCCAAGACCGAATCCCACGGCCAAGAGCTTGGAAGGAAGTGGCTTATGTTCAGATTTGCAGAGACAAAGTAGAGAATCACTTTTGATAAACAGTAGTAAATCGCAATCGGGAGGACAGGCAGCCAAATTATCAGTTTTGAGAACCTTGAATTCCATCCCTTCACAAGTAGAATCTCAAATGAGGGATTCGAATGCACGATTGTCAACTTTTGGTGAAGATCAGTATCTACTGCAGCAGGGTTTGTTGCTTCACCAAGTTTCAAATTAGGAAGTAACAGCTGGTACTGCTCAGACTGCAAGATTGACCAGCACTGCCGATGCTGTTGACAAACCAATTGAGGCACATTTGAAGCCCTTCAAGAGCCTTTCAATCCTAGGATATCTTCGTAAAGCGGCTTTAGGCCAAGGGGATGGTACATTTGTAGACACAGCACTGGAACTCGAGAAAGCTAACGTACAAAAATCCTTTGCTTAATCCTTTGCTTCAGAGTTTGCCAGTGAGAGCAGCCTGCAATCTGTTGACACTTTACCTTCCAGACATAGGCAACTGTCACAACTTGATGACGTGGCATGACCCTGGACATTAAAGTAAAAGGATTTTCACCTTATAAGTTGTTCCAACTTAGAGACATTGGCTGAGGTGGGGCCTGGGAACATATAGGCCAAAAAAACGAGTGCAACCCAGCAGTACAGACACCCGGATATCACGCTGATTGGCTGATGTGGCAGTTGTACGGAAACCCGCTCCTTGCGTTGATTGTACGGAACTCCGCCAAAGGCGTTGACTGTATCGATTTTTTGAAATCACATTGACAGCTTTTGAGTTGAAACTTTTGGGGATCTGCTTTTAGCAACCCTTGTAAAATCTTTATAAGTGGCCTTAAGGGCTCACTTCTCAGAGCATCTGGACGCAGAGTTTGAGAGCGAGCAGCCGAAGGCTCCATTGTACTTTGCTCACATAAAAATAAATACTGAAAGAGGCGCCAATCTTTGGGGCCAATACCTCTTGGCACAAAACTACGCTGGGGTGTGTCGTCTCTCTTTTGTTCTGTGAGTTATTTTGAAGTGAATCTTTGCTGTGTCGCGGCAGAATCTTGACTTGGGGTGTCCAAGTTTCTTACAGTGGTATCAGAGTACGGCCGATTTCTCTTCTATTGGGAAATCCGATCCCTTATTTGGTGACACTTATGGATTTTGGAAAGAATCAATCGACTTCTTCTTCATTTGCTGATGCAGGAGGAGACCATACATAAGATTTTAATGATTTAACAGAGGAAGAGTACGGGCCATCTCGGCCTACTCAGTACGAACTTCAAGAGACGGAACGTCGACAGCAGGTTGCCGAGTGCACAAAGTAGATTAAATTTGCGAAAGATCCTCAGGTTGCAAAATTTTTGTCTCAGCAGTCCAGCGCTGAAGTGCACTCAGTGACAGAAGGCAATCGAACCACCAATCATACCGGCAATCAAGAAACCTCCTTCTCCGAGGATGTTTACAGAACAAGAACTTTAAGAGGTGATTTATACTCAAATCAGTCAGCTTATGGACGCGAAAAATCAATCCAAAAAGCAATTGAAAAACCGAAGAAGGACGACGAGATGGGCTGAATCTGAGAATGACAAGGGTTGAAATTTGCAAATCTTTATCTGTTGAATTTTGATACAAACGTTGGCTCGACTGAAGGCTGAATGTTGTTGCTTCAAAAAACGCTATCTGCTGACCTCTCGTATGTTGCTGAAAATCGCCGTTTGCACTGCTGTCCAAAAACGCTACGAGTGGCTGGAATCTGCCGCTTCAAAACGCTGAATATAGCAGCCCAAAACGCTGGTTATAGTTGGCCAAAAACGCTAGTCTGTTGCAGGGCGTAATCGTTGATCTTGCTCACCAAAAACGCTAACATGCTGAGCGAAAAACACTGCCCAGCAGGTGCAAAGAAAGTGCTGTATTGCTGAAAACGTTGAAGTCCCTTTGTTGAAAACGCAAGGCTGAGGTGCTTCTTGTTCTTGCTGAGAAGGGTTCTTCCTATGATGTGACAACTCTGTCGGAATCTAAGTGAATAAAAAAAAGAATCTTCTAAAATATGAGGAATCTCATGGCGTGCTATATATCAGTAGATAGAGCTTGAAGAGGACATTCTAACTGTCAAACCTCCGCCAACTTTGGAGTGAGTTTGTAAAAATTTATCCATGCGTCCATTTTGGTAGAGAGAGGTAAAGTCAAACTCCTTAAAGGGCCCCTTGTGAGTCCAAATTTTGCCTAATGTAACACCTCGAAAGGAGATGTCTTGCTAACCTCCAAGCCGGCTCTTTCGACAAGAGAGTCACTTATCACATCATGCATACTGCCTGGATCAAACAATATGACAAAAACGCTGACTCTTTACATGACCATAACGCTTAATGAGAGACTCATCAATGAAAGGATCATGAGAAACTTGGGTCACACTCGTGTTCGCATTAACAGAGGATGTGGGTTCTGTGGGTACTTTAGATTCGTTAGATTCAATCTTAGGACATGTTCTTTTTATGTGACCCTTGATGTGACAATGATAATATCCACCTTCCTTAGAATAAATACTTTGTTCTTCTGACGTGATGTATCCTTGTAAAATTCCTTGTTTTGCCTTTTCATCTGGAGTGAGCTTAGGTTTAGCAATTGTGTTTGCTTTACCCTTAGGTTTATTTGGAGAGTTCTTTGCTAAGAGACTAGAGGAAGATTGATTAGAAGAGTTACCATTCTTACCGTTATGAGGGTTTTGAGAAGTTTGAGTGGTCCTTGGAGAAGTCTTGTTTTCCTAGGCTTTCCCTTAGTGTGCTTCATCTCCTGCGTGAAAGCAATGGCTACCACCGTGTTGAGATCTACGGGGTCGAGGACTTCGACATCAAACCTGATATAGTAATCTAACTTGAAAATGGAAACTTCGTTGCGCTTATCCGATTTGCGTAATTGGGTGTCGAGCTGCAAAACACGATTAGAGAAAGACATAACTGGCAAACCATTTTGCTTGAGACTGCGCCAATCGTCCTTCAACCGTGCTAGGTACTGTGGTGACATAAACCGCGCCTTGAGCTTGTCTTGGAAGTCGGCCCAATTGAAGGAAAGGGGCGCGTCTCCGTCGGCTTCCGCTAGGTGCACGGCCAACTGTGCCTCTTGCCATGCGTGGTACCAATTGATGGCATCACTGGCAAGGTACATGGATGCCGTCAAAACCTTGCTATTCCCTGTCTTCTTAGTTGTCGCAAAATAAGCATTATTGATGCAACCAAGAATGAATAACACTAGCATCCATCTTACCATTATACTTACTGAACGTGATCTTCTCTGTGACGGGGTTGTTGGAGTTCGAGTCTCTGCTACTTGACGAACCACCAACATCTTTGGCCGGCTCGGGTTTCGAGGTGAGTACCTGTAGGACGAAGTTTTGTATGCGTTGGTCTCTCTGCGCCTCATGCTCTAACTCCAAGGCTACCCTTTTTTCTTCGGCCACCAAGCGCCCATGCTTGCGCTCACACTCCAAGTCGGCCTTTCTTTTTTTGCGTTCGCGATTCAATTCTACTTTTCTCTCTTCGGCCACCAAGCGTGCTTGCTTGTGCTCATGCTCTAAGGCTACCATTCTTTCTTCGCGTTCACGATCCAATTCTGCCTTTCTTTCTTCGCGCTCGCGCTCCAATTTTGCCTTTCTTTTTCCGACTGTCAAGCGCGCTTGCTCGCGCTCATGCTCTAAGGCTGCCGTTCTTTCTTTGCGTTCACGATCCAATTCTGGCTTTCTTTCTTCGCGCTCGCGCTACAAGGTGGCGCGTTGCGCTTCTTGTCGTATCATCATGTCCATCATCGTCTTGACCAAAGCCTCCATAGGATTTGGTGCAATCCTTGGTGTAGATGGGGAAGGGAGAGGGTCGGAAAAACCTCCTCGTGAGAAAATTCTTCTTCGCCACTTTCATGCTCATCACCTCCATGCAAAGTATCCATTCCGCTTCGGGTGATGACTATACACTGAAGTCTTGGGTTCTTAAGTTCACGAGGAACTGGGGTTCTTGTGGTTCTTGGGTTCTTGAGTTCTTAAGTTCTTGAGGTTCTTCTTTCACTTGCAATTTGTGTTGGAGAAGGATCTTCTCTTACCCGAGCTCTTCTCTTTCCCACCGGCTCACCCCTGCACGGCCTTGTGCTCACACCAAGGTTGCTTTTTCCCACCTCACGTCGATTGGCCGGCCGCCAAGTGCACGGTCCTCTCTCAATGAGTGAAAAGAGAAACAAGGGGAGGCTGAACAAGCCCTTCTTTCTTGGGTTTCCTGTCACTCTTCAAAAACACGATTAGGAATCGACATGCCCAAGTGGACTCGGTTACGTGCGAGTGCAACAAGCCAAAAAAATTCTTGTGGTTCTTTCCTTGAGCGATACAGAACACTGCCAAAGCTCTGACACCAATGTAAGGTGCAGCGGAAGTGAATGTTGGCAATGATTACGAACAAAGTGGTAAACACTGTGAATGAAGGTGGTGAGACTGAGAGATAGAGAGAGAAGAATACGACACTAGAATGTTGTCAAACCCTCCTTCGAAGGCCCCACTCTGTATGGCGAGAGCGGTCTAATTTTGATTGCACAAATCTCTACAATGGTCTGAATGCAATGTTCTTGCAGACGATGTCGACGACGATGACGACGACGACGAGACGGGCTGAAATATGAAAACGCTAGGGGTTGAAATCTGCAAATCTGTCACAAAGTGATGACGTGGCGGACAACAGAAACCCTAATTTCTGCCAGAAACCCTAATTTCCGGAAATCGCGGAGGCGGATTATTATTTTAAAAAAAAAGAAAGGAAAATGATGAGCTACGCAAATTTCGCTTTTTCTCTACTTAAATGAGAAAGAGAGAGAGAATGCTTTTGCTTTCATGTTTTGACTCTCTGTGAGAGAGAGAGAGCAATTGCTTTTGATTTGAAGCTTTTGGGGCTCTGCTTTTGGGCATCCCTTGTAACCTTTAAATTAGTGGTGAGGGCCTCACTTCTCAGGGCATCTGGACGCAGAGTCTGAGAGTGAAACCCTAACTGCTCTTTTGTACTTTGATGATTGATTAATATAAAAAGAAATACCGAAAGGGGCGCCAGTCTTTGGGGCCAATATCTCTAGGCACGGAACTCCGTCGGGCCAGTGCAAATCTATTGTGATCTGTGAATTGTTTTGAAGTGGTTATTTGGTGCTGTCGCGGTTGATTCTTGACTTGGAGTGTCCAAGTCTGTTACAGTGGTATCAGAGCACGGTCGATTTCTCTTCTACGGGAAATCCGATCCCCGAATTTTTTTTCCGCGGCACCTATGGCTTCAGGCAATGATCAGTCGACTCCCTCTGCATCTGGAGATGCGGGCTGGGATCACAACGAAGATTCAGGCAGAGAGTATGGCCCGCCTTGGCCTACTTAGGCGGAGCGGCGAGAGATACAGCGTCGCCAGTTGATCGGCGATGCAACAAAGATGATGCTCAATTTTGCCAAGGACCCGAAGATGGCAAAATATATGAACCAGACCTCTTTGAAAGAGGTACAGATGGAGTGGCAGAGAACCACAACACCACTCTCGAAACCCACTCTCAAGAAACCTTCTGCCTCCAAGAAATATACGGAGAAGGAACTGGTGGTTGATGCACGGATTGCTCAGCTTTTCGACGTACAAAAGAAAGACAAAAAGCACGGCAAAAAGCAGAAGAAAGGCACTGACTTCCCGGGATATTTGGGTCGTCGGTTGACATTTGACAAGGCAAAGAAACAGAAGAAGCGTGTTCGATTTGAAGGAGTACCCAGTTCTTCTTCTTCTTCTTCTGACAGTTCTTCTAGCTCCTCGGATTAGAGCGAAGAAGACAGAAAAAGCAAAAAGCGAAGCAAGACACAAAGCTTCGGAAAGGGCAAGAAAAAGGCAAAGAAGGCTACATCTCGCCCAGAGACTGACAGTTCTACTGAGGACTCGTCTACAGGCAGCTTAGATTCCGATGACGGAAAGTTTTATGCGAACAAGAAGAATTTTTACAAAGCCAACCAGTATGACTTTCTCGAAGATAAAAGCAAGAAAGTCCGAGAGTTTAAGGAAGGTGGCCACTCGATCAAGTTTGATACTTTTTCAGGATACTCGGATGCTTCGAAGGCTGTGTCTTTTTTCAGCAGTTTGACATCGCTTTCGCGGGAGGACGCTATTCAGAGCACTCCAAGATTCGGAGAGCTGCCTCTTACTTTAAGGGGAATGCTCGTACTTGGTGGTCCACGCTTCTTTTAAACAAGACTGCGCCAATTAAATGGCTGAAATTTAAGAAGCTTTTTATTTCTTCTTGGTTGACGCAAGAATATGAACAAGATGTACGAGCTGCTTGGAACCATCTTCGGATGACCAAGAAAGATACAATCAATGCTTATTGTGAAAGATTCTGGAACTCTTTTCTACCCGCCTCTTCATTCAAGAAGATCTCGCTCAGAGAACAGATTGAGCGGTTTACCTTGGGTCTACCTACAGAGATCCGAGATCACTGCTTGGAACAGAAGTCAGCTTCTATTCAGGAGTTGATGAGTCATGCGAAGCGGGGCTTTGCCATTCACTCTGGCAGTCTGACCTACCCCACAGATGAGGCCATGACACAACGAGCCGAACAGACTTCTGGGAATGAAAGTAGAATGAAAAAGAGCAACCCAGAGAAAAAAAAGGATGCACGACCCAAGCTTACTCCCGAGGAGAGAGCTCGCTTCATCAGAGAGGGGAAGTGCTTTGGATGCGGGGAACATGGACATATTTCCGCGAAGTGCCCTGATAAGGCACAGAAAGAACAGAATGATAGAGACGACGACAGGTCTGAGAGTTCGAGAGCAGCTGAGGAATGTGGCAGAAAAGGCAGATAGAAAAGCAGAACTGGTACCACATGGCGTGGGACCTGCACCGAATCTAATGAATGAAAGTACAAACTTTGCCGCTTTCGGGGCAAAGTGAAGGATCAGGAAGCTCTTTTGAAGGAGCCAAGGCCAACTTCTTTTCACTTGGAATTGGCGGCTCGATTTGGAACTACGCCCGACAGACTGACGCCACAGGCGGAGGTAGTTCTACTGGCACCCGGATGGGATGTTGCCATTACACCGAGCATTGGCAAACTTTGTTTGCAATGACAGGGGTGTTCAGGGCACGCGAGTGACGTTCTACTCGGGATCCCTTGGTACCACAAGAACTACGCCGTGGTTGACTACCGGGCCGAGAAAGCGACTTTGATAAATGAAGGGCTTAGAGATTGTACTTGATGAACTTCAGTTTTCTTACTCATTCTTTTGGGAGAACTGAACGATGGATAAAGGTTGAATATGTTTTGACCTGAAGAAAAGAATGCCAAGATTTTTTTCTCCACGCTCATGCCGATTGCTTTTAAGAGGGCCTGAAGATCATACCATTGATCTGATATCTGGAAGCACGCCACCGAATCGGCCACCTTATCGTGTGAGCCGAGTACAGAATGAAAAGATTATGAACTCAGTGAAAGACCTCTTGGAAAAGGGTCTTGTCCAGCGTAGTACTTCACCGTATTGCTCTCCAGTGTTGTTGGTTTTGAAGAAAGACGGATCTTGGAGAATGTGCATCGATTATAGCACTCTCAACGAAATCACCATCAAGAACAGATTTCCGATTCCTAGGATCGATGATATACTCGACAGGTTACAGGGATCCTCGTGCTTTAGCAGGATTGACTTGAAGAGTGGATATCATCAGACTAGGATAGCGCCAGGAGATGTCTACAAGACAGCTTTTCGGACGACTTTTGGGTTATTTGAGTTTTTGGTGATGCCTTTTGGCTTAACCAATGCTCCTGCGACATTTAACCGGATGATGGATAGGATTTTTCGAGAGTACAGGCTATTTGTTGGCACTTTCTTTGACGACATCATTGTTTTCTCCAAGAATGAGGCAGAACACAGAGATCATCTGCTTCAGGTCTTTCAGGCATTACGAGATCACACATTAGTGATTAATGCTACGAAAAGTGAATTTTTCCTACCAGAGATACATTTTTTGGGACACATTGTGTCAACAGCAGGAGTGCAAATGAACCCGGCCAAGATAGAGACTATCCGTGATTGGCCCGATTTGAGGAATGTCCATGAATTTAGAAGCTTCTTGGGACTGTGTTCGTACTACAGGCAGTTCATACGAAAGTGTGCAGAGGTTGCTTCCCCTTTGCATACCTTGACACAGAAAGGAGTACCTTTTTCGAGGGGACCCACAGAGGTGACTGCCTTTCGGACATTGAAAGAGAAATTCACTACAGGACCAGATTTGACTTTGCCGGACTTGCAGAAGTCATTTGAAGTATTTTGTGATGCTTGTGGTCGTAGTCTGGGTACGGTCTTGATGCAAGAAGGCCATGTCATAGCTTACGAGAGCCGTTTGTTCTCTAGGCCGGAGATGACAGCACAGATCTATGGGAAAGAGCTTTTGGCGATTATCCACGCTCTTACTCAGTGGCGGCATTACCTACTCGGAGCGGATTTTACTGTCTTTACAGACCATCAGAGTTTGCGCTACTTCTTGTCACAGAAGCAGCTTTGGGAAAAGCAGATGCGGTGGGTGAATATCTTGTCACAGTTCCACTTCCAGATTGTCCATATGCAGGGACAGAAGAATGTGGTGGCAGATGCTTTGTCTCGAAAACCGTTGGTTCTGGCTATTTCCGCGATACATCATAGGAGCTTCGAGGATATGGTCGATCAGTATGCCAAAGATACAGATTTTGCAGATATTTTCACACGGATACGGGATGGGGAGATAGTAGCTGGATACTCCCTTCGGGAAGGCTACTTGATGAAAAAGACTATGTTGTGCGTTACACAGCCGTTGAGGGAAAAGGTTATGACTGAATGCCACTGTCCACCTTTTACGGGTCACCGCGGCATTGCTACCACCATGAAAGGGGTAGAGAGATATTTCTTTTGGCGGAAACTCAGGAGGATATGGAAGAGTTTGTGCGCAGTTGCTTGGTATGCCAGAGGTCAAGTTTGATAGGCATAAGGCAAAGGGATTTTTACAGCCTTTACCCATACCCACCCACCCCTGGGAAAGTATTGCAATGGATTTCATTTTTGATCTCCCAAGAACACAGAATGATCACGATGATTTTCCGATTACATGGCACGATTGTCTCCGACAAAGACCCCAGATTTATGAGTTTGTTTTGAAAGGCAATTTGAGAGAACATTGGCACGTAGCTGCAGTTCTCGTCATCGTTCCACTTGCAGACTGACGGGAAATTTGAGATTGCCAATTAAGTGATTTTAGATTTATTGAAGTCTTGTATCTCGGATCAGAAGACTCAATGGGAAAAGAACTTACCTTTGGTGGAATTTGCCTATAGTAACACGATACACTCTTCGATGGGGAAGACGCCATGTGAGATTGTTGAAAGTGCTGCGAAGGTTCCATCCTTCCTGAGCACGAAAGATTAGAAATTTGAAGCGGATGAATATTCGCGAGACTTGGATACGGCTTTTGCCAAGGTTCGCGAGACTTTGCAGAAGTCTCAAGAACGACAGAAAAAGGCAGCGGATCGCCATCGTCGCGACTTGAAACTGAAGGAGGATGATTGGGTGCTCTTACTTTTGAGAAGGCACGCCTAAGAAAGAAAAAGGGAAAGGAGAGGCTTTTTCCAAAGCTTAGTATGTGATACTACGGACCTTTCCAGATTACTGACAAGATAAATGAAGTCTCCTTCCGACTGAAACTGCCAGATACTTGGAGGATTCACAATGCATTTCATGTGAATCTCTTGAAACCTTTTAAAGGTGATTTGCCTGATGATGGGGAGCCTGATGAGCAACCCAAAGTGGAAGAAAACGAGGAGATCCTTGTTCCTGAACAGATTTTGGCACATAATGATACGAAGAAAGGTAAAGTCCGAAGGCGGTTCTTGGTTTAGTTCAAGAACTTTCCTGCATTTGATGCGAAGTGGATGGAGGAGGAGGACCTAGCAGATACTCCTCGGATTGTGAAACTTTACCTCGATGTTTTGGTTTAGCATAGTCTACTCCAAACGGAACCCAGAATTCAGCTTGGCCGGAGATCTGGTGCAGTGGGATGCACAAGAGGGGAGTCACTCCACTCCTTTGTCAACAGATGCCTCGATTATGATACTAAAGTCACTGATGTCTCTTTGAGCTTCAGGGATACTGAGAGCTGACAGTATTCTGCTGGATGACTTTATGAAATGGAATTCCTGATTATGATACTGATTTGTTCTTGACTTCTTGTGAGTGCAGGAACTGATAGCCGAAATGACTGCAACATTTTGGTTTGATTGATCTCGAATAGACATGGTTGCAATAGGGGTTAGACAATCGGACATCGTTGAGGTCCCGATTGGACCTAGATGTGATTGCTAGCTACATTGCCGATAAATCATGGTTTAAGATCGGAATGAATGTTGAATGTCATGTGATGTCCTGTGATGTCCAGTGATGTCGTGTGATGTGACTGTCGATTTTGTACATGTGCTAGATGTGTGTTCCTAGTACGTAGGTACTAACAGTCAGTGTCTGCTAAGATGGTTTATGGCTTTTGTCGGTTTTGCAGGCGTAATCGTGGTCGATTACAATGTTTTCAAGAGGGGGGTATGTCACAAAGTGATGACGTGGCGGACAACAGAAACCCTAATTTCCGGAAATCGCGGAGGCGGATTATTATTAAAAAAAAAAAAAAAAAGGAAAATGATGAGCGACGCAAATTTCGCTTTTTCTCTACTTAAATGAGAAAGAGAGAGAGAATGCTTTTGCTTTCATGTTTTGACTCTCTGTGAGAGAGAGAGAGCAATTGCTTTTGATTTGAAGCTTTTGGGGCTCTGCTTTTGGGCATCCCTTGTAACCTTTAAATTAGTGGTGAGGGCCTCACTTCTCAGGGCATCTGGACGCAGAGTCTGAGAGTGAAACCCTAACCGCTTTTTTGTACTTTGATGATTGATTAATATAAAAAGAAATACCGAAAGGGGCGCCAGTCTTTGGGGCCAATATCTCTAGGCACGGAACTCCGTCGGGCCAGTGCAAATCTATTGTGATCTGTGAATGGTTTTGAAGTGGTTATTTGGTGCTGTCGCGGTTGATTCTTGACTTGGAGTGTCCAAGTCTGTTACAAAATCTTCTATCTGCTGAATTTTGACTCTATGTCGGCGACGACGGCAATGACGACGACGCGACGACGATGCGTTGAAAACGCAGATGCTGAAATCTGCGAATAGCGCGCTGAATCTGCAAACACTGGCTGATCTGACCGTGTGGCGAGGATCTGCTGCGGGAAGGTGAGATCTACGAGGTTTGGGGGCTGTTCTGCGGTGTCTATAGGCTGAAAACTGAAAACACTGAAGCTAGGGCTGAATCTGTCGCCGAGGAATTGCAGAACGCTAGATGATCTGCAACTCCAAAAACGCTAAGCTGAAGGGACATCTGCTGCAAAAACGCTATTGATTCTGCTATCGCCAGGCTGATCTGCAAGTTGCAAAACGTTGGAGCTGATCCGCATCCGAAGAAAAACGCTGGTCTTTTGTGGCTGAAAACGCTAGGTTGCCTGCCGGGGAGGCTTGCTGAGAAGGTGCTCTGTTGGACACTTGGTCCCTGCTGCCTCTTTTGCCAGAAACTGCTAGCGCTAGGTTTTCTTATATATTGGCTTGGCTAAATTGCCCTACCCAGTTTCCCAACAAAGTCACTTCTAATAATAAGTGAAAAATGGCTAAAATAGGGAAAATAGGTTCTGTGCACTGAAAAAATGCTCCTGATGGATTTTGATGGTAATGTTGATGATCATGCTGTGTGCAACTAGAGGATATGCATCTACTCTAAGTGCCTGGACATGCACGGTCTGCGACAGACTCACAAAAGTGCCAGAACACTTCCTAAGCTAGGCTAACTGAACCCTTGTCATGAAGTAGCTTGTCCATGTACACATAGGGTTAGATGTGCACGTGACAAATTAAAACTGCCTTCAGACATTAGCAATGATTAGGCTTTGCATTCTCAAAAGCCAAAGCAAGAAAATTTCAGTGTCGAGAATTGTCGACAAATGTTTTTGGCTAGTCAATGTACTCAGCGTGCTGCACATCTTAATGAGTCATCTAGTAAAGAGGAGGATGGCGAAGACTTCAAGGTCGAGGATTCTAGATCTGGGGTGAATGGTCATGTTGCTCCATTAAATCAATTACCCCTGCGTCAAAGTTCTCCTTCCAAAAGGAGTTCACCTGGCCCTTTAGTTATTCACTCAAAGAAGAGGAAAAAACCAGTGTCCCTGCTTATTCCCTGGTACCTGGCCCTTTAGTTATTCACTCAAAGAAGAGGAAAAAACCAATGCCCCTTCTTATTCCCTGGTACATTGCAGCAACTGTAAGGTGCAGCAGAATGAATGTTTGCGCTTTGCTCAAGATGAGTTCTCCGAACTGTGCTCAAGGTTCCTTTTGTTCTTATGGAAGGTAGAGCCTTCCGTTCTTAATGAGAGAATGCTATGATCACAAACAAAGTGAATGGACACTGTGCGTGCAAGTGTATGAGACTGAGAGATAGAGAGAGAAGAGAGATACGACACCAGAGACGTAAAACCCTCCTCCGAAGGCCCACTCTCGTCGGCAAGAGTGGTCTACTTATGATTGCACAATCTGGTACAATGGAAATACATGTGACTGATGCAAGTCTAGGCTATGTCGGCGATGACGACGTGGACGACGAGACCGACCTAAGGGCTGAAATCTGCAATCTTTCTACTGCTGTCCAAAAACACTATGGGCTGAAATTTGTTGCAGGTCCAAAAACGCTGATTCTGGGACTGTTTCTGTAGGTCTTTGACTTTGAAAATCTGCAGGTTTAGGGCTGAAAACTGAGGTTCTTAAGGGGCTGAAACTGAGGTTCTTAAGGGCTGAAACTGATGATCATTTCGGCTGAAATTGCTGCTTCTTTAGGGGGCTGAATCCTCATGAAAACTCCAGGCTGCTTCTGCCAAAAACGCTAGGCTGATGGTAATAAAAAACGCTAGGTAGGCTGGGGTCTTCTGCTGGCGATGATGCTGATGCAAAAACGGTATTTGCTGGGTCTTTTGGCGATGGTGTGATGATGCAAAACGCCAGGATGTGATGCTTTCCAAAAACGCTGGGAATGCTTGTGGATGGAAAACGATAGGGGCTGAAGTCTTCTTACTTGGTGGGGGAAACCAAGGCTCTGTTGACAAGTTGTCTGTTGAGCTTGGCTCCTGTTGCCTCTTCTGCCATATAGTGCTAGCTCTAGTTTTCTTATATACACACTTAGCAAAATTGCCCTACCTACTTTCTAACAAAAGTCACTTAAAAATAATAAGTGAAAAATGTTAAAAATAGGTAAAATAGGGTAAATGCACTGGAAAATTCTCCTAATGGAATCTGATGGATTCTGGTGGGAATGCTTATGATCATGCTGTGTGCAACCAGAGGATATGCATCTACACTAAGTGACTGGGCATGCACGGTATACGAATAGACTCACGAAAGTGCCATATCACTTCTAAATCTAGACTGATTGGACTGACCGAACCCTAATCATGCTGTAGCTTGTCCACGGACACACAGGGTTGGATGTGTCACGTGACATCCCCTCCTTTTCAAAGTGAGGTACTGGTACCGAACTGTATGGCGTCTAGGGAGATCGCCAGTAGCATCCGGAATCCTAGAAGGGACTGTTCGCCGGCCCACTCTGATGTGTGGGTCGTGCGGTACTTGAAGTTCATAAAGGTTTGCAACGCTTGCTTCTTTGGGCCGCGCCGAAAGCGACACAAAGTCTTCTGTGGCTCCTTCAATGCTTCAACTTCGTAGGGTGTCATGCTTCTTTCTTCTTCAAGAATCTCCATGGCTGAAAACTCCTGAAACCACTTCCAACACAAAAACATGAACATACCCATTCATGTAAAGTGAGTGGAAAAAATATTGTCTTCCTCAAAGACTGTGCATGCAATGTAGATGAACAAAGAGACGGAGTGACAAACCGTTCACCACACACAGGCAAACAATGAGATCGAATTGTGCTCTTTTGATCTAAAGCAATCAGCTGTGGCAATTCACAACGAAAATGCCCGTACTTGGTGCTCATACTATCATGTGCTCGTTCTACAAATGTGTCATGCAAAGGAAGAGACATGGAATGTAAATTCCTTACATAAATACTTTTTAGCTTTTCATGAAAAATCCGCATACTTTCGTGCTCATTCACGAGTGAAATGTGCTCAACGTACAATATGTCATGTCTAGAAAAAGGGATCACATAAAGATGCTGACTAAAATACAGGAAACGATCACGAATGAAACACTCGAACAATGCGTTCGTATCAATCATGCAAACACATAATACTTCCTGTGAAGGTTCTTTGGACCTAGGCTCGAGAGCCAAGATCGGTTCTTCCTGAATGATCGAATCGTCTTGTGGGGTTCTTTGGACCTCGACTCAAAAGCCAAGATCGGTTCTTCGTGATTGATCGAATCTACAACAAGGTTAGCTTCGTTAGAAAAAGCATCCATTAACACATCATCCTTGTGAACAATCACATTATCTTCATGCAACTCATCATGCTTGTGAGAAATCACACCTTGATCATGCAAATCATCATGCTCGTGAGAAATCACATCTTGATCATGCAAATCACCATGCTTGTCATTGTCATCCAAATCATCGGCATCCAATTCATCATGCAAATCATTGACATTCAATTCATCATGCTTGTCATTATTATCCAAATCATCATGCTGATGATTGTCAACAAAATCATCATCATGCAAATCATTGTCATTCAAATCATCATGCTGCTTACAATCATGCAAATCCTATGTGTCATGCTTTGGAGAAGAAGAGACTGAGAGAGTCTCCGTCTCCTGAATCTCTTGCATCTGTGCCGGCACTTGAGAAAAGAGTCGCAAGAACTCTTGTATGTGTCGCTCGCGCTGTTCTTGTCTTGACTTTCTTTCTGCTTCTCTTTCTGCTCTGTCTTCTGCGTGCCTACGATCCATTTCTGCTTTTATTTCTGCGTGTCTGCGATTCTTTTCTGCTATTCTTTCTGCATTTCTTGCTTCGCGTTCTAAGTTCCTTTCCATAAACATCAACTCCAAAGCCCCCATAGGAGTTAGTGCAATCCTTGATGTAGATGGGGAAGGGTCAGAAAAACCTCCTGGTGGGGAAAATTCTTCTTCGTCTCTCTCATGCTCATCACCTCCAAGCGAAGTATCCATTCCGCTTCGAGTGATGACCATTCTGAAGTCGTGGGTTCTTATGGTCTTGGTTTCTTAAGTGCACGAGGAACTTGGGTTCTTGGGAGTCTTGAGTTTTTGAGGTTTTCTTTCGCTTGCAAACCGTGTTTGAGAAGGATCTTCTCTTCACCCGAGTTCTACTCCTTTTCGCGGGCGCACCCCTTGGCAGCCTTGCGTTCACACCAAGGTTGCTTTTTCCAACCTCACGTCGATTGGCCGGCCGCTAAGTGCACGGTCCGCTCTCAATGAGTGAAAAGAGACACAAGAGGAGGCTGGACAAGCCCTTCTTTCCTGGGATTCCTGTCAGTCTTTAAAAACACGATTAGGAATCAACACGCCTAAGAAGACTTGGGTTACGTGCGACCGCAACAAGCAAAAAAAATAAATTATGTGGTTCTTGTGGTTCTTTCCTTGAGTGATACAGAACACTGTCAAAGCTATGATACCAATGTTAGGTGCAGCGGAATGAATGTTTGCGCTTTGCTCAAGATGAGTGCTCCGAATTGTGCTCAAGGTTCCTTTTGTTCTTATGGAAGGCAGAGCTTCTGTTCTTAATGAGAGAATGCTATGATCACAAACAAAGTGAATGGACACTGTGTGTGCAAGTGTACGAGACTGAGAGATAGAGAGAGAAGAGAGATACGACACCAGAGACGTTGTAAAACCCTCCTCCGAAGGCCCCACTCTCGTCGGCGAGAGTGGTCTACTTATGATTGCACAATTTGGTACAATGGAAATGCATGTGACTGATGCTAGGCTATGTCGGTGATGACGACGAGACCGACCTAAGGGCTGAAATCTGCAATCTTTCTACTGCTGTCCAAAAATGCTATGGGCTGAAATCTGCTACAGGTCCAAAAACGCTGATTCTGGGACTGTTTCTGTAGGTCTTTGACATTGAAAGTTTGCAGGTTTAGGGCTGAAAATTGAGGTTCTTAAGGGGCTGAAACTGAGGTTCTTTCCGGTTGAATCTGCTGCTTCTTTAGGGGGCTGAATCCTCATGAAGACACGAGGCTGCTTCTGTTAAAATCGCTAGGCTGATGGTAATAAAAAACGCTAGGTAGGCTGGGGTCTTCTGCTGGCGATGATGCTGATGGAAAAACGCTATGTGCTGGGTCTTTTGGCTTTGGTGTGATGATGCAAAACGCCAGGCTCTGATGCTTTCCAAAAACACTGGGAATGCTTGTGGATGGAAAACGCTAGGGGCTGAAGTCTTCTTGCTTGGTGGGGGAAACCGCCAAGGTCCTGTTGAGAAGTTGCTTGCTGAGCTTGGCTCCTGTTGCCTCTTCTGCCAAATAGTGCTAGCTCTAGTTTGCTTATATACAAACTTAGCAAAATTGCCCTACCTACTTTCTAACAAAAGTCACTTAAAAATAATAAGTGAAAAATGTCAAAAATAGGCTAAATGCACCGAAAAATTCCCCTGATGGATTCTGGTGGGAATGCTTATGATCATGCTGCTGTGTGCAACCAGAGGATATGCATCTACACTAATTGACTGGGCATGCACGGTCTACGAATAGACTCACAAAAGTGCCAGATCACTTCTAAATCTAGACTGATTGGACTGACTGAACCCTGATCATGCTGTAGCTTGTCCATAGACACATCGGGTTGGATGTGTCACGTGACAGCAACTCAGCCAAGAGATAGTCTACCCTCAACCAGTGAGATGGAGTTAATGTGGGCCAACTCAAAAAATCGTCTCTCTGATAAGAATGATGGTGATGTTCGCAAGTATGAAAGCAAGGCGAAGGGTGAGATCAACCACTCAATTAATGCAACAGCTGATTCCACCTCTTCCGGCTGAGTTGATGCAGGGAATTACCCGAGTTGACAATGAATGTGTAACATTTTGTCTGGCCAAATTTGCTTTGGAAGATGCATGCAGGCTTGTGACAACACCAGAAGAGAGGCCACTTCTGCACTCGACCCGGAGAACAAGAACATGCCATTGCATGGACAAGGAAGAACATGGGGCATGGCAAAGAGTGTTGTTGTAACAAGGTGTGTGGAAAGTTTCATGGAAAGAGCAAGAGGGTTGGAGAGCGAACTTGCAAGGTATGCATGTGCTTAGTGTTGTTTTTGTGGAAACAAGTCTCTTTCTTATATGATTGAAATAATGTGAATACAGTTCGAATACTTGCATTGTTGCAACATATTGCTGAAAGATGTCTTAGGAAAGAAAATACAATTTACTGTTTTTCATATTGAAACCCCTTGATGAGTATTTTATCCCTATCGTTCTCAATGTCTAAAGTCACATGCCCATCCTAGATGATCATTTCAAGTTTGCAATCATCATGGAGAGGACACTAGGTCCTAGTGTTCTTCAAGTAAATTTTTGGGAAGGGAAGTGTGTTGGAGCGAGATGTTGCTAAATTGGCTTTATCTAATATAAAAATAATTCTATATGAATTATTGGATTTATAAGTGAGAGGGTTTTCTTGTTTGGACACCAAGAAAAATAGTTCTAAATGAATTATTGCAATTATAAGTGAGATGGTTTTTCTCACTCGAGACATTCGAGTACAGATATTTCTAATGCGTTGTTCGGAGAAATGATGAGAGCACTGTGAACGGGAATATCTGTAAGGCCACTAGGAATGGGTACTTCTGATGCGTCACATCGGACGAGTCGACCATCCAAGAACGTACATCTTTGATACCTCATAGGATGCGTGACGGAGCATTATTGTACCGTAGTTCCGTAGGAAAGGACTAGGTGATGTGTCACATGCACATCTAACCCTATGTGTATGTGGACTAGCTTTTCCCACTTCTAGGGTTTAGGAAGCCTAGGAAGTGTTCTGGCACCTTTGTGAGCTTGTGCGCAGGCCGTGCATGTCCAGGCACTTAAGAGTAGTTGCATACCCTCTGATTGCACAACCCATAGCATTAGCATCATGATACAATACCTAGCATGAGCATTTTCCACCGCATGGTTTTAGTTTCCGACCTAGCGTATGAAACACCTCTTATAGTCATTTATTCTATAAGTGACTTTGGACTTTATTATTTATGGGATCGTGGGCTGTTGGGAAGGCTGCTCGACCCAGCATTTGCAATATATATAAGCAAGGCTCAAGCGCTTAGAAGCAGTAGAAGAAGCAGGGACACAGGATAGACAAGCACCCACAACACACAAGCAGGCACCCTCAGGCAATCCAACGTTTTCAGCCCATAGCCACCAACATTTTCAGTTTTCAGCCCTTAGCCTTGCAGATCCCCCACTTCCTGTTGGATCAGCCTGGCGTTTTCAGTTTTCAGCCAAAACAGCCAGCGTTTTGCAATTCCATTCCAGATCAGCCAGCGTTTTGTAATCTCAGCCCTAACGCTCTCCGGTGGTGCAGATTAGCCCGGCAGTGCCGCCAGAGTTGCAGATTCATAGCACAATATCTAGCGTTTTCAGTTTTCAGCCTTGACGCCGGCGTCGTCGACACCATCGTCGTTATCGACATCGTCATCTTCATCGCAGATCTCGGACTTAACGACGACACCATCGTCGTCATCGTCACAATCACCATTGACTGTCAAGGATGTGGCAATTGCTAACCTTAGTTGTTGGTTTCTTTCCGATGATTTTTATTTAATTTTTGGGACCCTCTTTTTGAAGCCACAAATGGCCGGACATTGTGTGGCCAATGTGAAACGGCCGATGATCGAGAATTTTACCTGCAGACGAGAAGGCCTTCTCGCCACGAGCTGGTCGGGCCGACCGGCTTTGGAATCCGAACAATAAAAGGGTGTCTAGGATCAATTCAAAGTGATTTAGGCCCCCTCGCTACACTTATTAAGTGTCACGTGCACATCTAACCCTATGTGCATGTGGACAAGCTACTTCAGGTTAGCTTAGAAAGTTATCTGGCACCTGTGTGAGCCTGTACGCAGGCCGTGCATGTCCAGGCACTTAGAGTAGTTGCATATCCTCTGGTTGAACACATCATGATCATCGGCATGACAGTCGGTACCCATCATGAGCATTTTACAGTGCACAGAACCTATTTTCCTTATTTTATCCATGTTTCACTTATTATTAATAAGTGACTTTGTTGGGAAAGTGGGTAGGGCAAATTTGCTAAGTTAATTCAAAAGGAACCTGGCAGTCACTCAGTAGAAGCGGAAGAAACCAAGAGAGCACAGGCAATATCTGCAGTAGGCCCTCTAGTGTTTCTCCTCAGCAAGAACCTCATCAAGACCCAAGGTGGAAAGGTACGGAGTGTACGGTATGTAATCAGTACGTAACATTTGTAACAACAAAAAGAATAGTGACTTTAGCCTTTTTCAGCCCATACATACTAGGAACTACATAGAGTCTAGACATAGATACTACTTCAAACATCCATTAGATACTGCTTCAATGTCCATTAGATACTGCTTCAAATGTTATCCGTACTTAACTCTTAGAAAAAGACAGAAAAATGTTATCCGTCTTTTTGCTTCAAATGTTATCCGCAAAAAGATTTATCTACTTCAAATGTTATCCGTACTTAACTCTACCGTCAAAAAGACAGAAAAATGGGAATACACTATATGATACAATAAACTTTAGTCCATTGCCCAATGGCAAGATGCCCCTAAAAAAAAATAAAAAAATAAAAAAATAAAATTTGTGAAAAAAAAAAATGCGTACACTACCTATCCGTACGTACGGAACCGTACCGTACGGCTGTACCGTACTGTACGGATCAGTACTACGTGCGGATGCTACCTTGTCAAGACCCAACGTTTTTTATCAAGTATCATCAGCCCGTCACTGCTAGTACTTTCAACATTCATCGACTTAGACCATCATTGCATCATAGCATCAAGAACTTTGCATCAGCACCATTGTACCAGATTTGTGCAATCAATAGCATAGACTTCTTTCGCCATTGAGAGAGGGGCGCTTGGAGGAGGGTTTGAGAACCTTCTAGTGTCGTATTCTTCTCTCTCTCTCTCTCTCTCTCTCTCTCTCTCTCTCAATCTCATCCCCTTCATTCACAGTGTCATTCACTTTGTTTGTGATCATTGCACTCTCTCACTAAAGGAACGGAAGGCTCTCCTTTCCGTAAGTAAAAGGAACCCTTGAGCACAGTTCGGAGCACTCATCTTGAGCAAAGTTCTGTTGGAATTAGGGTTGCAGAGAAACACACACAGCTTGGAGAAGACGAAGAAAGCTCAAGGCACACAATAGAGAGTGTGTTACTTAGTGTGCAATGGAAAGATAGATAGCCCTAGAGTGATGGGCGTATATACAATGCATGGGGGAAAAAACCTCCTAAAAAGGGAAAAAATGCCCCGACGGTCCTAGTGTGTTCACACACATCACTACCACATGTATATGGTAACAAATCCCCCCTGGAGTGATGCGGTGAACGAGAGCTGGCACATGAGTAAAGGGAAGTGCCATGCCCTTAGGACAGGATCAGTTCACAAAGGGGAGTAAGCCCAAAGCTTTGCGGAAAGCTTCAAGCTTCTCACAAGACAATGCCTTTGTGAAAAGATCTGCAAGGTTGTCCTGTGTTGGCACATAAGCCAAGCTGATCTCTCTTGCTGAGAGCCTCTCCCTGACATAGTGGTAATGCACCTCAATGTGCTTTGTGCGAGCATGAAAAACTGGGTTCCTCGCAACTGCCAATGCGCTCTGATTGTCAGTGTAGATAGTGTTGGCAGTGTCCTGTCCAACACCCAAATCAGCCATAAGGCGTCTGAGCCATACACACTCAACCGTAGCTGTGAAGACTGCCCTGTACTCATCCTCACAACTCGAAGTGGCCATAGTAGGTTGCTTCTTGCTCAACCATGATATACATGAACTGCCAAGCATGAAACAAAAACCACTTGTGGACACTCGCGTGTCAAAACAACCAGCCGAATCTGAGTCTGAAAAAGCATGTAAGTCTGGCGGCAATGATCCCCCCTTGGGATAAAACAAGCCAAGATGTAAAGTGCCACTAAGGTAGCGGAAAATCCTCTTGACAGCCTGCCAATGCTTAGACCCTGGGCTATGCATAAATCTGCTTACTTGTGAGACTGTAAAATGAATATCCGGCCTCGTGTTGCATACATAAATGAGGGAGCCAACAGCAGTTTGGTAAAGAGTGACATCAGCAGGATCGCCAGGATCATGTAGACTCAACTTCAAACCTGTTTCCATGGGAGTGGCAATAGGTTTGCAATGCTCAAGTCCAAACTTACATAGCAATGTCTCTATGTAACTTTTCTGACACAAGGCAATACCACCATCACACTGCTTAAACTGTATATGAAACCGGCTTGTACTTTCAAAAAGGGCGGTAGACTTTAAACTTAAACCTTATTTGCTTTCACCCATTTAATTTGTCGTCCACTTTATCTGTACTTTCAAGACACAACAAAAGGGGAGAGGGATACAGGCTGCTAGATTGCACCTTTATGGGAAGACTGACACCAGATTGGCCCCTAACTTAGGCGCCCCTTTCGGTATTTCTTTATTGTTTAAAAGAGAGAATAAATGCTGTGGTTCCCTACAAGCTGCCCTGCACAAGCTTGGCTGAATTTCAACAATTCCGGCCCGATTTTGGCAGCATAACTGTACTAGGACACTTCACAGTCAGTATTCCCACGCATTGAATGACTTTCCTGACGCATATGGGCACTTTGCAAAACCTGGCGAGAATCTGTAGCACGCTGAATTCTCTGTTTTCAGCCCCGAATGTGCCAGATCAACTGTACAGCGGTCCCCTCGCGTCCCCGAACCTCCTGGGGGTATTAGGGACCGTTTAGGGCCAAAACCCTAAACTTGCAAAAATACACAGCAGGCTGTAATATACTGTTCGGGCTCCGTTTCACGTGCCGGTCGCATCCGTAGCAAGTCCTCGAGCTCCCGCACCTGTAGGGCTACTTGCCCTTTGAATCGGACGAGATTTCTGGCGTGAAACCTCTTCGAATTCACCCGTATCTGCGGGGGATTAGCCGCTAGCTAATCCAGTACCTGTGCAAGAGGCTCTTGCCTCGGCAATCGCGCATGAACCCACACAACTGTACATTGGTCAATGAAAAGCCCACTAGAGGGGCATAACATACTGCCATAGAAGAGAGAGAGGGCAGTGCGTAGCGTGCAGGGCATCACTCCTAGCACCGCACTGTACATAGGAGGGAAAGGAAGCACTCCATAGCTCTTAACCTGTGACAAAATCTGCAAATGAGCCCTTCTCCTCTCTAAAATCAGCGCCCCCTTCTCTTGCATGAGGAAAGTGCACAGAATTGTGCCACTTGGCGCATTTACAAGCATTTTCCTATTTCGGGGTTGCCGCCTAAAAATCTCCCAACCGGTTGCCCAGTTGACTTCACGGCAGAGTAAGAAAATGTTCTCCTTGTCATTCCGGAGGTAATGACGCAAACACATTTTCAGGTCCCAAAATAGCAGTTTCCTAAATTTTAGGAGATGCTGCCATTGTATCTTTCTAGGTCATCTGACCCAATTTGTACAGTGCAGCCACACCCAAAACTGAAATGTAGCCTCTGTAGCAAAGGATTTCACTTTGGCTAGTCAATGACCCCACTTTGGCTAACCATAGTCTTTGTCCAACCTTAGTGCTCTCTTGCCCTCGGGCCTGGACTGGGCCTGGACTCCCTTTGAACAGTTCCACACTAGCTATGCAATGCAGGGCAGTTAGATTTCCTGAGGGGTGTTTCCAAAAAGTGAAAGTAAATAGATAATAAGAAAGAAATCAACAAAAAGGATAGATAGTAGTCACACGCTGGTGACATACCCCCCTCTTGAAATCTCAAACGTCCTCGTTTGTATCTATGTCGTACATGCTCACAGTCAACACTGATGTATTCAACACCTGTCGACACATGTACGACGCATACATGCTCATTGTCAACCCTGGTGTATTCAACACCTCGTCGACACATGTATTGCCTGCGTGTGAACCCTGTCCCAATGACATAGTGGTAGCTTCGCACTCTGCCATTGCTTTGAGTCACTAACTTTCCAATGACAAAATGATAGCCACACATTTTGCCATTGTCTTATAGTACACGTTGGGCCCAGTAACACTTTCGAGCATACCCAAACTGACAGTTTAAGAATGCAGTTACACATGTACCCTTTAATAGAAGCAATTACTGTATCCTTGACAAAGTGACAAGAAATACTCACTTCTATAGCACTAACCAAACTTTTGGACATTCCATAAGAGCAATTGCCAAACTGACAATCTCTACAGCTCTAACATTCATGTAACATGTATTTGATTTGAGCTCACTTTAAATACCATGTACATCATTTGTTTCAGAAGCCATTGTCACATTGACAATCCATGTAGCTTTGAAACTCAAGGGGTCAAGGTAGGTTGCAAATCGAAGGCTTCAAGGTAAAGTGATAACACAGTTGGTGACTCTGCAAGTTCACCTTCTTCCATCCACTTAGCATCCATTGGTGGATAGTTTCTGAACTTTACCAAGTAACGCCTAGCAACCTTGCCTTTCACTTTTCTTTCTTTATGTGCCAAAATCTGTTCCGGGACCAAGATCTCGTCAAGTTCCTCGACTTCCGGCTGATCTTCAGCTGGCATATCTTCTGGCACATCACCCACATAGGGTCTGAGAAGACTCACATGAAACGCATTGTGAATCTTCCAACTGTCAGGCAATTTCAGCCTATATGCAACATCACTGATTATGTCGCACACTTGAAAAGGCCCATAGTAACGCATGCTGAGCTTTGGAAACAGTCTTTCCTTGCCCTTCATCTTCTTTAACCTTGCCTTTTCAAAGCATAGAAGCACCCAATCACCAAGTGAAAATACCACTTCACGACGGTGACGATCAATTGCTTTCTTTTGCTTTGCCTGAGTCTTTTCCAAGGCCACTTTGACCTTCTTGTACATTTCATCCATGTCTTGAACATACTTATCTGCTTCAAATATCTTGTCCTTTGTATGCAGTATGGGAGGAACTTTCTTGCCACCTTCAACTATCTCGAAAGGTGCCTTGCCAGTTGATGAATGCACTGTATTATTGTATGCATACTCCACCAATGGCAAATATTGCTCCCACTTTCCTTTATGCTCTGACACATAACACTTCAGCAGATCTAGGACAGTAGAATTTGCCTCTTCTGACTGCCCATCTGTTTGAGGATGAAATGACGAAGAGAATTTGAGCGTTGTGCCCATATTCTCCAACAAGCCTCTCCAGAACAAACTTGTCATGCGTGGATCACGGTCGCTAACAATCGACTGTGGCATGCCATGATACTTGAAAATATTGCTCATAAATAAGCGTGCCATCTGATCAAGCTTTATCTTCTTCCTGACAGGAATAAAATGAGCCTGCTTGCTGAATTTGCAAATGATGGTCCAAATACCATCATTTCCTGTCTGCGTTCTCGGAAGATCAAAGATAAAATCCATAGCAATACTTTCCCATGTTTTATCTGGAATAGGTAGTGGTTGCAATAACCCTGGTGCCTTTTGCCTGTCAAACTTGACCTTTTGGCAAATTAGGCATTCTCACACAAAGGCATCCACATCTCTTCTCAATGTAGGCCAATAGAAGAATGTCTCAACCGCTTTAACTGTAGCATCGATACCACGATGCCCTGCATACGGTGGGACATGACTCTCTTTCAGAACTTTGCATCGCAATGGCTTTGTGACACACAATCTGCCATGCATCATCATGAACCCGTCTTTAAGAAGATAGTGTTCATGACGTTGTCTATCCATTAGCTGCTCGAAGACCCTTGCAAAATCTTCATCATTTTCATATTGTTCCCTCATATCATCAAGTGCATGATGATAAGGAATTGACACAGCTGAAATTTGTGGCTTCCTTGACAAGGCATCAGCCACAACGTTCTTCTTGCCTTCCACATGCACAATCTGAAAGCGGAACATGGACAAGATATTTGCCCATCGCATATGCTTCTCAGATAACTTTGTCTGTGTCAAGAAGTATCGCAAGGTCTGATGGTCCGTTTGGACAACAAAGTCTGCACCTAACAGGTAGTGTTTCCAACTTAAGAGCGCATGAATCACAGCCAGTAACTCTTTCTCATAGACCTGCGTGGTCATCTCTGGCCCTTGCAAAATTCTACTGTCATAGGCTACTACCCTGCCATCTTGCATTAGCACTGCACCAATGCTACTACCATAGGCGTCACACTGGACCACAAATGACTTCCTAAGATCTGGCAACACAATGACTCGATCTGAAGTCATCTTTTTCTTTAAGAGATTAAAAGCTGAAATCTCTTTCTGTGTCCATCTAAAGGTGACTGCCTTCTTTTGAAGAGCATGTAAAGGTGAAGCAATCTCATCGAAATTTCGGATAAACCTTCTGTAATAGGAGCATAGTCCCAAGAAGCTTCGGACATCGTGCACCGTCTTCAAATTTGACCATGAGTTGATCGCTTCAACTTTTGCAAGATCCATTCTGACACATCCTTTGAGACAATGTGTCCCAGAAAGTGAATCTCTTCCAGAAAAAATTCACTTTTCTTTGCATTGACGAGCAACCTATGACTGCGTAGCTCTTTGAATACAATGGCCAAGTGATGCCTATGCTCCTCTTCATTCTTTGAGTAGACTATCATGTCATCAAAGAATATACCAACAAACTGTTGGTGTGGACGGAAAATTCTGTCCATCATCCTATTGAACGTAGCAGGAGCATTTGTGAGACCAAAGGGAATCACTAAAAATTCGTAAAGGCCAAATTTTGTTCTAAAAGCAGTCTTGTGCACATTCTCTGATCTAATGCGGATTTGATAGTACCCACTCTTTAGATCTATCCTGCTAAACATAGCTGCTCCTTCTAATTTGTCCAGAATATCATTGATTCTAGGTATAGGGAACCTATTCTTGATGGTATTCTTGTTCAGTGCACGGTAGTCGATGCACATACGCCATGAGCCATCCTTTTTCTGCACCAACAACACTGGAGAACAGAATGGAGATGAACTGGTCTGAATCAGCCCCTTTTCTAACAGCTCTTGTACTTGGCCCATTATCTCTTTCTGCTGCGCCGCACTAACCCTGTACGGAGGCTTATTTGGTGGGCTATTGCCTGGCACCAAATCTATCGCATGGTCCTCGGGTCTCTCTGGCGTAATTGAGATGGTAATGAATCGGAAAAACAGTCACTATATTGTTGTAAAAACATTAACCTTTCTTTATCTAGCACAGATAAATTTGATTCATCACAATCTGACACTTCACGTGCAAAAACCAAGTATGCAGAAAGATGCTTTTTCATTACAGAAGTAATAGCAGAAGCTGATACAGTGGGAATAGACTCCCCTTTAAGCTTTATATCCAGAATGTGAGTCTTTCCCCTGCTCTGTACAGTGATCTTTTTGTTGTAGGCATCCATGATTCCCTGTACACGAAACAACCAAGGAATACCTAGCAACACATCACATCCGTCCAGTGGCATGATGTAAAATTCTTCAGTATCTACATAGGACTGGATATGTAGGCGCAACTTTCCGATGATGGGTGTCACAGCCTCTGTATGGCCAGGACATGCCAAACCTGCCTCTGCTGTATACCCTATCTCTTCAGGTCTGATTCCCAACTTTGAAGCCAAATCTGGGGAAATGAAGTTGGCTTTGGCCCCTGGATCAAAGAAGATAAGCACTGTTTGATCCCTGACCTTTCCCTATGCTCTGCAAAGCTCACTTGCATCTGAATTTGGCTTGTCGCCCACCATATCTCTAGAGAGAGAGAGAGAGAGAGAGAGAGAGAGAGAGAGAGAGAGAGAGAGAGAGAGAGAGAGAGAGAGAGAGCACTCGATCACCAAGTAGCTCCCCAAAGGAGTGGGAGACAGTTGTGTTCAAAGACTTGGGATTGCATAGACACCCATAGCTTGCCTCTTGTTGAACCCCCATATTATTCTGAATTGGTTTGGGTATAAACCTTAAGCTATATTGTATTTGGTGGATGATGCATAATCTTTCTAGTTGGGTTGCTTTGTGCTTATGTATGCACTTAGCATATCCTTTAGCACAAGATTAACACTTGTCAATTGCCTATCCTCTTTGGATATCTAAAGTCAACCCATGTTCTTGCCCATTAGGTTGCCCGATCGCACTAGACCAGCCATGGGCTTCTTTCCTTTCTTGTCTTCCTTGTCTTCAGAATCAGCTGGCCTTTTCAGGACAATTGTAAGCAATGTGGTCAGGCTGCTCACAGATGAAGCATTTGTTCTCTGACCTCAGGACCTTCTTTTGCTCTTCCGACTTGCGAGGAAAACGTCTTTTCCATTTCTTCGTTGGTCCCTTTTCTGATTCAGCCGTAGCTTTGTCTTTCCCTGCGTTGGCCGGCTCCTAAGTCACTGTAGGAACCTCCTTGGGAACATACTTCTTCGCTGAATTTTTCTTGGCTGATCCTTCTTTGACGACACCTGATTGGCCCCTAACTTAGGCGCTCCTTTCGGTATTTCTTTATTGTTTAAAAGAGGGAATAAACGCTGTGGTTCTCTACAAGCTACCCCGCACGATTTCGGCAGCATAATTGTACTAGGACACTTCACAGTCAATATTCCCACGGATTGAATGACTTTCCCGACGCATACGGGCACTTTGCAAAACCTGGCGAGAATCTGCAGCACGCTGAATTCTCTGTTTTCAGCCCCGAAAATGCGCCAGATCACCTGAACAGCGGTCCCCTCGCGTCCCCGAACCTCTTGGGGGTATTAGGGACCGTTTAGGGCCAAAACCCTAAACCTGCAAAAATACACAGCAGGCTGTAATTTACTGTTTTGGGCTCCGTTTCGCATGCCGGTCGCATCCGTAGCAAGTCCTCGAGTTCCCGCACGTGTAGGGCTACTTGCCCTTTGAATCGGACGAGATTTCTGGCGTGAAACCTCTTCGAATTCACCCGTATCTGCGGGGGATTAGCCGCTAGCTAATCCAGTCCCTGTGCAAGAGGCTCTTGCCTCGGCAATCGTGCATGAACCCACACAACTGTACATTGGTCAATTGAAAAGCCCAGTAGAGGGGCATAACATACTGCCATAGAGGAGAGAGAGGGCAGTGCGTAGCGTGCAGGCCATCACTCCTAGCACCGCACTGTACATAGTAGGGAAAGGAAGCACTCCATAGCTCTTAACCTGTGACAAAATCTGCAAATGAGCCCTTCTCCTCTCTAAAATCAGCGCCCCCTTCTCTTGCATGAGGAAAGTGCACAGAATTGTGCCACTTGGCGCATTTACAAGCATTTTCCCGTTTCGGGGTTGCCGCCTAAAAATCTCCCAACCGGTTGCTCAGTTGACTTCACGGCAGAGTAAGAAAATGTTCTCCTTGTCATTCCGGAGGTAATGACGCAAACACATTTTCAGGTCCCAAAATAGCAGTTTCCTAAATTTTAGGAGATGCTGCCATTGTATCTTTCTAGGTCATCAGACCCCCTTTGTATAGTGCAGCCACACCCAAAACTGAAATGTAGCCTCTGTAGCAAAGGATTCCACTTTGGCTAGTCAATGACCCCACTTTGGCTAACCATAGTCTTTGTCCAACCTTAGTGCTCTCTTGCCCTCAGGCATGGACTCCCTCTGAACAGTTCCACACTAGCTATGCAATGCAGGGCAGTTAGATTTCCTGAGGGGTGTTTTCAAAAAGTGAAAGTAAATAGATAATAAGAAAGAAATCAACAAAAAGGATAGATAGTAGTCACACGCTGGTGACAATATACCCAAGTAATGATGCAACAGTCCCAAATCTTTCATCTTGAAAGTAGCATTCAAATCAGCCTTAAATTCAGCAATATGTCTCTCATTTGGTCCAGTGATCAACAAATCATCAACATAAAGAACCACAATGAGAAGTACATCACCCTCACGTTTTACATACAATGTGCTTTTTGTTGGACTGTTACAAAAGCCTTGTTTGACCAAATGAGTGTCAGCTTTCTCATACCAAGCACGAGGAGATTGCTTCACCCGTACAAAGCCTTCTTACATTTGCACACTTTGTCGTCCTGTCCTTTTATGACAAAACCGAGAGGCTGCATTACATAAACTTCCTCAAATATGTCACCATTCAAGAAAGCAGTAACAATGTCTGATTGATGTACATCCCAACCAAAATGAGCTGCCAATGCACATAGAAAGCGCACAGTAGTCATACGACAAGTGGGAGCAAAAGTCTCTTCATAATCTATGCCTTTTTGTTGTGCATAACCCTTTGCAACAAGTCGAGCCTTATGGCGATCAATCTCACGATCCGGCTTGCGTTTCAACTTGTAAACCCACTTTGTACCAATGGCCTTTTTGCCAGGAGGCAAATCACATAAAGTCCATGTGTCATTTTCTATGAGTGCATCATATTCTGATTGCATGGCAGCCATCCAATTTTCTGAATTCTGTGCTTCATCAAAAGACAGAGGCTCCTCAACATCATGTAAGCTAGACACAGCCAAAGCATAACAATTTGATGCATAAGATGCATGGCGAGAGCCTGAACGAGTACGACTAGACAAAGGTGCATCCAATTTACTGTCACGCAAAGTGTGCACCAGCCATTTTGGCATACCTCTAGCCTGCTCATTTTCAGCCTTTTCCTCATCAAGTACATCATGTACATCTGCATCAGTAATAGGCTTATCTAAAACATTTTCAGAAACCCCCATAGGCTGTACATTTGCCTCATTGGAACTTACATTCGTATTTCCACCACTGAAAAGAGGCAACAAAGTGTCATAAATGTCATGTGAGCTTACATTACTGTCTCTAGTACATGACAGCAAGGGTTGAACAGAATCTTCCACAAACACTACATCCCGAGAACGTTTTGTTTGCGGATGATACAACCTGTAACCTTTGCTTTCAGCACTATAACCAACAAAAATACATTTGACAGCCTTATCATCCAATTTCTGCGCTGCACTTGTGGCACCAAATCATATGCCAAACAACCAAAAACACGCATGTGCTCAATAGAAGGCTTTCTATCATGCCATGCTTCATATGGAGTAATAGACTGCAAAGCTTTCGTAGGACACCTGTTAAGTACATAAGTGGCCCACATGATGGCCTCAAGCCAAAAAGAATGCGGCAAAGCTTGACTGTTTACCATACATCGTGCCATTTCCGTCAGTGACCTGTTTTTCCTCTCAGCAACACCATTTTGCTGAGGTGTATAAGGCACTGTACATTGGTGTTTTATCCCACGACTAGCCAGAAATGCATTAAATTCATGAGACATATACTCCCCCCCTCGATCGGAACGGAGGGTGCCCATAGTACATTTCGAGACATTTTTCAGCCATAGCCAACAATTGTTTGAAGCACATGAAAACTGCGGACTTCGCTTTAAGCGGAAATACCCATGCATGCCTGGAGTAATCATCAATGAAAGTCACGAAGTATAGGTAATTGCCCAAGGACGGAGTTTGTATGGGCCCACAAACATCACTATGCACAAGCATTCTTGTGGACTCTCAAGATTCGAGAGTGGATTCATTACAGGTTATGTACATTGACTTGTGCGATTAAGAAGATTTCAAGAGTGTGGTGCATGGATTTGCAGAGAGTTTTACAAGCTTTTTAAGCATGATTGTGAGCTGAATTTTCAGCTGATTCAGATGCTCATTTGATGCACATTTGGTACATGCTTAATGCTCGTTTATATTGCCATGTGGATGCACATGATGTGCGCTTTTCGACGGATGATATTTTTCGCCTTGCAGTGGCATATGTGGGTTGATTTTCAGCTGTTTTGAGCATCAATTTGTGCCATATTTTGGTTGGTTTGCATCCAAGTTTATGCTAGTATAGGCCTCGTTTGAAAATTCCCTCCTGCATAAGTTGTATCAAACTGTTGGAGGAAAGTAAGAGCCTTTGCCTTACAGAGGTCCCTAAGGTCTGGAAAGCTTCCACTTTCTTGAAAGACATTGCGCTTACATGGTGGACGACATTGTTGGTGCAAGGACAAGCACCCGCCACATGGGTATATTTCAAGAAAATGCTTGCATTTGCGTGATTGAGAAGTATTGTTGTGGGTTGCCTAAAGGGCTTCGAGATTACTGTATAAAGAACATAGTGGCTACTCTCCCTGAGATTATGGAAGTTGCCAACATTGGTCTTGCCTTGTTGAAGGGAGAGGAAGTGGGTTTGCGGGCAACGTGAAAAGGGGGCAGCAAAAGAAAAATTCAGCAAAGAAGTCCTTTGTGAAAACGGCTCTTGAAGCGTCACAGGGGTAAGAAAAGGTCAACAAGGATAAGGACTCAGCCGGGACTTTTGGAGCATAGGCAAAGAAACAGAAAAGGAAGCCTTTTATGCGTAAGTCGCTCAAGAAAAAGAAGGTCTTGATGGTTGAGAATAAATGCTTTTATGCAAGCAGCCTGATCACTTTGCTACAGATTGTTCACAAAGGAAAAGACCAGCTGACTCAGATGATAAAGAGGACAAGAAAGGAAAGAAGCCCAAATCCACGACAGGGTTAGTGCCAGACATGGTGGGTGACAGGCCAAGGATGGATGCCAGCGAGTTATGCAGAGCATGGGGTAAAGCTAGAGACCAGACGACACTTATTTTCTTTGATCCAGGTGCCAAAGCGAACTTTATCTCACCAAAGTTAGCTATGAAGCTGGTCATCAGAGCTGAAGAGATGGGGTACATGGCAGAGGCAGAGTTGGTATGTCCTGGCCACTCAGAATGTGTTACTCTAATCATTGGAAAGCTGCGTGTGTATATTCAGTCGTATGTGGACACAAAAGAGTCTATATCATGCCATTGGCAGGGTGCGATGCACTGTTGGGAATTCCGTGGATGTTCCAAACACATGGTGTGTTGGATGTCTTCGACAAAAAGATCACTCTTCAGCATAAGGGCAAAACTCATGTTTTGGATGTAAAGTTGAAAGGGAGTCTGTCCCTATTGTATCTGCTTCAGCTATCACTTCTGTAATTAAAAATCATCTTTCTGCGTACTTGATTTTTGCACGTGATGTTTCAGATAGTTGTCAGTCAAATTTATCTGTGTTAGATAAAGAAAGGTTGGCATTTTTGCGAGAGTTTAACGGCTGTTTTTCTGACTCATTACCGTCACAATGGTCACCGGAGAGGCCTGAGGACCATACAATAGATTTGGTGCCATGGTGTAGCCCACCAAACAGACCTCTTGTCACAAACTGCTGAAGTGTCCAGAGACTGAAGAGCAGAGCCAACCTTTAGATCACAACCGAGGGGCCTAAACCCTAAGAAGAACAAGCAACAAAAGAAGTTCTACCAACTAATGGGACCCCCTCCGATGGGGCCCAAGTGACATAAGGACATTCAAAATAAAGCAAGACCCACACACACACGCGTGGACTGATGACGTGGCAGTTGTACGGACAAGCCTAAAAATCCGCTGACAGTGCCGACATGGCAGATTTCCGCAAAACGCGCTAACAATATTGACGTGGGAGTTCTATGGATTTTCGCAAAACGCGTTGGCAGATTTTGGGCATTGCTTTTGGACTAGATGCTTTTGAGTTTGAAGGCTTTTCAAGTGAACTGCTTTTGGGGCCTAGGGCCTTTAAATATGAGGCCATGGGCTCATTCTTTGGCATGCTTCTTGGAGAAGGTGCAGAGTCTGGAGTACCGGTTTGTACTGTGTTGATGCAATATAAAGAAATACTGAAAGGGGCACCAAGGTTTTTGGCCAGTACTCTGTGGGATGGAATTCCGCCACTCTGTGTCGCGGTCTTCTCTTACTCTCTCAGTTCAATTGTTATTGAAGTGCTAAAAGTCTGTTCAGTCTGTTCTTTTCTATTGGCACGTGGTGCCTGGCTTGGGACACCACCTTACAGGGTTAGTGCGGCTCAGCAGAAAGAGATTATGGGCCAGGTTGAGGAGCTTTTAGAGAAGGGACTGATTCAGCCTAGTTCTTCACCTTTTTGCTCCCGAGTGCTCCTAGTGCAGAAGAAAGATGGCTCTTGGCGCATGTGTATTGACTACCGTGTGTTGAATAAGAATACCATCAAGAACAGGTTTCGTATTCCAAGGATTGATGATATTCTTGACCGTTTAGAGGGTGTTGCAATTTTTAGTAGGATAGACCTTAAGAGTGGGTACCATCAGATTCGTTTAAGGCCAAAGGATGTGCACAAGATTGTGTTGGACGATATTTGGTCTCTGTGAGGTCCTAGTTATGCCATTTGGTCTTACAAATGCTCCTGGTACGTTTGATAGGACGATAGACGGGATTTTCCGCTCCATCAAAAGTTCGTTGGCACATTCTTTGATGACATGATAGTTTATTCGAAGGATGAACAACATAGACGTCACTCGACCATTGTGTTCGAAGAGTTACGCAGTCACAGGTTACTTGTCAATCCTAAGAAAAGTGAATTCTTCTTGGAAGAGATCCACTTTTTTGGCCACATAGACGTCACTTGACCATTGTGTTCGAAGAGTTACGCAGTCACAGGTTACCTGTCAATCCTAAGAAAAGTGAATTCTTCTCGGAAGAGATCCACTTTTTTGGCCACATAGTGTCAAAGGATGGTGTTCGAATGGATCCCGCAAAGGTTGAAGCTATTAAGACATGGCCAGACTTGAAGACTCTTCACGATGTCCGAAGCTTCTTGGGATTGTGCTCATAGTATAGAAGGTTTATCAAGAATTTTGCAAAGATAGCTTTAGCTCTTCACACTTGCAAAAGAAAGAGGTCACTTTTAGATGGACCCAAAAAGAGATTTCGGCTTTCAGTCTCTTAAAGGAAAAGTTGACTTCAGATTCTATGATTGTTTTACCATATCTTAAGAAGTTATTCGTGGTCCAGTGTGACACGTGTGGCAATAGCATCGGAGGAGTGCTAATGCAAGATGGTCGGATAGTAGCTCACGAGAGCAGAACCTTGCAAGGGCCAGAAAAGACTATGCAAATCTATTATAAGAAAGAGCTATTGGCCGTCATTCATGCGCTCTCTACGTGGAAGCACTACGTGTTAGGTGCTGATTTTGTTGCTTCTATGTTCCACTTCTAGATTATGCATGTGGAAGGCAAGGAGAATGTTGTGGCTGATGCGTTATCAAGAGAGCCACAAATTTCAGCTGTGTCAATTCTTTATCATCATGAGCTTGATGACATGACGGAACAATATGAAGATTTTGCAAGGATCTTTGAACAGTTGCAAGATGGGCAACGTCGTGAGCACTACCTTCTCAGAGAGGGTTTTATGATGATGCATGGCAGACTTCGTGTCACTAGGCCATTGCGACATAAGGTCATGGTAGAAAGTCATGTCCCACCGTATGCAGGGCATCGTGGAATTGATGCGACAGTGAAAGCGGTAGAGATGTTCTTTTATAGGCCTACTTTGACAAGAGATTGTGGATGCCTTTGTGCGAGCATGCGTGATTTGCCAAAAGGTCAATTTTGTTAGGCAAAAGGCACCAGGGTTATTACAGCCACTGCCGATTCCAACTAAGCCATGGGAAAGCATTGCTATGGATCTTATCTTTGATCTTCCAAGAACACCGACAGGGAATGATTGTATATGGACCATTATTTGTAGGTTTAGCAAGTAGGCCCATTTTATTCCTGTTAGGAAGAAGATAAAATCTGACCAAATGGCACGGTTGTTCATGTACAATGTGTTTAAGTACCATGGTATGCCACAATCTATCGTCAGTGATCGTGATCCTCGCATGACGAGTTTGTTTTGGAGAGGATTATTTGAGAACATGGGCACTACGCTCAAGTTCTCATCTTTGTTCCATCCACAAACAGACGGACAGTTAGAAGAGGCTAATTCTACTGTCTTGGATCTAGTGAAATGTTATGTGTGAGATAATAAGGGCAAGTGGGAACAATATTTGCCTATGCTTGAGTATGCGTACAACAATACGGTGCATTCGTCCATAGGCAAGGCACCTTTTGAGATTGTTGAAGGTGGCAAAAAGGTTCCTCCCATTTTGCATACAAAGGACAAGATCTTTGAGGCAGATCAATATGTTGAGAGAATGAATAAAATGTATAAGAAGATTAAGCTTGCCTTGGTGAAGACTCAGGCAAAGCAGGATCGTCACCGTCGTGAATTACTGTTTTCACCTTGTGATTGGGTACTTTTACAGTTTGAAAAGGCAAGGTTAAAGAAGATAAAGAGCAAGGAAAGGTTGTTTTTGAAGCTCAGCATGCGTTACTATGGACCTTTTGAAGTGCTTATTAAGATCAACGATGTTGCTTATAGACTGAAATTGCATGATATTCGGAAGATTTATAATGCGTTTCACGTGAGTCTTCTAAGACCCTTTGTGGGTGATGTGTCAGAAGATATGCCAGAGAAAGATCAGCAAGAAGTCGTTGAACTTGATGAGATCTTGGTACTTGAGCAGATTTTGGCACATAAAGAAAAAAAAGTTAAGGGACAGGTTGCAAGACGCTATTTGGTGAAGTTCAAGAACTATCATGCAAAGTGGATGGAAGAGCATAAACTGTCAGAGTCACCAAATGTATTGCAGCTTTACCTTGAGGCCTTTGGGTTACAACCTACGTATGCCGCAACCCAACGTGTACAAAGGAGGGGTAATGATGGAGCTAGCACATCAAATGTACATACGGATTCAATGCAATAGAAGTGTGCATCGCTCTTCAAGGTTAAAGGTATTATGCTCACTTCTATCATAGATGGAAATGACAAAAGTATGAAGGTCTCATTAAGTCATTTGTATCTATGTGTTATAACCTTTCTTGAAGATACATGCGATGATAAAAGCGTGCTAAGAACACAAGATCATCAATGGCATGTATATATGGCATGCAATCGAGGACATTTGCGATTTCAAGCGGGGGGTATGTCATGAGGACGTGGCAACTTGTAACAAACCTGGACATCCCAAGTCTAGATTCTATCGTGACACAACAGAGATTCACTTCAAAACAATTCACAATTCAAGAGTCGACACGGCCCGCCGGCGTAGTTCCGTGCCAAGAGAGATTGGCCCCAAAGACTGGCGCCCCTTTCGGTATTTCTTTTATATTAATCTTTGAGCAAAGTACAACTCCCGCGGTTGCTCGCTCTCAGACTTTGCGTCCAGATGCTCTGAGAAGTGAGCCCCCCGTGGGTCACTTATAAACATTACAAGGGGTGCTAAAAGAAGAGCCTCAAAAGAAAGTTATCCCAAAAGCAACAAGGTCTGAAAAGTAGCGAGTACTCTTGGCAGAAATCCGTACAATCCCGTCAACGCTTTTTACGTCACAAATTGCGAATTGCGGAGATTCCGTACGATAGCCACATCAGTAGCGTGAATCACGGGCGTACGTACAACAGCCACGCAAGCAGTGCTTGCGCATTATTTTAATGCCTAGTTGTCCCTTTTGGCCCCTTGGTTGTTGTCGATAAGTTGGCACAACTTTTTATTAGTCATGCCACGTCATCAGTTTGTGACATACCAATCACTCGATTACGCCTGCAAAACAAACAAAGGCCATAAACCAATTCAGTAGACACTGACCCTAAGTAATGATACACTAGACACGACACATCTAGCACTTGCACAAATACACAGTCACATCACTGCACATGACATCACATGACAAATCAATCACAGAAAAATTCATTCCAAATCTCAGACCATGACTGCCAGCAACGTATTTAGTAATCACAACTAGATCCATCTCGGACCTCACTGATGCCGGTGTAACTAATCCTTATTGCAATTATGTCTATAGAGATTTATGAGACCGAAATGTTGCAGGCATTTTGTCTTTTAGTTCTTGTACTCAAAGTTCAAACAAGTGACATGAGAGAGTACAAATCATTTATTTCAATTTTGATAAATCCGTTTCATAAAGTCATACAACCGAATATTGTCAACCCATTAATATCCCTGAAACCCAAAGGGAATATTAGTGACCTTATTCAATCGAGGTAATCTGTTGACAGAGGAGCGGAGTGATCTCCCCTCTTGTGCAATCCCTCTGCATTAGATTCAACCTTGCTAATTTGTGGGTTCTATCACAGTAGACGATGCTAAACCGAATGCTTCAAGGTAAAGTAATAGTATCTGCTAGGTCCTCCTCCTCCATCCACTTCGCTTCTAATGCCGGATAGTTCTTGAATTTAATGAAGAACCGCCGAATCACTTTACCTTTCATCTTTCTTTCCTTGTGTGTCAAAACCTGTTCAGGAACGAGTATCTGCTCGCTCTCTTCCACTTCGGGTTGCTCATCAGGCTCCCCATCAACTGGCACCTCATCTTTAAAAGGTTTCAAGACTCACATGGAATGCATTGTGAATCGTCTAAGTATCGGGCAGCTTGAGTCAAAAGGAGACATCATTTATCTTTTCTTTAATTTGGAAAGGGCCATAATACCTCATGCTAAGCTTTGGAAAAAGCCGCTCCTTTCCCTTTCGTTTCCTTAGGCATGCCTTCTCAAAACGTAAGAGCACCCAATCGTCTTCCTTTAGTTTCAAATCTCGTCGATGTCGATTTGCTGCCTTCTTATGTCGTTCTTGAGATTTCTCTAAAGCCTCGTGGACCTTGGCAAAAGCAGTGTCCAACTCCCTCGTGTATCACTCGGCTTCGAAAATCTTGTCTTAAGTGCTGAAAGGGTGGAACCTTCTGAGCACCTTCAATTATCTCAAATGGCGCCTTCCCCGTCGAAAAGTGAACCGTGTTGCTGTAGGCAAATTCTACCAAAGGTAATTTTTTTTCCATTGAGTCTTCTGATCAGAGATGTAAGACTTCAGTTAATCTAGAACAATTGAATTATCTCAAATGGTGCCTTCCCATCAAAGAGTGAACTGTGTTGCTGTAGGCAAATTCCACCAAAG
This sequence comes from Adiantum capillus-veneris, assembly GCF_014529385.1. Taxonomy (NCBI): domain Eukaryota; kingdom Viridiplantae; phylum Streptophyta; class Polypodiopsida; order Polypodiales; family Pteridaceae; genus Adiantum; species Adiantum capillus-veneris. The sequence continues at coordinate 34,532,524 of NC_140941.1, forward strand.
GCATTTTTTTTCCCCATGGAGTCTTCTAAACAGAGATATAAGACTTCAATAAATCCAGAACAACTGAATTTGCAATCTCAGATTGCCCATCTGTCTGCGAGTGGAATGATGACAAGAACTGCAACCGTGTGCCAATGTTCTGCCGAATAGCCCTCCAAAACAAACTCGTGAATCGGGGATCTCTGTCGGAGAATATTGTCTTAGGCATGCCATGTTATCGAAATATCTGTGCAATGAACAGTCTCACTAAATGGTCTGGCTTGACTGTTTTTTTTCACTAGAATGAAGTGAGCTTGCTTGCTAAATCTGTCAATGATAGTCCAAACTCCATCGTGCCCACTCTGAGTCGTTGGGACATCAAAGATGAAATCCATTGCAATACTTTCCCAGGGCGGGTGGGAATGGATAAAGGCTGTAGTAATCCTTGTGCCTTATGCCTGTCAAACTTGACCTTCTGGCATACTAAACAACTGCGAACAAAGTCGTCCACATCCTTCTTGAGCCTCGACTAAAAGAAATAACGCTCCACACCTTTCAAGGTGGTATCAATGCCGCGGTGACCCGTAAAAGGTGGACAATGGCACTCCATCAAAACCTTTTCCCTCAACGGCTGTGTAACACACAACATTGTTTTCTTCATCAAATAGACATCCTGTATAGAATACCCTGACAATATCTCCGCATTCTGTATCCGAGTAAACACATCAGAAAAATCCGGATTGGTGGCGTACTGGTCAACCATATCCTCGAAGCTTCTACGATGGATCGCGAAATAGCCAAGACGATGGGCTTTCGAGACAATGCATTTGCCACTAAGTTTTTCTATCCCCGAACATGGACAATCTGGAAGCGAAACTGTGACAAGATGTTAGCCCACCGCATCTGCTTTTCCGAAAGCTGCTTCTATGATAAGAAGTAGCGTAAACTCTGATGATTAATAAAGACCGTGAAATTGGCTTTGAGTAGATAATGTCGCCATTATGTAAGAGCATGGATCATTGCCAATAGCTCTTTCTCATAAATGTGTGCTATCAATTCTGGCCTTGAAAACATTCTGCTTTCATAAGCAATCACATGGCCTTCTTGCATCAAGACTGCTCCCAGACTATGACCCCAAGCATCACAATAAACTTCGAATGGCTTTTGCAAGTCTAGCAAAGCCAGACTTGCAGTAGGCAGTTTTTCCTTAAGTGTTCGAAAGGTAGTCACCTCTGTCGGTCCCCATGAGAAAGGGACTTCTTTCTGAGTCAATAATTGCAAAGGCGAAGCTATCTCCGCAAACTTCCGAATGAACCGCCGGTAGTAAAAACACAAGCCCAAAAAGCTTCTAACTTCATGAACATTCTTTAAGTCTGGGACTCTAGCCAATCGCGGATAGCGGCCGGGTCCATCTATACTCTTGCTGCTGAGACGATGTGTCCCAGAAAGTGTATCTCCGGCAAGAAAAACTCACTCTTTTTGGCATTGATAACCAATCTGTGATCACACAATGCCTGGAAGATATTGTTGCACGCATTTTGAGAATCCCATATTTTGTAAATTTGTATATACGGACATGACGCCCGATGTCAAAAGTGTGTGTGGGCTTTCTTTTTGTGGGTTTTTTAGCTTGCTTTAGCAAGCACATGTACATGCACTGCAAGTCGCTAGTCTAGTGACAGCTGTCGGGCCACTGTAAGTGCCCGTGAGTGAGTTTTTTGAAGAGAGACTTGTATATAACTTAAACTCATGTACAAACTAAAAAAAGATCAATCAAATATCAGAATTTTGCAGGTTTTGGGTCGTGGTGGCTTCTTAATGCTTTTGGATGCAGTTTTTTGCCCTCGACTAGCCTTCCCACGCGTAGTCGGCGGGCCATGGCAGCTTTCTGTTCGCGCCAATTTTGCACATAGAGGTACTTAGAATTGAAATTTGTGGTCTTCAGAGCTTTTGTTGTAGAAAATGCAGAGAATTTTGGAGGCTTGAAAGCATCCCTTTTGGAGTTGTGGTTTGGGAGATACAGTCTATTTCCCACAGCGCACAGGATATGGCAGCTTGCAGGCAGTTTGGTGTATGGTAGATTGTGGAAGCTCTCTTGTTTGGAGATGTGTGTACACTTCAAATTTGTGTTTTTGAAGAGTTATTTGGTGAAGGTGAAAGCTCTTTCTCTCAAGTGCATTGGTCGGCGTGTGCTGTAAATCCATGCCAGGGTAAGCACTTCCTAATTTTCATTGTGGTCTTTTGGGTGGGCGTGTGCTGGTAAATTCCCAAGAGATCACTTGTCTTTGAGTTGTGGTTTTGTTGAGGTTCTTTTGATACCATTTGTGGTGCTGATCTTGTGTCTTCAACGCTCTTGGGAGACATTGCTATAGAGGTGCCCCCTGCTCTTGTTTTCCCAACAGTGTTTTGGTGCCCGCCACCGAAGAGTGCTTCAAGTTACCTTCAATCTTGATGGTGTAGACATAAAATTTCAGCCATGGTCAAGTTCATTGATGCCTTGTTGAGGATGAATGATGCGATGAAACAATTGAAGCTAAGTAGGCTAGAAGAGTTGGACATGCATTACATGAGGTTTCTCTCTCTCAAGCAAGAGCTAGAGGTTCTTGAGGATATGGTTCTGGATACAAAGGAAGTGAAGTTCTTATTCATTGGTACCCTTCTAGGATGTTTGGGCATTGAAGTTGCTTGCATTGACTTTTTGGGTATGAAAGGCATTGTTGATTTCTTGAAGCAAAAAAGATGGTTGGAAGATGTCAATCAGTCTTCTACTTCTTCATGCATTTCACACAAGAGCTCCTCTGTCACTAGTGATGATTGTAGTAATGATGATGAGGTTGAGTCAGATGTGGAAGATGAGGTTCTCTCTCTTGATGATGTAGATATTGATGAGGAGTTTTGTGCAAGCAATATTGTGAAAGAAAAGACCTTGGAGTGCATGTATGACAAAGAGGGCAACAATATAGCTGATTTGGATGCATGTCTGAATGATTGTAAAAATGAGGACTTGTCTAGCTCTATGTGCTTGCATTATATGCCTTTGGATGATTTTGATTGTGAGGTAGATGACATGCATATTGAGATTATGGATGATCTTTTCTCTCCTCCATCTTATGAGTTGTTATGGTACCTGATGAGTTGTGGGTATGTGGACCCATTTGGGATACTGAGATTAATGTTTGCGATGTTGATGATGCTATTGGTGACACTGAGTTGCCTGCTAGTTATGATTTTCATTGTGAGCAAGAGTATGGTTTGAGTGATGTGGATTGTGATGGTAGTCTTGATTGGGGCTTTGATGACCCACAAGTTGAGATGGACGAGGAGATGCAAGTTAGTGTGTGCCATGCATTGTCAAGGGTGAAGAAGCTTATGAAAACCTCACATGCATGTGTGGATGTTGAAGAGGATTGTAGCTTGGAAAATTGGGATAGCCATGATGACATGGACACAGTGGATGTTTTGTCTTGGCTTGATGTGAGTGATACATCTCATGATGATGAGAATGTTTATCCATGGTATTTTGGTTTGTATGACATGTACGTTGATGGTTGGAGCTCACTAGTGATTGATGATTGTTCTTATGACTTTGAAGGATGCCATTATGTGTGCACGGCGGATGCAAGGTATAATACTTTTCCATTTGATCGTGGTAAGGGTATATGGTGCTAATTCCATTGTACATGATGTATCCTTGTACATAACATTTTGCATAGTCTACTGCTAAGCATGAATGCTCTAGCAGACTGGGGGTTTGGCAAACTATGTTGCACGCATTTTGAGAATCCCATATTTTGTAAATTTGTACATACGGACATGACGCCCGATGTCAAAAGTGTGTGTGGGATTTCTTTTTGTGGGTTTTTTAGCTTGCTTTACATGTACATGCACTACAAGTCGCTAGTCTAGTGATAGCTGTCGGGCCACTGTAAGTGCCCGTGAGTGAGTTTTTTGAAGAGAGACTTTTATATAACTTTAACTCATGTACAAACTAAAAAAAGTTCAGTCAAATATCAGAATTTTGCAGGTTTTGGGTCGTGGTGGCTTCTTGATGCTTTTGGATGCAGTTTTTTGCCCTCTACTAGCCTTCCTACGCGTAGTCGGGCCATGGCAGCTTGCTGTTCGCGCCAATTTTGCACATAGAGGTACTTAGAATTGAAATTTATGGTCTTCAGAGCTTTTGTTGTAGAAAATGCAGAGAAGTTTTGAGGCTTGAAAGCATCCCTTTTGGAGTTGTGGTTTGGGAGATACAATCTATTTCCCACAGCGCACAGGATATGGCAGCTTGCAGGCAGTTTGGTGTATGGTAGATTGTGGAAGCTCTCTTGTTTGGAGATGTGTGTACACTTTAAAATTGTGTTTTTGAAGAGTTATTTGGTGAAGGTGAAAGCTCTTTCTCTCAAGTGCATTGGTCGGCATGTGCTGTAAATCCATGCCAGGGTAAGTGCTTCGTAATTTTCATGGTGGTCTTTTGGGTGGGCGTGTGCTGGTAAATTCCCAAGAGATCACTTGTCTTTGAGTTGTGGTTTTGTTGAGGTTCTTTTGATACCGTTTGTGGTGTTGATCTTGTGTCTTCAACTCTCTTGGGAGACATTGCTATAGAGGTGCCCCTTGCTCTTGTTTTCCCAACAACGTGTAGTAGATAGTGTCGATGCTTTGGTTCATCCTTGGAGAAAACAATAATATCATAAAAGAAAGTGCCCACAAAAGATCAATGCTCTCGGAAAATCCTATCCATTATTCGGTTCAAAATTGCTGGAGCATTGGTGAGTCCTCACCATAAATTCGTATAAACCAAAGCTTGTCGGAAGGCTGTCTTGTAGACATCTCCCGGAGGGATTTCTGATCTGATGATATCCACTTTTCAAATCAATCCTGCTGAAACAAGAGGGCACTCCTTGCATACCCTCTCTTCTACAGGACACTCAGTTAGCATGAGCATTTTCCAGAGCATAGAAGACAAGCGAGAGAGTTCTAGAGCAATGGAGGAACGTGGCAGAAAAGGCATGATGAAAGCAAGTCTGATACCGGATTGCATGGGAATTGACCCAAGCCAGATGGATGAAAGTATAAAACTTTGTCACACATGGGGCAAAGTCAAAGATCAAGAAAAGGATAACTTCATTTCACCTGAATTGGCGTCGGAGACTACGCCCGATAGGATGGGACCACTTACGGAGACAGTTCTAGCGGCACCCGGATGGGATGTAGCCATTACGCCTGTCATTGGCAAACTTCGTTTGCATTGTCAGGGGTATTTAGGGCATGAGGACTTTTACATCATGCCTTTAAAAGGGTGTGACGTCCTCCTAGGAATCCCTTGGTACTATAAGAACAACGCCGTGGTCAACTATCGGGCCAAGAAAGCGACTTTGACAAATGAGAAGGGCAGGAAAATTGTACTTGATGGAAAATTGAAGGGCGAGTCCGTCCCTATTTTGGCCATTTCAATATTAATGAAATCCAGTCTTTCTGTTTACTTGATCTATTTGAAAGAATTGAATGATGAACAACGAATGGACATGTCTGAACTAGACAAAGAACAATAAGAATTTCTGCACACACATGCTGATTGTTTCTCAAAAGGCCTGCCAGGCGAGTTACCCCCATCTCGTCCTAAGGATCATGCTATCGATCTGATTCCTGGAACCACACCACCGAACTGGCCACCTTATCGTGTCAGCCGAGCCCAAAATAAAGAAATCATTAACCAAGTGAAAGACCTTGAAAAGGGTCTCATCCAGCCTAGTACTTCACCCTATTGTTCTTTGGTTTTATTGGTACTAAAGAAAGACGGATCTTGGAGAATGTCATTGACTATAGAGCTCTCAATAAAATCACCATCAAGAACAGGTTTCCAATTCCAAGGATCGATGATATTCTTCACATACTTCTTGATTATTCTTCCCTTGAGTTCGCGAAGCCAAAGCACACACAGAGCTCTGATACCAATGTCAAGTGCAGCGGAAGAGAATAAGGATTTTGCTCGGATCTAGTACTCCGCACAAACACAAGGGACACTTTGCTTTACTTGAAAGAACTGAACTGAACTTAAAGAAAGAGAGAGAAAAGAGATGACACAGGGATGCCGGGTCCCGGCCCCCTTGCTCTGTTGCTAGAGCAAGTCATTTTTTTATTCTTGCACAAATGCTACTACAATGACTAAGTGCTGAGATGCTCATGCTAATGGATATTGACGCTACTCATGCTGGGTACTGGTACTGAGGTATTGAGAGGTTCTATGTCGAGGACGACGATGTTGACGACGACGAGGTACTGCTGGGGACTATGTCGAAGATGGGTTCTAAGTCGATGAGGGTGAGGCCGACGACGAGGTCTATGTCGAAGACGGTTCTGTTGCCGAAAACAGGGAGGTCGACGACGGTCCTGCTGTCGAAGATCGAGAGGTCGACGACGGTTTCGATGCCGAAGATCGGGAGGTTGACGACGGTTCTAATGATGACGATGTCGACGATGGTGTCGATGATGACGGCATCAAGGCTGAAACTGAAAACGCTAGGGATTCTGCTACTGTCGCACCATGACGGGCTTATCTGCAACTACTGATGAGGGTGCGGTTTTGCAATGCAAAAACGCCAGGCTGATCTGGCTCAAAATTGCAAAACGCTGACTGGTCCAATCTGAAAACGTTGATTGGTCCGATCTGAAAACGTTGACTGGTCCAATATGAAACGCTGACAGGCCTGATATGAAACGCTGATTGGTTGGATTTGAAACGCTGACTTGTTTGATCTAAAAATGCTGGGTGGTCTGATTTAAAAACGCTGACTGGTGTGATATGAAAATGCTGGCTTTCATGGACTGGTTCCTGTGAGAAAACGCTGGGCTGAAGCTAGTATGTCTTGTACTCCTAGCTCCCAGGTGATCTCCTTCTACTGGTGCCCAAGGAGCTTCATTTCCTACCTACTTTTCCAACAAAAGTCACTTATTAATAAATAAGTAAAAACTGTGTATTTTGGGAAAAAGGGTTCTATGTTCTGGAAAATGCTCAGGCTAACTGACTGACCTGTGTAGGAGAGGGTATGCAATGAGTGCAATTGATGCTAGACTATGGCAGAAGCGTGTCCATGTGGCGCAAGTAAAGTGCGCACGTGACACGTGAGATGGGAAAAAGCAACGTTGGTGTGAGTGCAAGGCCGCCAAGGGGTGCACCTGCAGCAAGGAGTCGAGCTTGGGTAAGAGAAAAGCCTTCTTAAACGCAGATTGCGAGCCAAGAACCTCAAGATCCCAAGAACTCAAGAACCTCAAGACCTCAGTGCATGGTCATCACCCGAAGCGGAATGGATACTTTGCGTGAAGGTGATGGGAGTGGAGTTGGAGAAGAAGAAGTTTCTACACCAGGAGGATCGTTCCTCGATCCTCCCCCATCCCCATCTACGCCACGGATTGAACCAAATCCTATGGAGGCTTTGGTCAAGTCGATGATGGAGATGATGCTACAACACGAGGTGCAACGCATCGCTATGGAAGAAAGAAGGGCAGCCATGGAGCGTGAGCATGAGCAAGCGCGCTTGGCGGCTGAAGAAAGAAGGACAGCTATGGAGCTCGAGCGTGAGCAAGCACGCGCGGCTAAACGCACAGCGGTCGAAGCGAAGTGAGCGGCTATGGAGCTAGAGCGAGAGGTGCAGAGAGACCAACACATGCAGGAGTTGGTCCTACATGTACTCTTTTTGAAGCCCAAGCCACTGAAGGAGGTTGGCGATTCATCAGGTAGCACAGGTAGAGACACAGATTCCAACAACCAAGTCACTGAGACGTTGACGTTTAGTATGATGGTAAGATGGATGCTTCTTTGATTCATTCTTGGTTGCATCAATTTAATGCTTACTTTGCGACAGTCAAGAAAACAAGTAACAATAAAGTTTTGACTGCTGCCATGTACCCAGCCGATGATGCCATTAATTGGTATCAAGCTTGGGAAGAGTCACAGATGGCCGAGCATTTTGAGCATGCCGAGTAAGGCGTACCCCTCTTTCAGTTGGGTTGACTTCCAAGACAAGCTCAAGACTCGCTTCATGTGAGCAGATTTTTCATCAGGCGTCAACTTAGGGGTGTCTTGAGTTTTAGCCTTTCATTTATCATTATTGTGAGACTTCTGTGCTCTAGGTGTAGAAGAAAATTGAGAAGAAGAATTACCGTCATTCTTACCAATGGTCTTATCATGCTTACCATTCGGTTGGTCTTGCGAAGTACTCGACTTGTTCTCCTTTGGCTTGCCTTTGTTGTGCTAAGGCGATTCTGGCGGCGTTATTATAGCATAGTTACCCGGAACTGGAAATCAGAACGGGGAACGGGGAACGACAACATTCATGAAATGCCATTCCCCGGTTCGGATACTCACGTGTGAAACACGGAACGGGAATCCGGAATGGAAAATTGGGATGGGAACGGGGAACGGAGACGTGAAAATGGCCATTTCCTGTAATCATGCATTATGGTCAGACTCAAAACTTGCACATCGAACTTGATGTACTCGTCTAACCCAAAGAGAAAAGCCTCCCTGCGATCCTCATCCGACTTACGCAATAGCACGCCAATTTGCAAAATACGGTTAGAAAAAGACATAACAGGGGATCCATTTGGCTTAAGACCACGCCAATCTTCTTTAAACTGATCAAGGTACTAAGGAATTCTAGGAGGTTGGTTAACTCTTGAAGGACAAGCCGAATATGCACGAGACAAAAGATGTTTTGAGTGTCGTACTAAAGGTCACATGAAACGAGATTGTCCTAAGAAAGAAGACCCTAAAGAATCCATAAAAGCACCACAGAACCCACATCGTCTGTGAATGCACTCAATGAGCACACTAATATGTCTGAAGTTTCTCATGATCATGTAGAAAAGTCTCTCATGTTGTGTTATGGTCATGTGAATAGTACACGCATTGTGATCTTGTTTGATTCGGATAGTATGCATGATGTGATTAGTGACTCTCTCGTGAAGAGCACACGCTTAGAAGCTCTCCCCATAGATCCCATTGAGATCTTTGGATTTTCTCCTAGCATGCACTCTTCATTTACGCATGAATGTCCGAATGTGACAGTGTTAGTTCAAAATGTTGGTTTTCGTCGTCGTTTTGTAGTTTCTCCTCTCAAAGGATGTGATTTGATTTTTGGCATTAAGTGGTTTAAAGGTTATAATTTACACATTGATTGGAAAGCAAACACTCTCTCTCACAGTTGATGGAGCACCTCTCGTAGTCTTTCGCTGTGACGAGAACATTTCTTATTTGCCATTAGTCTCTCACTCTCATGATTTGAAAGAGGTTAAAACACGTAGTATGATTGTTTCTCTCAATACATAGTCCCATAATCTAAAAAGCATGAGTCATTGCATAAACAAAACTCTTTTGCTACTATGTCTTCTCCGAAGCACGACACTCATTTTTTGCACGATAGGGATGTGATTGTTCGTTAGGAGCAATTTGGTTTGGATGATGATGTTTCTGGAAAAGCTAACCTCATTGCAGATACAATCTGTCCCGCATGACCGATCTTGGCTCTTGAGTCAAGGTCCACAGAACCCATTCAGAAAGTATTTTGTCTTCGCATGATCGGTCGGCACGTATTGTTTGAGTTTCTCATTCATAACGGTCTCTTGTATTTTCGTCACCGTCTTTATGTGTTCCCTTTTTACAGACGTGCCATATTGCACGATGCACATGATTCACTCATGGATGAGCATGGATGTATGTCGATCACTCTCGAAAAGAAAGAAAATTTGCTTTCAAGGAATCCACATTGTTTCCTGATTGTCCGTTTTGTCAGTCACTTTTACATGTTCATTCCTTGGCATGACACATTCACAGAAAAAGCACGAGCACGGATATCCATCAAGCATTGGCAATTCCATTGTGACTTGCCACAGTTGATAGGTTTAGGTCGAAAAGTCAAGATTCGATCTCACTTTTTGCGTGTGGTTGGTGAATGGTTTGGCACTCTGTCAATTTGTTCATCTGCATTGCATGCACAATCATTTAGGGAGATTAGTATTTTTTCAGTCACTCTACATGGAACGGATATTTTTATGGTTTTGTGTTTGAAGTGGTTTCAGTAATTTTCCTCATTGGAGATTCTTGAAGAAGGTGGACCCACGACCATAGACGAAGTTGAAGCATTGGAGCCGCAACACTTCATTCTGTGTCGCTTTCGGCGCGGCCCAAAGAAGCAAGCATTGCATACCTTCATGAAGTTCAAGGATCGCTCAATCTACACAGTAGATTGGGGTGGCAAGAAGCACTTCGTAGAATCCCAAGAGTTGTTGGCGGATTTTATGAACGCCATACAGCTCGATACCAGTATCTCACCTCGGAAAGGGGGGGGGGGGTGTCACGTGCACATCTAACCCTATGTGTACGTGGACAAGATGTTCCTACTTCTAGGTTTAGGAAGCCTAGGAAGTGTCATGGCACCTTTGTGAGCTTTTGTGCAAGCCGTGCATGTCCAGGTACTTTGAGTAGTTGCATACTCTCTTATTGCACAACCCATAGCATTAGCATCATGATCCAGTACCTAGCATGAGCATTTTCCACCGCATGGTTTGAGTTTTCGACCTAGCTATAAGTGACTTTGGACTTTATTATTTATGGGATCGTGGGCTGTTGGGAAGGTTGCTCGACCCAGCATTTGCAAGATATATAAGCAAGGCTCAGGCGCTTAGTAGCAGCATAGAAGCAGGGAGGATGGGCAACCACTCGCAGCAGACAAGCAGACACCCTCAGGCGATCCAACATTTTCTCAGACCAGATCCATTGTTTTCAGCCCACAGCCACCAGCGTTTTCAGTTTTCAGCCCTTAGCCTCGCGGATCGACCACTTCCCGTAATAGATCCTCGCCGCATCGACCAACCAGCAATAGATCAGCATGGTGTTTTCAGTTTTCAGCCAAAACAGCCAGCGTTTTGCAATTCCAACCCAGATCAGCGAGAGTTTTGCATTCTCAGCCCTGGCGCACTCCGGCAGTTGCAGATCAGCCCCGCAGTACCGCCACAGTTGCAAATTCATAGCACATCATCTAGTGTTTTTAGTTTTCAGCCTTGACGCTGTTGTCGTTGACACCATCGTCGTTGTCGACATTGTCATCGTCATCGTAGATCCTGGACTTGACGACGACACCATCGTCGTCATCATCAAAGTCACCATCGTCGACGTCGACATCGTCGTCAACTTCGGCATCGTCAAGTACCAGAACATCTAGAAGCATTGTACGAAACTTTTGCAATCTAAAGCAAATACCTCTCTAGCAATAGAGAGGGGGGGCCCTCGGAGAGGGGTTTGGGACCCCATGTGGTGTCGTCTCTCTCTCTCTCTCTCTCTCTCTCTCTCTATCACTCTCTTGCACACTCACAGTTCGCATTCCACTTTCGTGTTTGGTCATTGCACATTCTCTCAGTAAGTCAAGGAAGGCTCTCCCTTTCCGTTAGTAAAAGGAACCTTGAGCACTTGCTGATCACTCATCCTGAGCCATCATTCACTTCTGCTGCACATTACATGATGGGTATCCCTGATGTGTCACAAGGTGGGTGACGGGGGCATCAGAAAGGGAATATTCCATACTCTGGAGGAAATTCTGAATTGTGTTAGAATTGTGAACAAGGATGAGCAAGCACTTAAATGCAGATGGGTTCAGAGGAAACTTTGAAGAAAAGCAAATGCTTTTTGAGAAAGCGGATTGCTTTTCGAAAAAACAAATGCTTTTCTACGAGGAAGTCTATGTCTGCATTACATATGTGGATATGGTTGCATCCAGGGACGCCTAGGAAGTGTGGTGCAAGCATTGTTTTCAGCTTATAAGGTTTCATTGAGTTTTTTAGCAGGTTAAGATCATTTTTAAAGTGTGACCGGCTGCCACTTTGTAAGTGGGAAACCCCTGGTGAAACAAAAAAAGCACAAAAAAATACCAGTCCTCCCTTTCTCCCTCTATTTGGTAGATGAAAAACAAAGCAATCTTTCTTCCAGGGTTGTCCTCGTAGGGCGTACAGAACAATTCGTACGTTCCATACTGTACCGTACGACTCATACGTTCATACAAGACTTGTTTGGTTTTTTTTTGAAAATTTGGGGTGGATCATTTCGCAATTTCGACTACGTTTGACCAGGAGCCTAACGGCTGCATTGAATCAAACACCCATGACCTATGTGCAACGAGGCTCGGGTAGCAGATCTATTGTGGCGACCACCACTTTGGAGAATGTGCCCATTTCTAGGCTTGCGGATCCTAGAGAGCCAGAGTTTGATGATGAGGACAACATCCCTAGTGAGGGAGATTATGATCTTGCATCTGATTCATGTAGTGATGAGGATGATGCAACTACCTCAAGCTCAAGCGCAAGCTCAAGCCAGGTGCGGACCACGACTCCGGTGATGAGAGCGATATGAGCAGTTAGGACTCTCTCTTTATGCTTTAAAGTTTGCACCCATGTGCCATGAGTTGTTTCACTAGATTTTGATACTACTTTTTGTCACTTGTGTCTCTCTACTTATGTAGGGGTTTTCTGGTGACAAAAATGCCCAAAAGGGCCAACGCTGGCTGGCAAAAGGTGATCGCCAGGGGTGGGAGCAGCAACGCAGGTGGAGGTGGGGTTCTCCGCGACAGAAAAATGCCAGATCCCATCGCGTGCCTGGCTTTTGCAAAACGTTGGCAGATCTACAAAAAAAGCTGGTTGATGTGATCTTCTTCTTGGGAGGGAGAACCTCATGCGGAACGATGCGCTTTGGACATCAAGAGCCATTGTGCTGTTTCACAGGTCTAGGGCATGTATGTACCGCTATTGTGCCTCCGGGCTGGCCACCCTTTGCATACACATACAGACTGCACTGTCTGGCCGCCCACTTTTTCCGGGCGTCCTTATATTTCATTTATTCCATGCTGGGTCCTGGGGTTTTATCTGGCATTGCCCTACCTCCTCTTGGACACCTATATATGGGGGCAGGGGAGGCACCCATAGTCATGGTGTGACATCTCAGTTGTATTGGGTTTCTTGCTCTAATACCATGTGAGAGTGCGCGTGTGCGGAAACGGGGGGGGAGAGAGAGAGAGAGAGAGAGAGAGAGAGAGAGAGAGAGAGAGAGAGAGAGAGAGAGAGAGAGAGAGAGAGAGAGAGAGAGAGAGAGAGAGAGAGAGAGAAGACGACTTACGCAATTCTTTTCGTTGCCACGTGGTGTCTGTCCTGTGACATTGATATTAGAGCTTCAGGGGTGTGCTTTTTTGAAAGCATACGGGTCCTACTGATAGAGCAAGATGGTGCTTCCACGTTTTGGAGAGAAATTTATCAAAGAATCTTCGTGGCCCGCCGATCCTAGACTCCAACCCCAGACTTATTAGCCACTCTCACGCTTACTTCATCGCGTATCGGGCGCGCTCATATCTTCATCGCTCTGTCGTACAGGGCATAACCCATAAAGATCACTTGCAAGAGAAGGATCCAATATTTGTTTCGAGCTGCTATTTTCTCAAATGCAGTGCCATGCAGTGGTGGAAGTCTATAGCTACCAAGCCGCATGCTCCCAAGTGCTAGGCAAGCTTTCAAGAAATTTTTTACTTGAAGTTATATGGTTTCTAACATCTTCCTTCGGAGTGTAACTTCTTGCATAGTGGGGTATCCTGAAATGTTTGCCATAGAAACCCTAGTAGATTATAACTTGAAATTTCTCGACATCTCTCAATAGGTGTCTCTTCTCGAGCTGATAACCTAGGAGGTCCGGTGTGATTGCTATGTCTTGAGACTGCCATCGCCGCCAGAGGAACACTGTCCGTGCAAGAGTTGATGGACCATGCTGTGGTCGGGTACAACCTTATGGAAGGAACCTAACCCTAATTTTTGGTGTAGGTTTCAGGATGGAAAGTCAGTTGACTTTTTGAGCTCGAATGATATCGAGATTACTTTTTAAGTTTGAGTTCTGTTTGAGAACTTGTTTGGTGATCCTGCTTGGAATTTATTTGAAATGGATGGTATGTGTTTTGAACGTGTCTTGGTGCCGATTTGAATTGTTTGACTTTGGTTTTAATATTGGTTTCAATGATTGGTGATTTTTCTCCCCGGTGGAGAAGTGAGAAATGCTATTTTGGTATTGTCTCATTCTCGGAACGACGCAGACGGGATGTCTGAGGAGCGTTTCGTTGTATGTTTGAAAACCTCAGAATGATGTAGACAGGATGTTTGGGGAGCGTTTCGTTGTATGCTAGAAAACCTCGGAACGACATAGACGGGATTTCTGGGGAGCGTTTTGTTGTATGCTAGAAAACCTCAGAACGACGCAAACGGGATGTTAGGGGAGAGTTTCGTTGTATGCTTGAACCTCCAAGCGACGCAGGTTGTGGTCTGGGGAGCGTTTGGTTGTACCAGGCCTCTGAGCTCATGGCAGGAATCTTTTGAGGTTATTTGTGGGGGGAGTGATGAGGTACTCGTTGAGTAGCTTCATACCGCAGACCGTCTGTCTCGGGGGAGTGCTCAGCGGCGCTGTTTGTTGTGTCTTGTAACATGCATATGTGAACATTTGTGTTGCATTGTGATGTGCCAACTATTGAATATTCCTTATTGGATGAGATACTTTTGGGAAGCCAACGACCCAAGATATCAAGAGTTCCGATTTGGAATGAGTTCCTTGTTGGATGAGATACTTTTAGGAAACCAACGACCCAGGATATCAAGAGCTCCAATCTAGAATGAGACTCCGTATTGGATGAGATTCTTCTGGGCAGCCAACGGCCGAGGAAATCAAGAGCTCCGATTTGAGATGAGAAAACTGATTGTCCCTCGGAAATTTTTGAGCTAACTTGAGTTGTTTTGCGGATATGCTGTACTCGCAGACGATTACTTTCTTTCAAGAAGGGAGGATGTCACAAATTGCTGACGTGTCAGAACGAAGCCAACTTGTACATCCCGGTTGAGAAGTCTAAACTCTAAGTGTACAAGTAGAAGAAGTGTATTGACTTACAAAGTCTTGTTGAGTGGCCTATTTTTTTAAAAAGAAGAGTTCCCACCAACTTATTGGACCCCGTCTGCCAATGGGGCCTAAGTGACCTAAAGGCAGTAAAATATTAAAGCGGGGTCAACACACACACACGCACACAAAAAACACACACACAGAAAAGGATTGTGATCGACAAAGCCAGGGTCGATAAGGACAGGGTTTACTCTCTTCGTCTGCCGCAAGAAATTTTCCAGTGCCTTTGCTAAGCCTATTTCTGAAGATGATCAATATAATGGGTTTGTGGGTTGGAAAAGTCCAGAGGACATGGTGGCATATACATAAGGAATTCTGAATGTAGACGACTCTGTTGAGAGCATCATCAAGGATAGCATATTTCCATGGTTTCGTGAAAGATTCCACCCTTTGTAACATTGCAGGAGGTGATTGAGGATCTTACAACAGACACGATGTTTTCTGGGATAACAAAGAGTTTCTATAAGCAAGTTCATGATTTTCAGACAGGTAAAGCCACAGTCAATAGCAAGGATGAGGTCATTGATGTCATTAGTGTGCTTCTTGAAGCGACCATCCAGTACCTCTATTATGGGCATCCTTATATAGCTTCTAGGGATTTAGCAAAGGACAAGGTGTGAGCGTGAATGGCCGCTTGGCAAAAGAAAGCTATTAATAAAAGAGGCTAAGCAGAGAATAAAAAAAGAATCGGGCCAGCAAATAGGCATGAACTGCAGGCGGTAGCGCTGGTGGAGAGAACGCGAGGAGACCCGACTGCAGACAGAGGAAAGGAAAAGAGCCGCCACCGAGTTGACTGGAGCGTCCTTCTGCCATCGAGTCGAGCGACCGTTGCAGGAGCTGACGGTGGGAAGCGTAGACAGAAGGTGAGCGCGTGACGGGAGGAGCGGCCAGTTTTGCAGGTGAGTAAGGCGGATGGCTAGCTTGCAGGAGTTGTAGCAAAGATATAGGAGGGCTCAGTATGCCGGTGACGAGGAGTGCAGAGAAGAGCGTCAACTGCAGAGGGGTGAACTGTCGAGCGCGTGCAAGATAAGCAGACGAGCGCGAATTGATGAGATAGGAAAGCAAGGTGCTGTCGAGCGGGAGTAGCGCTAAGGGTGCTGGCTTCGATAGAGGAGGAGGGTTTCTATAGACGTGCCCTATATCAAGCTAAAGAAGGCAACAACCACCGGAGTTGACAACAGTACATCATGTCAAGCAAGCTTCCGAAAGGCCGATGAGATGTCTACTATGCGTGACTAGCTGATTTGAGCGGGCATAGCTTTCACCTACAGTGGGAGGTTGCGAAGCTAACAAGAGCTGTCTAGGGTGGCAAGACGACAAGGCCAACAAACAGAACCTATGAAGCGTTGTTTTTTTTAGTGTTCTTTTTAAAAGACTTTGAGCAGTTTCTAAAAGGTGATTCCCACACTGAACCTTGGATCAGCAGGCACATAAGTAGAGCCACTGTCAAGCTTTTGAAGTTCTTTTCTTTTCAACAAGAGAGTGAGCTATTACAATCCAATCGTAAAGAAGGGTTCCAGAAAGACCAAAGCAAGTGGTGATGGAGTTTGTGCTCCTGAAGGTGGTCGAGAAGAGCAAGGGAAGGGAATGGAAGCAGGTAAATAAAGGGAAGTAGCAAAGACGGTAGAAAGGAGGTGTGCCTTCCTCCGTGCTCCCTTTGTCAAAAGCTTCGACGTTTGTACTTCCGCTCACAATCTCGGCAGATTCAAGAGCACATGGTGTTTATTGCGGGTCGAGTTTTCTTTGTATTTGGATTTTGAGTTCAATAAGTATATCAGTTTAAGATTTCCATAGTGTCTTTTGTACCATATTCTCTTGTATTGTGCATCTTTCCCTCACCGATTTCTCACAGCCAGCAACTCAGTGCTGACCCCGCTCACTAACCGAACATAATATCCCCCAACAACGTAGTTTCCGCTTGGGAAATGTCAGAGTTTTAATTCGACCAGGCACAAAGGAATTTTTGAATTTTTTGATTCCAAGGTTTAGGGTGGCTATCTGGTCTTCAATGCAGGCCCATAACCTGAATCCCCTTGTTTCCATAGTTTGTGATTTGGCTGAAATTCAACGATCGGCTTTTTATTTTGTGTATAGTCAAAGAAATTGTAATACCATTGCAGGACATTTCCACCCAACTAAACCTACTGTATCACTTTTCTACCAGCCCTTTGAGCATATCAATGTACCTTATGATGCTTTCAACACTTTGTTGATTGATGACACACCACACAAGGGTTTACTTAATCCATCCGGCACTACTATATCCCCACCTTCGTTTGAAGGGCATCTTCACGATTTTTACCTAGAGGATATTTTGGTCTCATATCTGCAAGCAATGTACTTAAGCCCATTGAGCACATCGGAATTTGTACTTACAAATGTACTTAGTAATTCATTGATTATACCTTAAATTGATATCTTCTATCTGTCTATGTGTTTCGAATACTGAGAGAGAGAGAGAGAGAGAGAGAGAGAGAGAGAGAGAGAGAGAGAGAGAGAGAGAGAGAGAGAGAGCTTTGAGCAAACACTTGATATTAAGATTAAACTAGTCAAAAATGTTACATTTCATTGAAGCCATTTAAGGATGATTACATGGGAACAATTTGAATACGGCCATAGAGATCTCCACAGAAAAAATGCTTCTTCCTTCGTTGCATTACTCTTCATCCGTTCAGCAAAAAAGAAAAGTTTACGGAGTCAATGTCGGCAGTCTCCTCCACTATGTCATGTCGAAGTTGCAAAAGATTGCATTACTGCCTTATTGTAATTAGTGTCATAAGATTTAGGTCTTTGTCCACCACTTCCACGTCTATGACAGCATTGTTTGCCAAACTTGCTGCCTCTTGATCCATAGGCACATAGCAACCTTCAACAATGTGAGAACGCTTGTACCAAAAGGAGATTATTAATGTTTGTGTCACAAGCATATACTTGACAATGAAAGTGCCAAGAGCAATCTCGCAACATATGCCATGTGTTTCTTTCACATACCACCCTCGATCAAGAAGCTTATCAGACAAGAGGGAATCAAATGATTTGCAGAGCAGCATTGTTTTAGCAACATGTATTTTGCAGGTATGAAATAACTCAACAAAAAGACCAATAGGACAAAAATTTGCAAGTTTCACCAATTTAGTAGGTACAGAGTTTCGGAGAGACCTCTAAACATCCCTATAGAGTTTGGTCCTGAATGCCTCACTCATTGTTGTGTCGGGAACGGGCCAATCCACAGAGTTCTAGTTGGTTGGTAGTGGAACCTTCACCAACACCCCTCTCTGATTCCTTTGATTGAGTTGGTAGAAATGGTCATAGAAGAAAATACCCTCGTCTGCCATGCTTTTGCTAGTTCTGTCAGCATATTGCAAGACTCCAATATGAGCATGGGTCACAGAGATGAGACCTATAATGCACTCCAGTGGCTCCCATTCTTCATATGACGAAGGATAAACATCTGTGAATGTAATAGAATAGAAATAAATACAAACATCTATATAACCTAATTATATACCTGTGATAAAAGAAGAAAAAAATAGATTCTCATTTGAAATTAAGATAACATTTATAGAGGAGTGCTAAATAATTAACTTACAGTTGCACCCTGGATTATGCACCATGGAGACTTCGCCGCCATGAGCAATCACATCGGAGTGAGTGAAAACATGTTGAACAAAGACTTCTTTCACAGTCTTCTTACTGACATCGACTTTGAAATCCAGAACTCTTGCTTTCCATGCAAAACGAAATATGTTTGTTGCTTTTGAGCTTTTTCTCCTTCTTGGCTGCATAAGAATCCAAGAACCTTTGCGTATCCTCTGCTCTTGCCACCTATTATCTGTAGTGAGAGAGTTTGAGATTGAGATAGTGCTTATGCTACTACACGGTCTTCTTGGAACACTAATGGTGAGGCTGGTTGGGGACAGTGTAGAGCAACCTCTAGAACTTCTTGGGCGGGTAGAAGACGAAGCCATAGGTAAAATGGAGGGAGAATGAGGTTTGAAAGCCTTTCATAAAGGTAGTGGATATCTTTTAATGAAGAGAGAGAGCTAGCTATCAAATAGTAGTCAGGTGTCATGAACTTGACGACTACTAGCAGTGGGCCCTACTTTGTGGTCAAAGCAGGAAGTTACCTTACGAAAATGGGACAAAACTCAATATTTTAAAATCTTTTCTTTCATTTTTGTGTTGCTTTCCATGTATTTCTACGTTACATAAGGTTGTTGCTCATTGGCTGCGCCTTCTTTTTTCTCTCTTCAATAAGGCCCTCCAAATGACCTCCAAAATTTCCTAATGGTTTGTGGATGATACAACTTGTAACCTTTCCTTTCAGCACTATAACCATCAGAAATACATTTGATGTTGGAATTAGGGTTGGAGAGAAACGCACACAGCTTGGAGAAGACGAAGGAAGCTCAAGGCACACAATAGAGAGTGTATTACTTAGTGTGCAATGGAAAGATTGATAGCCCTAGAGTGATGGGCGTATATACAATGCACGGGGGAAAAAACCTCCTAAAGAGGGAAAAAATGCCCCGGCGGTCCTAGTGTGTTCACACACATCACTACCACATGTATATGGTAACAAATCCCCCCTGGAGTGATGCGCTGAACGAGAGCTGGCACATGCGTAAAGGGAAGTGCCATTCCCTGAGGACATGATCAGTCCACAAAGGGGAGTAAGCCCAAAGCTTTGCGGAAAGCTTCAAGCTTCTCACGAGACAATGCCTTTGTGAAAAGATCTGCAAGGTTGTCCTGTGTTGGCACATAAGCCTAGCTGATCTCTCCTACTGAGAGCCTCTCCCTGACATAGTGGTAATGCACCTCAATGTGCTTTGTGCGAGCATGAAAAACTGGGTTCCTCGCAACTGCCAATGCGCTCTGAGTGTCAGTGTAGATAGTGTTGGCAGTGTCCTGTCCAACACCCAAATCAGCCATAAGGCGTCTGAGCCATACACACTCAACCGTAGCTGTGAAGACTGCCCTGTACTCAGCCTCACAACTCGAAGTGGCAACAATAGGTTGCTTCTTGCTCAACCATGATATACATGAACTGCCAAGCATGAAACAAAAACTACTTGTGGACACTCGCGTGTCAAAACAACCAGCCCAATATGAGTCCGAAAAAGCATGTAAGTCTGGCGGCAATGTTCCCCCCTTGAGATAAAACAAGCCAAGATGTAAAGTGCCACTAAGGTAGCGGAAAATCCTCTTTACAGCCTGCCAATGCTTAGACCCTGGGCTATGCATAAATCTGCTTACTTGTGAGACTGCAAACTGAATATCCGGCCTCGTGTTGCATACATAAATGAGGCAGCCAACAACAGTTTGATAAAGAGTGACATTAGCAAGATCGCCAGCATCATGTAGACTTAACTTCAAACCCGTTTCCATGGGAGTGGCAATAGGTTTGCAATCCTCAAGTCCAAACTTACATATCAATGTCTCTATGTAACTTTTCTGACACAAGGCAATACCACCATCACACTGCTTAATTTGTATACCCAAGTAATGATGCAATAGCCCTAAATCTTTCATCTTGAAAGTAGCATTCAAATCAGCCTTAAATTCAGCAATATGTCTCTCATTTGGTCCAGTGATCAGCAAATCATCAACATAAAGAACCACAATGAGAAGTACATCACCCTCACGCTTTACATACAATGTGCTTTCTGTTGGACTGTTACGAAAGCCTTGTTTGACCAAATGAGTGTCAGCTTTCTCATACCAAGCACGAGGAGATTGCTTCAACCCATACAAAGCCTTCTTACATCTGCACACTTTGTCGTCTTGTACTTTTATGACAAAATTGCGAGGCTGCGTTACATAAACTTCCTCAAATATGTCACCATGCAAGAAAGCAGTAACAATGTTCGATTGATGTATATCCCAACCAAAATGAGCTACCAATGCACATAGAAAACGCAAAGTAGTCATATGACAAGTGGGAGCAAAAGTCTCTTCATATTCTATGCCTTTTTGCTGTGCATAATCCTTTGCAACAAGTCGAGCCTTATGGCGATCAATCTCACCATCCGGCTTGCGTTTCAACTTGTAAACCCACTTTGTACCAATGGCCTTTTTGCCAGGAGGCAAATCACATAAAGTCCATGTGTCATTTTCTATGAGTGCATCATATTCTGGTTGCATGGTAGCCATCCAATTTTCTGAATTCTGTGCTTCATCAAAAGACAGAGGCTCCTCAACATCATGTAAGCTAGACACAGCCAAAGCATAACAATCTGATGCATAAGATGCATGGAGAGAGCCTGAACGAGTACGACTAGACAAAGGTGCATCCAATTTACTGTCACGCAAAGTGTGCACCAGCCATTTTGGCATACCTCTAGCCTGCTTAGTTTCAACCCTTTTCTCATCAAGTACATCATGTACATCTGCATCAGTAATAGGCTGATCTAGAACATTTTCAGAAACCCCCATAGGCTGTACATTTGCCTCATTGGAACTTACATTCGTATTTCCACCACTGAAAAGAGGCAACAAAGTGTCATAAATGTCCTGTGAGCTTACATTACTGTCTCTAGTACATGACCGCAAGGGCTGAACAGAATCTTCCACAAACACTACATCCCGAGAATGTTTTGTTTGCGGATGATACAACCTGTAACCTTTGCTTTCAGCACTATAACCAACAAAAATACATTCGACAGCCTTATCATCCAATTTTTTGCATTGTGTTTGTGGCACCAAAGCATATGCCAAATAGCCAAAAACACGTATGTGCTCAATAGAAGGCTTTCTATCATGCCATGCTTCATATGGAGCAATAGACTGCAAAGCTTTCGTAGGACACCTGTTAAGTACATAAGTGGCACACATGATGACCTCAAGCCAAAAGAATGCGGTAAAGCTTGACTTTTGACCATACATCATGCCATTTTCATAAGTGACCTGTTTTTCCTCTTAGCAACACCATTTTGCTGAGGTGTATAAGGCACTGTACATTGGTGTTTTATCCCACGACTAGCCAGAAATGCATTAAATTCATGAGACATATACTCCCCCCCTCCATCGGAACGGAGGGTGCCCATAGTACATTTCAAGACATTTTCAGCCATAGCCAGAAATTGTTTGAAGCACATAAAAACTTCGGACTTCGCTTTAAGCGGAAATACCCATGCATGCCTGGAGTAATCATCAATGACAATCACAAAGTACAAGTAATTGCCCAAGGACGGAGCTTGCATGGGCCCACAAACATCACTATGCACAAGCTGCAACCTGCATGTGGCCCGGACTGAACCGTCCTTTGGAAACTTAGAACATTGCATCTTACCCAAAATACAGCCTTCACAAACATGTTTGACATGTGCTTCAAGAGGTGGCAAAGAAGCAACCATATCGGATTTCTCCAAATGCAGCAAACTAGTAAAATTCAGATGACCAAAACAGGCATGCCAAAGTTTTGCATCTGAAATAGCCCTTGAATCTGCAACAGCATTTGCAAAATTTTATCCACACTTGTCATACAAAGTGAGCTTATACAACCCACATCACAAAAGGCCAGATGCAACAATTTCATCACCAAAACTGAGATCATGAACTGTACATCTGTCATCCACAAATTTGACTACAAGTCCAAGTCTAGCAAGTGCGGATACAGACAAGAGATTCTTCTTGATCCCAGGTACATAAAGTGCATCAACAAGTGTGAAAGAACTGCCATTAGCAGCAGTAAGCAAAATCTTTCCAACTCCCTGAACTGGATAAGAGGCATTGTTGGCACAAGTGACTGAATTCCCATGAGGGACAGACTCAAGAGAGGTAAACAATTCACGATGTGAGGTAATGTGCTTTGTAGCACCACTGTCAAAATACCACACATGTGAATCTGCAGCAACTAACAAGCATGCATCATGGACAGCAGGATTGTAAGTGCACTCTGCGCTAAAAGCCCATTCTGCATCAACATCAGCATCACAGTCTCCTTTCACAGAAGACTCAACAATGGCTGCATTTGTAGTGTTACCAGCATTTGCAGTGGAACCACCCTCTTTCTTCTTAGCCTCTTCGGCCTTCAATTTAGAACATGACTTGATTAAGTGATCATTAGCTTTACAATAATGGCAACGCATCTTCTTTTTGTCCTTATCACCAGAATTGCCAGACGAAGTGCTGCTAGCAGAAGCATTAGAAACAGTATTTTTGCTGCTCGCAGCAGAACCATAAGAAGTGGCTGCATTGCTGTTACCACCCTTTCTTTGAGAAGTAATAAAAGCCTGTTCAATTGCACGCTGCCTAGTCCTGTTTTTTCTGGAAAGTGACTCTTGCAACAGCAATGTGCATAATGCATCAAACTTGACAAATTCAGGATTTCCTTGGGTCATAAGTCTCCAAGTACTAGCAAAAGTTTGGTAAGAATCTGGTAAGGCATCAAGAACAGTCTGCACAAGGGAACTGTCGAAATGACTTCACGTGTAGAAATAAGTTGCTCATTGATATCCTTGACACTAGGAAAGAAAGTGTCCATATCATCTTCCTCATGCATAATCTTCGACTCCAGCTCTTTATGCAGCAAAGCAATTTTAGCCTCATTGCGACTTGCATAAAGACTTGCTATAATATCCCAAGCCTGTTTTGCAGATTTTGCTGAACGGATGTGAGGAACAATGGTGCGCTTCACAGACAACGCAATCAATGCATGAGCTTGCGCATCCTTAACATCCCAACGAGCTTGTTCTGCCAACTCTAACAGCAACAATCCTTGCAGCAAGACCTGCAACATCCTCAACATCGCCTACATCCTCAGAACCAGGACATACATCAATGCCCTGCAAAATGTTCCAAACGCCCTTTGACACAAGAACGTGTTGCATCATATAAGCCCACATAGGGTTATTGTCCCCATCCAACCTGTCCTCAGCAACAAACATCTTGAACACATATGTGTTGTTGTTGTCAGCCATAGTAAATGTTGCACCTGATGTGAAAACTGCCCGAAAATAGGAGAAACGGAACAAGAACAACCTGTGCTATATAGCACAAACCGCAGAAGACTATAAGGCACCTATTCTGTAGAAAATGGCACTGACATAAACTTTGTACAAAATGACGAAATAGCCTGTGCAGTACTGTCTGTAGTGGAAACGGAGGCCGAAATGAGCCGAAATCAAAAATCTGAGCAGACATGATGTATCTGTCGACCTGCAAACGCTCACCAAAGCTCACTGAAATCAGAGAAAGTGAGCAGGCATGTACTAGAGCAGCTGGCGACTAAGCCCGAGAGGACACAACCTGCTCTGATACCAATTGCTGGAATTAGGGTTGCAAAGAAACGCACACAACTTGGAGAAGACGAAAGAAGCTCAAGGCACACAATAGAGAGTGTATTACTTAGTGTGCAATGGAAAGATTGATAGCCCTAGAGTGATGGGCGTATATAGAATGCACGGGGGAAAAAACCTCCTAAAGAGGGAAAAAATGCCCCGGTGGTTCTAGTGTGTTCACACACATCACTACCACATGTATATGGTAACATTTGACAGTCTTATCATCCAATTTTTTGCATTGTGTTTGTGGCACCAAAGCATATGTCAAACAACCAAAAACACGCATGTGCTCAATAGAAGGCTTTCTATCATGCCATGCTTCATATGGAGTAATAGACTGCAAAGCTTTCGTAGGACACCTGTTTAGTATATAAGTGGCACACATGACGGCCTCAAGCCAAAAAGAATATGACAAAGCTTGACTTTTGACCATACATCGTGCCATTTCCGTAAGTGAATTGCTTTTCCTTTGAGCAACACCATTTTGCTGAGGCATATAAGGCTCTTTACATTGGTGTTTTATCCCACGACTAGCCAAAAATGCATTAAATTCATGAGATATATACTCCCCCCCCCCGGATCGAAACGGAGGGTACCTATAGTAAATTTGTAGACATTTTCAGCCATTAGGAAATTTCGGAGGTCATTTGGAGGGTCTTCTAAGAAAATGTATTTTTTGCACTCTCTCTCTAGAAAAAATGGCAAATAAAAGAGCTGGGTCTTTCATAGTAAAACTTCAAAAAGTGTACTTTAAGTAGATTCCTTACTCTTCTGAACATTCGTTCGTAGTGATTGAGGGATAATCCTCTTTTCAGTTGCATTGAATGAACCTCGTCAATATGGAGGGAATGAGGCTAACATGGAGGGACGAATCCGTAGCCGCTATTCACTTTCCATTAAACCTGCACATTTGGCTAATGGCGCACTCCTCAAATGGCACAAATGTTACCCAGAAACGAGCCAAATATCACCTTCACATTGATTTGGACAATGAGTACCAACCATTGATTAAGCGCAGTAAAACAAACACACATATACCTCCCGCTTCCATAGACACGCTCAGAGCTCAAGGAGCTAAACACATAGATATCTGGACAAGAGGCTCTCTCTACCCTAAGAATCCAATAACTAATGCGTCTCCACCGTTTGTCAATCCTACAAGCTTATTGACCTTTGCTGGTGATGGAGAAAAGGGCCTTCTGGGTTATTGTAAATCACTTACAAGAGAAGCTGAAACTTACAAGAGCATTCTCCAAGCTCAACAATGTGAGATTGCTCGCCTTTCACATTTACATTCTACAGATCAGGTTACCATTTTGCAACATAAAACAGAGGTACAAGAACTGAAAGGAAAGGTGCGAAGTTGTCAAATGAAGGACACCATCTTGGGTGGTCGTATGCGAAAGAAGAAATTGCGCAATCTTGAAACATTGCAGGTTGCATCAGGATGTCTCAAGAAAAGAATCCGAGTATTAAGGTGATGCTTCTTGGTTGGCTACATTGTCTTAGTTAAGTAATCTTTTTGTTTTCTCTTGTTATGCATTGTTTTCATGTGCCTAAATAGTGTTAGTGAAGCAAATTTTCTGTTATTTACTTATGCATTGTCTTCATGTAGAGATTCAATCTATCCTGACAAGGAAAACATTGACCCCAAAGCCAATATAGGAAAGAGATTGAAGCCACTTATAAGTAGAAGCCTGGCAGCAGATATAGTACATGACAAGAAGTTTAAGGTTCTACAACGAAATGTAGTGGACCGCTTTATTTCAGAGAACTCAGTGCCTGCAAAAGAGATACAAGGCACACTTGATTCACTTGGTGTAAGCAAAAGAGGATATTCGGCTATCCAAAAGTCTGTCTCATCCATCTTTGTTAGGAAGGGTATAAAATCCAAACTTCTACCATCAGCCTCAAGTGTTTGGAAAGAGAGGCTTCAGCTTAACGAGGCACAGGGAGACTATCTTGGACAGCCCTTTCATATTAAAGCAACTTACAGTGGCCATGGAGCGAACATGGCATATGATGAGTTCAACAATATTTTTATGGACCTGCGGATACTACAGAAGAGAATGATGGAGTTTTACAACATCACATTTGAAGAGTCACGTGGGCTATTACATTTTGTGTTAAAACTGGATGAGTGTGAGCTTGTTAAAGAGAAAAAGCTAGAGCGTGTTACTATTACTTTAATGAATAGAGCCCTCTCAAAGTGTCCCAGTGATGATCCTTTATATTTTAGTGTTCAATCAGAATCTAACATATGGTGGCTTGGTGCGTTTGAGGTAAGCGATATTCTCAAGTAAGCTCAAATGTTCAGATCTACTTAAGTCTCATTTATTTTGTGTTGCAGGTAAAGAAAGAAGATCATGAGATTCTATATTGGGTGTTCCATCGAACTAATATTCCGGAGATGATTGATCGACAGACTAACCAGGGAGAGGTACTACGTCTAGATGGAAGGGGAGACTTTCAAGTTCAGTGGCATCTTGCAGGTGACCTTAAAACATTAAAGTGCATGTATAATTGTGGAATGGGTGCAATGGCAAAGTCACCGTGTTTGTTCTGCATGGAGCCTGCAAAGGTCATGGACCCAAAGTGGTGGAGAAAAGCTCCAACACGTCACATTGAGGATCCTGCTTTTCGACCGGTTTTGAAAATACCACTTGTGAATGTCCACATTTGTACAATGCATGCCCTTTGTAGAATTGTGGAGAAATTGGTCTACTTATACATCGGGTTTGCTTGGAAGATTAAGAACTCCGCAGAACGACAAGTAGCCCTGTAGTGCTTAGAAATGGTACTGTCGGATATGGGGCTTCATGGTGGCAATGTGAAAATCCAGCGGGATGAAAAGAGATCAACTGTTGAGAAGGATGTCCCATGCAAACCATCCATCGGTGGGGTGAAGGCACGGAGGTTTTTATCTAAGCCCCAAGGTACAAGAGATCCAAAGCTAACAAAACATGGAAAAATATATAACACATCTTATGTTAGCAAGGTAGAGTATCAGAGCTGGAAAAAGCTACATATTGCAGTCAAAGACCACGAACCAACTACTCGTAACGCGAAGGCTGAGGTTTGGCGATCAATAGACATCCTATTTTTGATGTGCGACAAAGATGACTGGTCAGAAGGTGATATGAACAAGTTCAAGGAAAATCTCAACCTTCTGAAAAAATCATTCAAGACAGCATGGACAGACACCCATATTACTCACTACATGGTATTATAATGTATTTCTTTCTCTCTTATGTGCAAATATGTGACTGTAAAACATTCTAACTAATCTGTTTTCATATCCAGCACATCATCTTCAATCATTTGCCATATTTTATATAGAAGTATGGGAACCCGGCAATATGGAATACCCAAGGGATGGAAAAGTCTCATTACATGGCGAGAAATGCTTATTTCAGGCACACACGACATGGTGGCTCTCGAATCAAGGCTAGCAGTTTGAGAGAACTATTTGAATGGTTCTATCGTAGAATCATTCATCGAATGCAGGCAAAAGAAGTCTTGGCAAATTCAGCAACAGCACAAGCCATCAGACATTTACAACAACAAAAAGCTAAAAGATCAATGGCATACAACAACTCCGGAGCTCGTGAAAGTCAACGAAGGTGGAGAGAGACAATGGTGTATGTGAATCACAAGTGGAGAAAGATACTCTGAGTGGATGACATTGTACAAAATTTATGTAATACATGATCTTATACAATTGCTACTTGAAGTGTATCAAGATTTTGCAGGTTCAATTTTGTTTTTTGGCACGTCACCGTTGTAACGAATCATGAGATGTTTGCCATACTCTAAAAGTTCATCTGGGTTTTGTCTACCAAGAGCTAGTGCCATTGCTGTGTAGGTGTAGTAATACGCTGCCCGACCACCTGTATAGCTTGGGCAGTAACCAAAACAATCTCTAGCAAACACTTTGTCCACAAGAATGACTTTATTTGCACTTTTGGGCAGCACCGGTCCACCCAAGAAGCGTGATAGTGTCTTGAATGTGTAAGTTGCTATTGAACCCTCTTGTGACATGGAATTGTGGAAAACTACTATCGGCGACTCGCAAAGCTTTGAAAGGTACTGTGCTAGGGCCGCATCCCTTCCTCGATACTCTCTTGTCCGGCGCCGAAGAAAGTCATCCTTGTCAACAATCCAAGACTGCACATACAATGTCAGAAATGACACAAAGAGAGAGAGAGAGAGAGAGAGAGAGAGAGAGAGAGAGAGAGAGAGAGAGAGAGAGAGAGAGAGAGAGAGAGAGAGAGAGAGAGTTACCATGAAGCTCTCATCCTGCAGAAAGAAGTTTTCTTGCCACAGGTCTACAGATGTAGTTGACCCCTGACCTGAATGGTTAAACCAATCCTCCACTTCTTTGTTACTTTTCGATGGTCTTAGGCTTTGTCTTATTGCTTGGAAGGTGGCTTCATCAGGTAGTGTCTCCTTGTATTTTTCAGCTTTCTCAAAGCATCTTCGAAGGCATTCCATTGGATTGCTGGATGTTTCCATTGCCTCATCATCACTACTATCCTCTGAAACAAATCCACTCCTCTCCTCTTGGACTCTGGAAATAATAGCCAGGGAGAAATCCTCCCTTAAATAAAACACACTTTGCACATCATGTAAGAAGATATAGGTCCTGTCTCCAATCCTGAAGTCAGGCACAGCAGACAACATCATCTGAGCATGCTTCTCAGTGAAGTTACTGACATCCAATGGAAGTTTGATTTCTGTGGTTTTCACAGAGAGCATCTTACTTCTTTGTACTTCAATTGCCTCCACCTCAAGGTCGACTGTGTCTTCAACCTCCTCGACTTCTTGCATATGAGTTGTCTCCTCGCATTCCTCATCTGGTGCTGCATCCTGCTCCTCTAACACCTCATCAGGATTCTGCATGAGGAATCCAAACAGGCTGTTCAGGTAAATCATAAAGCCAAAGGCTTCCTGAATGAGTTTGCATTCTTTTTGATGCAAAGGGCAGGCTGAATGTCGGCAAGAGGGTGGTAATTCCCTATACTTCTTCAGTCCCTGTCCCCTTCCACCACAGTCATTTAAATGCACAAGAGTCATAGTAGGCAGAACAACCCTTCCTACCTGCACCATCACTTCAAACTTATCTCTGTAGGACTGCAAGAAATTACTGTGCTGAGCTAACAGGTCTTCAATGTCAAACTTTGGATTAAACATAGAATGAACTAGATCAAACTTGTCCCCAACACCACAAGATGCTGCAAAATCAAACAACCTCTCATCAGTTGCAGCTGGGTCTTCCAGAGAAGACACATCCTCTTTGTCTTTACATTTAGTTGCACAGGGACTTCCTTCTAGCACATCTGTATCATCTGAGAAGTCTATATTCCTCTTTCTTGTATTTCTCTTCAGAAGTACTGTAGAGGGCACCACAGCCTTGTAGGGTGAGGGATCCTCTTGCCCTGGTGACCTCTCTGATTGATCTTCACCAATTGACTTTTCTTCAGATATGTCCTGAAAAAAGTCAAGAGTTCTTTTGGCAGATACATTAAGCAACTGAGCCTGCAAGGGTTGAAATCCTGGCACAAGCTCTGGATCAGGTTTCAGCCTCTTCTGCCTACTAGACCTTAATCCTATTCATCAGGA